>NC_062279.1:79623223-79973437 GCF_902655055.1 Lutra lutra | reverse complement strand
TCCCTGGGAGGCTCAGTCGGTTATGCCTCTGTCTCTTGATTTTGGCTCAGGTTATGATCAAGGTTGTGGGATGGAGCCCCACATTGGGCTCAGCACTGAATATGGAGCCTGCTTGGGATTCTCTACCTGCCTCTCCCCTCTACCTTGTGTGCCCGTGCACACACACTATCTTTAAAAAAAAAAAAAAAAAAAGAATAAATATCTTTATTTAAATTTACTAAATAAATATTTAAATAGGCAAAACTGATTAAAGCATAATGACCATCCACCCTTCTGTAACCAACTCTCTCACAAAAATATTAAAGCATATTCTTGAATAATTCTGAATGGGTCAGAGGAGATGTTAGGAATCTATTTTAAAGATAAGAACAAACTTTTATAAAATGTCAGAGTCAGTGAGACAGGGAGAGATAATTTATACAGGCCCAGATGTGGTACTAGAAGGTGTTGGGATGGGCTTTGCAGGCCAGAATATAGTGAACAAGTGCCAGAGACTCATTGCAGCTACTGAAAAACAATCTCTGGTGCAATTCCCAGGCCTCTTTGCCCTTCTTCTCTGAGAGCCGATCCGCATGCCTTGCTCTCTTTGGAAAATTGCCCCATGAGGGAGAGAGGCTCTGTTGCCTTTGTTTGTTGTTCTTATAGTAGCAGTAGTTAAAGTAATGGTGATAACGTTGGTGGTGGCAGTAGTAGTAATACAATGATGACAGAAAAATAGCTAAGGTTTTGATAGTGCTTTCTGTTTACTGGGTCACCATTTTAAATGCTAAATACGTGTGTGTATGTGTGTGTGTGTGAGAAATCATTTAATATTGCAGCTACCCTTTAGGTAAGTATAATTATCATCTGCATTTTATGACTGACGAAACTGGCAGGAGAGGATGGCGGGTGGTTGTACCTCCTAGAATTGTGCCTAGGAAGCCTGTAGTGTCCCTGTGAACCAGCTCCTGTAATTGTAGGAATTCTGTTTTCCAGAGGAATGGCAAATTGAGTAACAGTACTCTTCTCCTTCAAATACAGGACCTTCATTTTGGTCCCTTTTTGGAGACTTTGAAGAAGGTATAGGCAAACAATAATTAAACATTGTTGTATTTTTAAAATTATGTATAATTTTAATGTAAAAATTAATAATACTGTATAAATTAACAAAGATAAAGAGAAGGAAAAAGTCACTTATAATCTCCTATACAAGATAATCATTCTGTAATATTCTAGTGTTTTCCTGTCTAGTCTTACATGTATGCATTCCACATACTTAAGAGCATACTTAATAAACAATTTAATATCTTGTTTATTTTAATTAAAGACTATGTGCACCTATATATGTTGCCTTATAATATTAAAAACTCTAAAAGGCTTACACTTTATGCATACTAATGTCTGTTTAATTGTTCAGTTATTTGAACATTCCATAGTTAATAAATATAAAGGTACAGGTACATTTTTGATACTTTTTGTTATAAATATTGCTTTAATGACTGTGATTTGAAATTAACGCATCTTAAAAGAGAACAGAGGTTAGTGACTTCATTATTTTGATGCAAGGTCTGTTCTGTAAACTGAATCTATAGACTGAGGTCCTAGAACAGTGAAGGAGCCTGTGATGATCTTTTTTGACTACGAGCCATAATTAACTAGTTAAGTAACAGCTTGTTCTAACTTCTGGAGAGGGAACCTAATGTTCAGAAAACTGCTGTTCTAAAAGAAAGAGGACTTGCAGTTCAGACCTATTTTGTGAACACATTGGACCCTATGTCTAATTATTTAAAAAGATGACATAAGTTACTCTTTCTCTGGCTGGATGTCAAATGCTTGCAAGCCAGTACTTTAACGGGATAAAGGAAGGAATGGTGTTTCAGTCTGAATGACAACTAGTACTATATATAGGCTGTTTCTTCATGTTGCACCTGTGACATTTGCTCTAAGTTGTTTGTTTCCTTTGGCGATGTTGCCTTAGGAATAGTGCCGATACTGTTTTTATAAGGGGTCTCTGCTGGTGCTTTGCTAAAGGTTGACGTTAGTGATTCATATATATTTCTTTCTGCAGAGAATGTTGAGGTTTTATTAGAGGATAATATGGGCGGACATGTTAGTAGCAGTCTAATTTTATAAAACAACTAGTGCACAGATGATTCTCCTTGTTTACTGTATTTTTATCATGTTAGCCTGGAAATTGTTTATTCATATATATAATAAGTAACCAGCTCATTTGCTTAAAAGTTTCAACTCCTGTTGACAGCTAATTCAGCCTAAATAGTTAGTTTTGAATCAAAGTACTTTGAAAAACATTTTTATATTTTTAACTAATTCTTACGGGATTGCTTTGACACCTGATATCATCAAGTGAGAAGGATGATATATGTTGCAAAAAGTTTGTCATTTGACTTCCAGATTTCATTGCTTTATTAAATTCCTCAGTTGACATTTAGGTCAGCATTTTATGGTTTTAAAAAAGAAATTTTGGTGTTTTTTTTTTGTTTTGTTTTTTTTTTTTTTTTTTTTTTTTTAGATAAAGTTTCTTGCGGTTGCATACCTTTACTGTGATTGTTAAAACATGAATTTTTCTGTGATAAGAATTACAACATTTATGGAGTCTATTAATTCCTTTGGGACTATCAGTGACAACTTACTCTTTCCCATTCCAAGCAATTTAAGTGATATAAATGTTTTTATGAGCTTTATTATAAATCTTTTAGAAATGATCACCTTTTGAAACATTGGTATTTGTACAGGTGGCCGTAATGTCATTTATCATGCTGCCCTAAGATAGGGCTTAATTGTTATTTGGAGTAAAATTTGTAGTCTTGAAGCAACGTATGATTTATAGTAATGTTTTTCTTAGTCTTATTTGAAATAAATTCAGTTTCTTTGATCAGAAAGATGGTGAGCAGGGTAATTTAGGAATGCAGCAAAGGTTATTCTCATTCTCATTTAGTAAAATGTCAGAGGGGACATTTGTTACAGATGAATACAGTGTAAACTGGATGTGTTTTCCAGTACTATAAGCAAAACAGTGGCAGTCACTAAGTGGCACAGGTGGTGTCCATGGTAATAGTAGGTTGATCTGTTAAGACAGTGACAGGCAGAGGGTGGGGAAATATTTTGAGGAAGGAATTTTTACCCCCTAATTTTTTCAAAGGCATTGTTTGTAATAACAGTGAGGCTGGAAAGCAGTAGATGAAAATTGTCTTATATAAAGTTGCAGGTTTAGAAGTGGGTTTTTTTTTAATGTAATTTTGATTATTCTGCATAATGGGAGGAAAGATATTAATAATGCTCAGGGGTGCCCGGCTGGCTCAGTGGGTTAAAGTCTCTGCCTTCGGCTCAGGTCATGATCTCAGGGTGCTGGGATCGAGCCCCGCATCGGGCTCTCTGCTTAGCGGGGAGCCTGCTTCCTCCTCTCTCTCTGCCTGCCTGTCTGACTGCTTATGATCTCTATCAAATAAATAAATAAATAAAATCTTTAAAAAAAGATATTATGACCTCAGCCGCAGCAACATCTTCCTAGGAACATCGCCAAAGGCAAGGGAAGCAAGGGCAAAAATGAACTATTGGAATTTTATCAAGATCAAAAGCTTTTGCACAGCAAAGGAAACAGTTAACAAAACCAAAAGACAACTGACAGAATGGGAGAAGATATTTGCAAACAACATATCCGATAAAGGGCTGGTGTCCAAAATCTATAAAGAATTTAGCAAAGTCAACACCCAAAGAACAAATAATCCAATCAAGAAATGGGCAGAAGACATGAACAGACATTTCCGCAATGAAGACATCCAGATGGCCAACAGACACATGAAAAAGTGCTCCACATCACTCGGCATCAGGGAAATACAAATCAAAACCACAATGAGATATCACCTCACACCAGTCAGAATGGCTGAAATTAACAAGTCAGGAAACGACAGATGCTGGCGAGGATGCGGAGAAAGGGGAACCCTCCTACACTGTTGGTGGGAATGCAAGCTGGTGCAACCACTCTGGAAAACAGCATGGAGGTTCCTCAAAATGTTGAAAATAGAGCTACCCTATGACCCAGCAATTGCACTACTGGGTATTTACCCTAAAGATACAAACGTAGTGATTCGAAGGGGCACGTGCACCCGAATGTTTATAGCAGCAATGTCTACAATAGCCAAACTATGGAAAGCACCTAGATGTCCATCAACAGATGAATGGATAAAGAAGATGTGGTATATATACACAATGGAATACTATGCAGCCATCAAAAGAAATGAAATCTTGCCATTTGCGACAACATGGATGGAACTAGAGGGTATCATGCTTAGCGAAATAAGTCAATCGGAGAAAGACAACTATCATATGATCTCCCTGATATGAGGGAGAGGAGATGCAACATGGGGGGTTAAGGGGGTAGGAGAAGAGTAAATGAAACAAGATGGGATTGGGAGGGAGACAAACCATAAGTGACTCTTTTTTTTTTTTTATAAAGATTTTATTTATTTATTTGACAGAGAGAGATCACAAGTAGAGAGAGAGGCAGGCGGAGAGAGAGGAGGGAGCAGGCTCCCTGCTGAGCAGAGAGCCCGATGCGGGACTCGATCCCAGGACCCTGAGATCATGACCTGAGCCAAAGGCAGCGGCTTAACCCACTGAGCCACCCAGGCGCCCCCATAAGTGACTCTTAATATCACAAAACAAACTGAGGGTTGATGGGGGAAGGGAGGTTGGGAGAGGGGGGTGGGGTTATGGACACTGGGGAGGGTATGTGCTATGGTGAGTGCTGTGAAGTGTGTAAACCTGGCGATTCACAGACCTGTACCCCTGAGGATAAAAATATATTATATGTTTATAAAAAATAAGATTAAAAAAATTAATAAAAAGATATTAAAAATGCTCATTGTTCTATTGTGATCTAAATCAGTATATTTATGGAACTTTAATAGAAACTATTATATACTTCAGATTTTCTCACTTTTAAAATTGTCCCATCCTATGAATGCTGAGACCTATTTTGTAACAAAGTCATAATTTAATAACTTGGTTAATATGTTGTGTTTTGGCTGCTGGCTTCTTTGAAAGGCTGAGAATTTTAATGCAGGTATTAAAGATAGGCTCAGACTGTGCTTCTAAACTTTCACTTGCTCTTTGGATTGTTAGTGAAGAAGACATTAACTCACAGTATTAGAATCTTTTTCTAGTAATTTATCAATCATTTTACATTTGTTTGCAAAAAACAGAATGCTAGATATTGAAACATTATTGTTATAAAACTCTCTGTTGGGTTTACATTGATCACAATCTTGGGGGAAAAATGTCACTTTATTAAAGTGTTGAACATGATTTTCTCAATAGAAGCAATTTTATCATAGAAGCCTTCAAGGAAGGACCTTTTAATAGAAATGATCATGCAAACCATATTTAAGCATAAATACTATTTTTATTGCTCTGATAGGTAAAAACTTTCCATATTTTTTTATATAGAGAGCAGTTAGTAAAAAAACCCTACACTTTGTATCAGCAGCTATAAGTTTGAAGGAAAAGCTAAGCCCAAGGTAACCATAGTCTAGAAGCTTTGAAGATGCCAAGAAATGGGTTGTAATAAAAACTGGGAGCCAGAGGAATTGGGGAGAGAGGGGTGGAGGCTTCCAATATGTGGATATGAGTGTCTAGCTACCAGGTTGTCAGGCAGCAGACCTAGTGGGACAAGTAATCTATACACTCTAAGTATAGTAAGAGATTATGTCTGTAACTGGCAAAGCACTGTCCATAGAAACTGCTAAACATTGAAATGCCATCAACATTTAATGTTGGCTCATAGGTCCTTTTCATATTTATGGGTTATTCTCTCTCATTCTAAAATAGTTTTGGTAGACTTTAAATTTCGAGGCCTTTTTCCATGTCATTTCAAATAGTAGTTGAAGCTGAAATTAAGTAAGTCCTGCTGTATGGTCTCTGTATTAAGTTCTGGAGTATGCAAAAGAAGCAATATGGTCTACTCCCTGCTGTCACGTAATTTGATAGCTGGTTGGGGAGTTGAGGCTGTTTTCTGTGAAACATGAAAAAATTGCCTAGGTCTTCATTAGATAATACAGTGTAAACTGATCCAGCAAAGACCACACAAAATGCAGAATCCCTTCCAAGATTAGTGGAGTTGTAATGTATGTGGTAATCAAGAGTAACTCAGAAGGAAGTGAATTTTGAGTTAGGTTTATGATTCAGATTGTTGAACAGTGGTTGCAGAGGAAATCTGGACACAGTAAAGAGCATGAGTGATGGCACAGAAGCAGGACTGAAGGAGGGCAGTTTATACATAAACAAAAGCTTGTGTGGACAGAGTAGAATAGGACCCCTTATCTAGAACAGACATAACACTTTAGGGAGTGAACTAGTTGCAGAAGCATTGGTGATGGTGGCATTACTGAGAGGTCTAGTTTACAAAGCTACATAAATCAGTTGGAAAGGCTAGGATTGTTGGTAAGGTAGGTGTCCTGTAACATTGACAAGAGGTTGGGAGAAATGCACACGTCATTTATCTGTATCATGTCGGCTGTGTCCATTTACAAGTAGTGCTTCTCTTTCATTGATACCAAATGTATCCACGATTTCAAAATTAAAATTATGCTATGGTACTCTCAGTAATCACATTTTAAATTAGAGCTGGCAGCTATAATGAGGATAAGTGGGGAAACAAGACATTTAACTAATCAGTTCTGAGAGGCTAAAATACTATTCTCATTATGATTCACATGACAAACAATGAGCTACTTGAGTTTAAAAATCACGGGCCTTCTTTCTGCTTGCCAGTGCTACATGATAAGTTAATTGATTGCTCTGAAACTTGCTAGTGTTTTTCAGTAATAGAAGAGGGTGAAACAATGGAAGAATGATTCTGTATTTACGTGATCGGGACCGAAAACACAAATATTCCTTATTTCATGTAAAGAGCTGTATAGGATTAGAAAATCATATTCTTGAAAGACAAGTGTGTTATATGGTGCCTTATTGGAGATGAAATATGGCTTTTAGAAAATAACTCACTGGTAGATCACGTTATGGAGGGGTAACTATTGAATATTAAATATATCCAAATGGTATATAGGGAAGGTGAAGATCAGAGTTCTGGAAATTATATATTACAGGTAAGATTTACCTTCAGTTAGTGGCCAAATCATAACAGTGGTGGCATAGATCAACCATGGAAGAGAAAGTAATGTATTGGTCCTATATACCTTCCTTCTCACATGATGAAATATCAGTAACTTATAAGAGGATTAAATTACATGATATGTAAGTTTTCCAGAAGTTTTTTTTATAGCCAGCATTACTAAAAGTTTTTTACTTCTTTAAAAGAAAAAATTGCCCCTCCCACCTTTCCTCCCTTCTTTCTTTCCTCTCTTCTAAGAGAAACCATAAGATTTTATTTAATTCATGTTTGGAATATTCTGAAGTTAGTGGATGATAGAAGAATTAGTAAGGGCTAATAAGTTATAAGAAACACTTATCTTAGACGTTGTCTCATACAACCTATTACCAGTTATTTTGCAGAAGCCTAGTGATTGGGGTCTGTAGATGGTTAGGCATGGAATCATAGAAATATACTTAAAACAAAACAAAACAAAACAGAGAGCTGGGGATAAGGGGTCAGGAGGAAGGAGAGAGAGAGAATCTTAAGCAGTCTCCACGCTCAGATCGGAGCCCAAAGTAGGGCTCAATCTCATGATGCTGAGATCGTGACCTGAGCTGAAATTAAGAGTCAGATGCCTAACTGATTGAGCCACCCAGGTGCCCCAGAAATATACTTCTATTTTAACTTATAAATGTTCAATTGATCTATAAATATAAACACACACACACATATACTTGCATATATAATTAAAATATACACATATATGCATGAATGTAGGTGTTTGTGTGAATCAGTTTCCTATCAGTCTTCTACAGTTATTTTGCCAACAGCTAATCCAGTGGCCGTTTTTAAAAAAACTGACATGCCCTGGGGTGCCTTGGTGGTGCAATTGATTAAGCATCTGACTCTTGGTTTTGGCTCAGGTCATGATCCATCCAGGTCATGAGATCAAGCCCCGAGTAGGGTTCGTGCTCAGTGTGGAGTCTGCTTGGGATTCTCTCTCCGTCTGCCCCTCCCCACTGCATTCGCACACTCTCTCTCTTCCTTTCTCGCTAAAATAAATATAAAAAAAAAAACTGACATACTTTATTGAGATAAAGTATAAGCATAAGCTTTTTACTTCTTAGATTAAGTAATGTAAGTTAAAGAGATAGTTACCAGGAATAATGACAAATGTGTTTTTCTTTTGAAATGTTAGTCTATTAAACCTAATCACTACAAGCCAGTGTCTTAACAACTTCATATTTTAGGAGAATTGTTTACCAAAATGGTTACCAAAAGTGATGAGCATAATGACTAGAACTTATTTGTAGCACCAAACAGTACCCAAGGCTATTAGTTCTGTCCTTTTAAGGTAGTCTTCAACTTGATGCTTAATTAGTATTAATGAGTCCTATCCACCTCTCTCTTAAATTGCTGGTCTTCAGTTATATATGTGTATCCTTCTATCTTATTCATTCTACAAATATTATTGAGTTGCCTCTGTGTGCCTGCCTAGAATACAGTGTTCAAACACTGAGATCCTGCCTGTGTGTCAGCAAAGCCAAGAGGTAAGTGTTTGAGAAGGTCAGCTTGTTTGGTGCTGCAAGGAGTTTGACCAAGGTGAGAACAGAGACGTGACCTTTGGATTTAGCCGCTGGCAGGTCATAGGTGACCTGAGTGAACCAGTCTCAGTGAAATGGTGGAGCTCGTTGGTGGGGGGACAAAGGGAAAATAAGAACTGGTAAAAGAGTAATTTCATCATTACAGGAAATTTCATTGTGAAGAGGAGCAGGGAAATGGGGTGGTGGCTGGGTGTTGTTTGTGAGGTAAAGAGAGTTTTGTTTCTGTAAAACTAGACGATGCTAGTGTGTGTTTGTATGTTGATAGAAATGATCCTGTAGAGAGGGGTAAATGGGTAATACCAGAAAGAGGAGAGGTAATTGAAGAAGTGGGTGAGATCCACAAGGTGGGGAGGTGTTAGCTTTGGAAAGAGTGAAAGAGCTTCACCTTCTTTGCAAGCTTATGATAAAAGCTATAAAGGTCATTGGGTAGATTTGGGAGTTCAAGAGCGGGTATTAGAAGTTTTGACAAAAGAGAGAGAAGTTGTGAAACAAAGGGAGTGTTGAGTGCCCATTTGATATTTGTGGTCATAGATGTATGTGTGTGTGTGTTTCCTAGGAACTTTGGGCTGTTTAGGGGCAGGCATGGAGAAGCTGGGTGGTTGGGTGTTGCTAGGGTTTGTGGTTTGTCAGTGCATATAGTAAAGGGAGAGGTGGGAGCAGGAGTTAAGGGTCTTTTTGGAACACCAGTCCTTAGGTGGATTTGCTCCAGGTCCCTTGAACTCTAGATAGCATACATGTAAAGTAACAAACACCTACAAGTGTGCTTGACTTCCTGCTTTTTCTGTCTAATAATGGCTTTAATAAATAGCTTGTCACACACTCTAGAAATTTCTGTGAATCTTAGTTTTGACCTCTCTTTTCTACCTTCACAATTTTTTTTTTAAGCAAATACTTCAGAGTTAGAAATGACAGTATCTAGCAAATCAGCTCTCCATCACCACTGGCAGTGACTTTGTTCAGATGTCACCTGTGCTATTAAAGCAGCTCCCCGTGGGGCGCCTGGGTGGCTCAGTGGGTTAATAAGCCTCTGCCTTCGGCTCAGGTCATGATCTCAGGGTCCTGGGATCGAGTCCCGCATCGGGCTCTCTGCGTGGCGGGGAGCCTGCTTTCTCCTCTCTCTCTCTCTGTCTGCCTCTCTGCCTACTTGTGATCTCTCTCTGTCAAATAAATAAAATATTAAAAAAAAATAAAGCAGCTCCCTGTATGCTTTCAGTACTTCTCCCATAGTGTCACCATATCGTTGTTCAAAGCATTGAATTCTTCTCCTTGATCCTTCGCATAATGAGCTTAAATGACCGTCAACTGCCAAACAGAGAAAATCCAGACTTCTTAGTGGTATGTTTAGGGTAGTGCAAAATGTCTCCAACCTACATTATTCCTTCTACCCACTCCAGATACCCAAGCTGATCATTATAATCTGAGCATACCTTTGCAGGCTGTTCTCGCTGTCTGGGATGTCCGTCTCATTGTGGCTCCCTTCACTCCCACTTCTCCTCATCCGCTGGTGAAAACAACATATTTTCTTCTCTACGAATCCTACCCTTGTATACCTGTTGGGATTAATCATTCCCTATCCATACTCAACTGTAAGACTTTTTGAAGGGCATGGGTTGTGTTACTCGTTTTTGCATTCCCATTTGCCTAGCACATAGTAGCCCTTTCATAAGTATTTGTTAAATCATATTGATTCGGGATCATATCTTAACTTGCACTTTAAGAAAGAGTTTACCAATATTATGCTAAGATCCTCCCTTTTAGAAATAACTTTTCAATAACCTATGATGTATTGAAAGTCTAGTTAGTATTGAGACGATAAGTCTGGGAAAAGAATGAGGCTGCAACACGACGGAAGGAGGGAGTCTGGGGATGCTCATGAGAACCTCGTTCTGGCCAGTTTGTGCAAGAGTGCAGAGGATGGGGAGAAGAGCAAACAGTGTCTCGTCGAATATCATTTTGCTTCCTGCATTAGTTACAGTTAGTTTTGGTTGTGTTAGATGATGGCATAAACACAGCAGGAACTACTTTTTTTTTTTTTTTGGTCACAGACAAGAACCCTAAAGGTAGATGGTCCATGATGGTCTGTCTGGTGGCTTCACAGTGTGAAAAGGTTATATAGACTTTCATCCTTCTTCTCTACTTGCTTACACATGGCTGCTGGATGCCAGCTGTCCTGTCTGCAGTGGGACTAGAAGCGGGAGGAGAGGCA
Organism: Lutra lutra; assembly: GCF_902655055.1. Lineage (NCBI taxonomy): Eukaryota > Metazoa > Chordata > Mammalia > Carnivora > Mustelidae > Lutra > Lutra lutra. The sequence goes on along the minus strand of NC_062279.1, from coordinate 79,962,537 downwards.
GAAGAACAAAAAAGTTAGCTTCCATCTCTATCAGATTCTTGAAACAATGTCTCTTTTTATATCACGTCCAGAGGTACTTACATGGCCACTTCAGGTTACCCAGGAGTCTAAGACAAGGTAGTCTTTTATTCTGCAATGTAATGTGCCCGCTAAAAATAATAATATAAAAATATCACTCTAAGGAGAAGGAGGAAAGGGATATTGGAGTAGGCCACCAGCAGTCTCTGAGACATTTGCTCTTTAGTTTCCCCTCACATTCTCTTAGATTGTTACTACTTTTCATTGTTGGATCATTCTTTCCCTCAGCCCGAGGATCGTATTCTTCTTCAGCTTATTCACGCTGTTTCAGGGCATACATCATCTATAATTTCTACTTGTCATATGTAAAGTTGACTCGAGTCCGCGTATCCCCATGACACACACATATAAGGTAAAGATATATATTAAAGATTTTAAGGAAATGCTCGGTAGAGTTCCAAATAAGGCAAATAAAATTAACAGACATGAGCTTGATTTGATTACAGCTGGAGATATTGAGGGGAGAGTTTAGTTGCACTTGGTAAAAATATGTCCTGTGTTAAATTTGAAATAAGGTAGATGTTTAAATTAAAGGACTGGAGTAAACATGTAAAAGATACAGTGGACTGTATTAAAATGTTCCCCTTCAGGTATTAGTTGTACTTGCTGCTTCAAGATGAAGCATGTTCATTCTGGAAAGCTAACATGATTCTGAGCATTTTCTAGATCAATCTTACCACTTCTTAAATCATATTCTGACGTACCTGATGCACAGAGCAAAACTGTTCTCTAGAGAGGGAGTTCAGTTGCTGGATCAAGTTGGGAATTTGGTTGCTATAACTACAACTTCACAGATATAAGCACAGGCTTTCATAGTCCTTGGAAAATTGGCGTTGGTAGTGTCTTAACAAAGTAAGTAGCCTTAAAGAGAAGGACTCTGATGCTTTTGTTTGTAGTATAATTGATATGATATCCCAGGTCATCTGATGCTCGAAATCTTCAATCAGGGAATTTGTCATTTGTGATCCTTGGTGTAAATGAGTGTGTGAGAGTTCAGCCTAGACATGTCCTTCTATGTAGTGATGTTTGGATTTCTCTTGCAGAAGTAAATGTTGTATTTCATAAGGGTTTTAGAGTCTGGTATGTGTGTCAATGAAATACAATATTTTTCTCTGTAAAAACATGGGTTTGCTTATCTATTGCTAAGTGTAATGGAACTCATTTGTGCCACAGTTATTTTGTTGGGGGTTGGGGGGGTTGGTTTGGAGGGATGGATGAGTTAGCATTTCACCTGTGTGCATTCAAAGTGTCTTATAATATGTATCAACTAATTTTTTTTTTTTTAAGAAGCAACCTTTCAGTATTGGGAACTCTAACAGAAAATAGGAGTAAGAATGTTATTACTAAGAGAAAAATTGTGATATGAAACAAATTATACTTGGTGAAATTGGAGTATCTTTATTAAAATAAAGGTTTCCAATTAATCATAGTTTAGGGACACCCTCTATTTTATTTTACTATGAGTTAAGTTATATATATGTACATATATGTATAAAAGGCAACAATCATATATTTGAATGTTAACGAAAATGACTTTATATTATGTACTGCACTTGATTTTTTCACTGTACTGGAAATTGTTTAAAAGAACCTCAAGAATTAAGATAATTGAAATAAAGTAAAGTAGTAGCTTAGATGTGTATTACCATCTTTATATTAGAATTTAAATAAATGTAATGTATGCTTAAAAATTACCCTCTATATTTATTACTGATGAGACTATTGAACTGTAAGTTGAAAATATTAGAAGTTTTTTTATTTCCTTAGATGTTTCTTTGTTTGCCTCTTATCTATGGCTTTATAGAGGTTATGTGTTTTTTGCAGTGAAATACAAAATATTTCTGTATTTCATGTCATGTGTTATAGATCTATATAAACATTAAATAAACCATATTTTTCTAGTTAAACATTTATCTAAATATTTTTAGTCCCATACTTCAAGATTATTTTTACTTTTTCTTTTATTGATAACCTATTCTGTGTTCTATAGCTATAAACTGCTTAGTTTGTCAGCTTTATTAAGATAATGTTTATTTCTTAATTTAAACATTTTTAGGTAATTTAAAATATTGAGGCAGTGGTCAAAATCTGTCACTTTCCTATGTTTTATTATTATTATTATTTGCTTTATTAAGATGAATTTAGAAAACCATCATTGAGTATACTTTAGTTTTACAAGTGGGAAACTTCATTCTAAATCCTATAGAAGACACAGTGTATCTATGTCTATACTTGTATTTATCTAGTCACAGAGGTCTCCTGCTGCCAAGATGGTTTATATAGTCTGAAGTAATGATTACTTAATTGTTATTCAGAATCTTTAGACCATTTCAGTTTACCACTTTGTCACCTGATATGATTTTTAACTTATATAATTTTGGAAGCACAGAATGAAGAGTTATCTGTGAATAGGGTCTTCTAGGTTTTATAATCATTATCCCATTTAAGTGAACTTTTAAAAATTGAAGTATGATTGACATATATTAAGTGAACTTTTTAAAAAAGATTTATGTATTTATTTGGGGGGGGCTGAGAGTTGGAGGGTGAGGGCAGGGGGACAGGGAGAAAGAATCTCAGACAGACTCCCTGCTGGACATAGAACCCTATGTAGGTCTTGATCCCACAACCCTGAGATCATGACCTGAGTTGGACGATGAACTGACTGAGCCACACAGGTGCTCCTGTTAAGTGAACTTTTAAAAACCTTTCTGTATAGTTAATTTTGTGTGTGGAAACATCACTGTGGCTAAAGTGGGGATTTTTTCCCCTTGATTATCTATGTCAGAGTATAAAGTAATTCTAGTTTTTCAATATAGTAGAGAAGAACTGGCTGCTAACTACTCTGACCCGAGAAGTATGAGTTTGATTTTTCCGAAGAATGTGCTTGTGGGATGAAAGTAGAAAAGACATTGGATTAGAGTCCTTGTGTTTGGCAATAAAGGATGGTTAGCGATAACATGGGGCAGGATTATGAAAAGTAATTGACCAAGGCAGAGGTTTCTAAACTGGGCTAGTTAGTAGATTCACCTGGCTTAGGATGGGTAAAATCCTGAATCCCAGGCCCTAGAGATTTTCATTCACTGCATCTAGATTGGTCCTTACACTCTCATTTTCAAAGTTTATAAGCGGGTGGTCAGTCAGATTTGAACTGAAAGGCTGGGCTAATGGCTATGACACTGATGTGTAACCACTGAAGTTTACAGATCGATAGAATGAGAAGATCATGGAAGATCTGACAGAGTTGGGACCAAGATAGGAACCCTATCTCAGTGGCCTTGGTATGCCAAAGTAAAGGGCCTGATTATTACTTTCAGGAAAATAGAAGTCTATGGGTCACATGTCACTATAATTTAGAAGGACTAATTGACAGAATTTAAAGACTGAGAGAATTTAAAGATGAGGGAATATAAAAAATTTACAGATGAGGGAAAAGTTGGAGTGAAAAAGGTTCCAGTGCTTGAACTTGCATGTCTGGTAGTGTGATGCCTTTGCCAGCTATAACCAAATCTGGAAGGAATGAAATGGGTGGATATCAGAGTTGAAATGAATATATTTGATATTAGGCATGTTGTAGTACATGCTTTGACAGGGAGAGCTATAGGAGGTATGCAGAGAAGCTGGGCATTGAGTCACTTGAAACATTTTGGAGATAGGATAGTGTAGGGTGGAAGGGTAGGTAAATAGGAAGAAAACAGAAGCAAAATTAGGTGCTTATAAGGTCAGAAGTCTAGAGGGACAGACTTTTGACAAGTAAAATTTTGCTGCTCATTTCAGTGCAAAATTATCTCATGGCTGGTTTTAAGCAAACCATGCAATATGTTGCCAATTCTCATATAAAGTGGATGCCAGATTTCATAAATTCTATTTTTTTTTTTTGAGAGTGAGAGTGTACAGGGAGGAGGGTAGGGGTAGAGGGAGAAACAGAATCTTAAGCAGGCTCCACATCCAGCACGGAGGTTGACCTGGGGCTTGATTCATGACCGTGAGATCATGACCTGAGCTGAGATCAAGAGTTGGATGCTAAACCAACTGAATCACTCAGGCACCTGCATTATATTGAATTTTGTAAGCAAGGTAGTATTAATCTTTTGCAAAACATAATTTGAAAATGTTGGTTTGGGTTCCTTCCAATTTTTTGCTTCTTTCAACATTCATGAACATCTGCTTATGTGGACATATGTTTTTATTACTTTTTGAAAACCTAGGAGTAGAATTGCTGGATTATATGGTAAATGTGTGTTTAGCTGTATAAAGAACTGCCATACCGTTGTCCACAATGGCTGTAACATTTGCATTCTCAACATGTAATGAGAATTCTGGGTGTTCTACATCTTCCACAACCCTCGGTATTGTCAGTGTTTTTAATTTTAGCCACTCTAGTGGATATGTGGTGATAATCTCACTGTGGCTTTATTATGCATTTCTCTGAAATGTTGTTGAGAATACTTTCATATGCTTATTGGCTATTCAGATACTTTTTCTGGTGAAATATTAGTTCACCCATTTAAGCAAATTTTTAAAAGATAGGATTTTGCCCACTAAAAAGTCTTACTGGAATCTTTCTTCTGTTCTATTGATCTACAGTCAGTTCTTAAAAAAAAAAAAATTAAAAGTTTTTTTATTTTTTAAAGAGAGAGAAAGAGAGAGTGAGCATGGTGGGGAGGGTCGAAGATGGGGAGGGGGGGAAGAGAAACTCAAGCAGACTCCTTGCTGAGGGTGGATCCTGAGCCAGGGCTCTATCTCCTAACCCTGAAATCATTACTTGAGCCTAAAGCAAGAGTCCGACGCTTAACCAACTGAGGCACCCAGGAGCCCTGATCTACATGTCATTTCTTATATCAATACCACATTGTCTTCAATTGTGTAGCTTTATGTTAGCTTTTGAAATCATATAGTATAAATCCCCAGCTTTGTTCTTTATCAAAATTGTTTTAGCTCTTTTATGTCTTCACTATTTCATATAAATTTTGAAATGGGCATATCAGTGTCAAATGTTTGTTAGGATCTATAGATCGATTTGGGAAGGTTTATTCTCAACAATAGTGAGCCATTCACACCATGACCATGGTATATTTCATAATTTATTTACATCTTATATTGTTTCCCTTCACATGGTTAAGTATCCTTTTGTAATTTTAAGTGTATAGGACATGTGCATCCTTCATTAAATTTATTCCTAAGTATTTCATTTTTGATGATAAGTAGTAGGTTTTTACTATTTCGTTCTATACTATAAGGGAAGATCTGAAACAGATTAATCAATATCTTCTACTTAGTGGTAGAATTAGAACAAGTACTTAATAAAACGAGGTAAAACAAAATAAATACGGCTTATGAGAGATATCCACATTTTATTCAAATGAATTAAATTGGTTGGCATTTTATTACTTGATATCTTTGTAAGAAATTACATCTAAGTGTTGAGTTTATGCTTTTCTTATAAATGTGTTTTTTTAACTTCTAGGAATTTTATGAATGTGATATTACTCAAATGACCTGTGTTTTTGGGTCCTGCCTTACAAGGACATACCTACTATTTCAATCTGGTATGTTCCAGATTTGGGGGAACTTAGTGGCTTGGTTTTGGTGCCATTCATGTAAGCCTTTAAAAAATACCAGATGCCTGGTTGAGACCTTGTTTGATTTTTTTTTTTTTTTTTTATTTGACAGAGAGAGAGAGAGATCACAAGTAGGCAGAAAGGCAGGCAGAGAAAGAGGAAGGGAAGCAGGCTCCCTGCTGAGCAGACAGCCCGATGTGGGGCTCGATCCCAGGACTCTGGGATCATGACCCAAGCTGAAGGCAGAGGCTTTAACCCACAGAGCCACCCAGGTGCCCCTTGTTTGATTTTTGAGAACAGTTCCGTTTCTTCCTAGTGAAGTGCAAATCTGAATCATTTATATGAATTCATCTACCATTTTTCTCATTAACAAGTTACATTAGATACATTAACAAATTACGTAGATCTGTTTGGTTACTTCTTAGTGTAAATTGTTTATTTTACCTGTTTAATGAATTTTATGAAAATTATATCATTTTTAGATGAGATGGTAGAGCTAAGCTTCTTGGTCTCTTCAACTCCTACATGATGAGCTTTGCACAGTGAAATGGTGAACATTTAACAAAGGCATTTTGGATAAGGCTTGTGTCTATATGCTGAGGGGGAAAGCTGTTATGGACCATAACTTTTATACAAACTGATCAGCTGACATCTGTGTACAAAGCACTGTGATCAGCAGAGACCTGTTTGTGCCACTGTGTAGACAGATAGCAGCAGATCAATTTAGCTGAGCTGTTCTGTAGCAGTTCGGTCACGAGGACATAGACACTACCAAAGTGTAGTCATCATCACACCACTGTCCTTTGCTGATTTAGATGGTGGCAAGAGAGAAAAACTGCTTGCTCTTCACCCCAGTACAGCTGAGGTAAGATCCACCTTTTTTCTCTTGAAGGGATAAGCAAGACCAACAGCAGCCTCTTTAAACTTTTCCCACATTGTTTTGATTTAAATTTATGCTATTTTTTTCCATGATAATTCCTCAAGCCAGGTATACAATTCAGCATCCCTTTGGTGGAGAGCAATGTGTGGAGTACAGCTGAGATAAATTCTACTCACAAAATTGCATTGCTGAGCCCATCTAAGCATTTGACCTTGAAGACTCACAGGAAAGCAGACATTGCAGATTTGCCTACCTGCCCTTGACTTACAAGAGAGTAGTAGATAGTGAGTTAATAGAAATTGATAAACAGCGTCTGTCAGGCAGACGCTGAGGTCATGAGGCTGGTATGCGGAAGCAGTGCCCATACAACATGCGTAACACAGGACTGCAGCCAGGAGGGGTGGGTGGGTCATCGAAGCAGGAAATTAGCCTTCAGAAGGCATGTTGGCTTTCTGCACAAGCTACAGCCGCATGGACTCACTGAGAGAAAACACACAGGGAAATGGGGAGCGCTCACTGCTGCAGAGAAAAGAGCTCCTGTAGAAGGGGGCAGCGCCGTTGCTGCTGCTGGCGCTTCAAAGATAATGAAGACAGTGAAGGTTAGATCGTTTATTTTTAAATGAATTAAAATGTTAATGGTACCAAGAGCAAATGTTCAGTACTTCTCCCATAGCTCAATAGACAACAGGCTGCGGAGGAATGCACAGAGAGAAGACACAGCTTATGAGGCCTTCGCTTGAGATTGTTTTCTTGTTGCTCTATTTTAAGCAAAGGTTAAATGTTGAGATTTGCTGTGGGGCGGTCCACCTCTGTTAATTTGTGCAGGGTGATGGTTGGTAGAACATCTCTAAATGAGTCTTGAAAGAAATGGAGAGACTCAAGTGTATATTTAGTTTTCCCAAATAGTTACTTTTGAAATACGAGCTTGTTAAAGGCCATGCTTTAGAAACAATTAGTAGTTTACATACACATAACTTATATGTGTACTTCATGTGTGTGTGTTTTTGTTTTAAATAGCTGTTACCTTTTTTTTTTTCCTTTTGGTTAAACTAATGAGTGAGGACAAAATATTTTAAAAGATTAAATGCATTTTTATGGTAAGTTTTTCAGGCCATATTCCTTTTATACTTAGATTAAAACTTACTCCTTAATGTTCTACTGATTGAGAGTGGGACTGATGGCATCAGCAGTTACTTGTTAGATTTTTCCCCTTAAAGTTAATTGCTATTCTTCTATTTCAAGACAGGGTCATGTGAATATTTTTTTGTGAGCCCTAAGTAATAGGTTGATTTTGTTTTAGGAGCATCATGTTCAATCATTTATTTAGATTCTTTGGAGGGAAGTGAAGTTTAAAAACTACTTAGAAATATGTATGAAAAATTGGTATCTTGGAATATAAATCATTTTGTAAATTGGGATTGCCCACCAGTATAATCTCAGTTTGACTGCTGTGTATTCCCTCACTGGGTGTAGCCTGACATGAATAAGTTTACATTCCAATACTGAGGAATTGCATTCCACTGAGTAGTTCTGACGTACAACAAGAATGTGGAGGCCCACACAAAGGGCAAGTTTAAGGACAGTGATAGAAGCAGCTTCTGTATTCAGCAACTGCCTTTCGTGGAAACTTACACTGGTGGAAAGTGCTCTTGACTCAACTTGGGTGGGGAAAATGTGGTCACCGAAAGTTAAAACAGGACGGCCTTACCAGAGTAAGATCCCTCAATACCCTGTCTGGTATATTATAACCAAAGGTATTTATGAAAACTAGGTAAGCCTTTATATTTTCAAACATTTGTGCTTTCTGGTTATGAGTCTTGAAAGAAAGCTTATCAAGCTCTTAAAATTTTCTCTATTTTACATTATGTAGAAGATGAATTGCTTTTAGTAATTTTTTTGTCTGTGTATTTTTAGTACTATAAAGTCATTGCATTTTGCACCTGTAAAAGTATTAAAGTTAGCTTATTTCAATTTTACAACAATTTGTGATTCTTAATTTTAAATTTGTTCTGTACAAAAACTTAATGGGAATGAAAATCAGGATTGTTAAACTGTTTTTGGAGCAACCATTCCTAAATTGGTTGTACTTAGGGAATATGAGCGTTTAGGAATAATCTGCTTGTTATGCCCCAAGTGGTCTTTTCCATAATTATCTGTGTGAGCATAACTTTTTTTCTTTGTAATAGCTCAGAGAACCAGCAGATTGACCAAAAGTGAACCTGCATCACTTTTAGTTGTCATCTTTGATTGTTTAATAAAAGATGATTAGGGCATTCTGAAGTTACATTGAGGTTAATATTTGAAAGCCAAACTGTACAGCATATTCATACAGAATAGTTTTAGAAGAATTTAAAATAGCCTGGAGTAATTAAATTTTCATATTGCATAGAACCAGAAGACTAGCAGCATTCTTAAAACACACGTAGCATACTTCTTCCTATCTCCCTATCTCTTTCTTTTTGACTTCATGGACTCTTGTGAAAGGCTGCTATCTAGTATAGAAAGCGCTAACAAGTTTTTAAATATTCAGATCAAGTCTCATTGATCACTGTTACCCACACTTTTCTTGATTTTGAACGTTATCATGCATTTTGTATTTGTATTTATCTGTATACACAGAAAGACTGAAATGATCAGAAGATAGGAATTTTTAAAACTAATTTAATTCAAAGTTTAAAAATAAGCTTTGTAACTTTGTGACTTGTGACTAAAAATTAAGTTTAAACTTTAAAAATATCATTGTTTATCATGGTGTGTGGTATTATGAGTGCCATTTCAAAGAAGCAGATGTTCTACTAGTTGAAGTTCTGGCAGCAGCTGCCTGAAAAAGCTTGGTTTTTATAGACTTGACGTTCAAATCTTTGACTATTCCAGGGTAACCCTCCAGCTCTTGATGGTCATTTGTAATTTTGCTGAATTTGAATTGCCTTCTGAATTACAAAAGCTAATTTGTCTTTTTCTCGCTTAACTAGGCAGAGTGAGCCTAGCCAACCTCTGAGAACTTACCTTTCAGCTCTCCACTTGTCATCGGCTTTGTGCTTTATGGGTACGTGTGATACACTGTAGCATTATTTTTGAGGAGGCCCGGTAATTATTCCTCATAAACGTCAAGATCACCAAAGACTAGAGTTCATGTTATAGAATGTGGAAGGAGGCTATAGCAGAAAGCAAGAGAGAGTGTAAGGTCGGTGTAGTAGGACAGAATCCTGTATCATGGAATCTGGTTGTCCTTTCAGGCATCTCATTTAACCTTCCCCCAGACACACTGTCTTAGTTTCTTCCATTGTGAAAGGACAGTTGAACTAGAGAGTTCTTATGGGGAAAGTAGGAATGCACTGGCCATACATAATATAATCACTTGGGGGCCTTTTTCTAAATACAGATGTTTGAGGACCTTTGAATGTAGTAGCTTGGATTATGGCATACCTTGAGCTTTGAAGCTGAAGAAAAAAATGCCAAGAGGCCCTATACGATATGATTTTCTAAGTTTTTTTCTCAACTCTGAAGTTCTACAAATCTGTTTTGGTTTTGAGGTGCAACTGTAGGAAACAAATATGAGATTCTTTTTGTTAAACTCATGGCACTTAACTATTCTGTCTGTACTCACAACTTCGTGTGTATTCATCTTATGTAGAGGATGTATACATTCTTACATACAACCTATGTAAGAATGGGGACTATGTTTAGTGAGCTCTGTATTGATTACGGAGTTTGTATATAGATTCTGTAGTACGTGTCCAGTGAGTACTTGGAAGAGGAATAGGAAGCAAAATTGTGGAGATGGGGTTAGCATGGCAGTACCCTCTAATGTATGGCTAGGGATAAAATAAAAATGGAATTAATGTTGGGTGAAAGAAAAATGCAGGTATAATTGACTTTTCAAAAAATATTTCAGTAATATTTGTTTACCTTTTCCCCGTTTCTTACCTGTTCAACTTTTACCCACAACTTCTCTCTTTCATTGCTAATTAACGTGGAAAAGAGATTGGTTCCAGTTTTGTCAGTGGTATAATTTGGTCATCAGAGTTAACTCTTCCTTTGTCCCTAAGATTTGCTGTTATTTGGTCAAAGTGGTAGTGTTCCCACTTTTTGTTATTCAAGCCCTGAAATTTTGCCAAGAAACTCAACATCTTTATCCTTACATAAAATATGTCATTTTAACTATTTTTTAAAGTTTATTTTTTAAATAATCTCTACACCCAATGTGAGGCTCAAACTCCCAACTCTGAGATCAAGAGTCCCATGTTCTTCTGACTGAACTAGCCAGGCACCCCTGCCATTTTAACTGTTTAAGGTGTATGATTCAGTGGCATTAATTACAATCACACTTGTGCAGCCATGACCACTACCTGTTTCCAAAGTTTATGTTCCATGGCTCCAAACAGAAACTCTGTAATCATTAAGCATTCCTATAGCCCCCAATAATCCGTAGTCAACTTTCTGTCCTTATAAATTTGCCTGTTCTATGTATTTCTTACAAGTAGAATATTATATTTGTCATTTTGTGACTGGCTTACTGCATATAGCCTAGTGCTTTCTTTCAGGGCTGATCCAGGCTATAACATGTATCAGGACTTACTATTCTTTTTTTGGCTCCTGTTGTATGTATTTATCATGTTCATCATGTTGATGAACACATGTGTTATTTCCACCTTTTGGCTATTGTGAATAATACTGTTGTGAACTTTGATGTATAAATATCTGTTTGAGTCCTTGTTTTCAAAACTATTGAGTATTTACTTAGGAGTTGGATAGCTGGGTCATATGGATATTCTGTTCAGCTTTTTGATGAAATGAAGACCAACCTGTTTTCCATAGTGACTTCACCACTTTACCCTCCCACCAGCAAAATAACAAGGGTTCCAAGTTCTCTATCCTCTTTAACACTTGCTATTTTTTAAAAATTAAAATCATCTTAGTATCTCATTCACATCTGATATCAGGTATGAAATGGTATCTCATTGTGGTTTTGGTTTGCTTTTCTTTAATGACACAGGATGTTGATCAGTTTTTCATGTATTTATTGGCTATTTTGTATTCCTTTGGAGAAAGTTCTATTCAAGTACTTGGCTCATTTTTTAATTAGGTGGTTTGTCTTTTTGTTGTTGAATTGTAGGAGTTCTTTATGTATTCTGAATATTAAACATTTCTCAGATGTATGATTTACAAATATTTCCTCCTGTTCTGTAGATTTTCTTTTCAGCTTCTTGATAATGTCCTTTGAATCACAGAAGTTTTTAATTTTGAGGAAGTCCAATTTGTCTATTTTTCCTTTTGTTGTTTGTGCTTTTAGTGTCCTATCTAAGAATCTCATTGCCAAACCATAAAATAGACTGAACTGTAGAGACCAAACTGAGGGTTGCTGGAGGGGAGGTTGGGGGATGGTGAATGGATTAAACAGGATATTAATCCATGGGTATTAGAAGGGACCTTGTGAGGAGCACTGGATGTTGTTTCTAAGTGATGAATCACTAAATCCTACACCTGAAATTAACCCGACACTGTATGTTAACTAACTGGAATTCAAATAGAAGCTTGGAAGAGAAAGCCAAAAGAATCCATTGCCAGATCCTATGCCTTGAAGGTTTATCCCAGTTTTTTTCCTAAGAGTTTTGTGGTTTGGGCTTTTTGTTTAGGTCAGTGATCATTTTCACTTAATATTTGTATGTGGTGAGAGGTATGGGTCGAACTTACTTTTTTTTTTTTTCTTCAATATAGCGGTACAGTTGTCCTAGCGCATTGTTCTTTCCCCATTGACTGAACTTGGCACCCTTGCCAGAATTTGGTTGACTATAGATAACATGGCTTTATTTCTGGACTCTCAATTTTATTTTATTGGTTTCTATGTCTGTCCTTATGCCTGTACCACACTGTTTTGATTAGTATAGCTTTGAGGTAAGTTTTGAAATCAAAAGTGTGAGTCCTTGGCCTTTGTTCTTTTTCAAGACTGTTTTGGCTAACTAGGTCCCTTGGGATTTCATATGAATTTGAAGATTGGCTTTTCCATTTCTGCATTAAAAAGTTGTTGGGATTTTGATAGGGACTGCATTAAATCTGTAGATTACTTAGTGTAGTCCCTCATAAGACTTAATAATAAAAAAAAGCATTTGATAGGATTAATTTTCCATTTCTGAAGTGGCACAAAAGAATATTTGGAGCAGAGTATGTCATATAGCTTGGAAATGATCCTTCCCTTTCCTTCCCTCCTTCCTTGCTCCCTCCCTTCCTTTCTCTGACTTTTCTTTAAAAACCCTTAAGTATTGTAGGTTTTTTTTTTTTTAAGTTGCCCATGCTCTTATTTAATTTGTATAATTTATAAATTTTCTTTTTTTTTTTTTTAAAGATTTTATTTATTTATTAGAGAGATGGAGAGAGACCACAAGCAGGCAGAGCAGCAGGCAGAGGGAGTGGGAGAAGCAGGCTCCCCACCGAGCAGGGAGCCCGATGTAGGGCTGGATCCCAGGACCCTGGGATCATGACCTGAGATGAAGGCAGCCGCTTAACCAACTGAGCCACTCAGGCGCCCCTCATTTATAAGTTTTCTTGAATCATGATTTTAGAAACTTCAGTGATACTAAGTTTCAGGTCCTGTTAGTAAGACTGAAGTGTTCTTTTTAATTTTTGTCCGTGATCTTACAGAAAGCCCTTTGGAATTCCTTAATTTTTTTTGTTGGAAACTTTTTAGTTCTGTGTTTTTCCCCTTAGAAACTTTCCTAGGGCAGTGTTATCTTCTAGGTTTTACATGGTTTTCTATAAGGATAGGTATGGTAATTTTCATTTTTTATTACTTCCTCGTGTGTTCATCATTTTGAGATGTGTTTTGTGTATTACTTATTCTTTAGTATGTCAGGAGCCTACTGTGCTAATGCTTTAAAGACTTCTAGTTTCATTTATGTCTTTTAACTAAAATGTGAGAACCCCTTATTGTTTAATGTCATATTAAATGGTGTGTGCATTTGATCACTTTTCACATTGGATATCTCATTGTGTAGATTGGATCCTCAATTACTGCTTTCTTGCACTCACATAAAACTTAATGAAACGTCTTACACCTAATTCTTACTAGCTTTGTTTTGTGCTTTACTGTGTTCAATATCTATATGTTGTTTGCAAACCTGAAGATTTCTCTCCATTTCTTTCTGCTAGATCATCTAAAATATTTTTAAAAATTGATCTTAATATCACCTAGGGTAGATCTTATCTCTTATATGTCGCTATCTGGTTTCCTTTTTTATCTCTATACTTATTTTCCAGAACTGAGTTTTAAAACAGCTTATAGAGGGGCGCCTGGGTGGCTCAGTGAGTTAAAGCCTCTGCTTTCAGCTCAGGTCATGATCTCAGGATCCTGGGATCGAGTTCCACATCAGGCTCTCTGCTCCGCAGGGAGCCTGCTTCCTCCTCTCTCTCTCTGCCTGTCTCTCTGCCTACTTGTGATTTCTCTGTCAATTAAATAAATGAATAATCTTTAAAAAAGTTAAAAAAAAAACAGTTAATAGAACTTGGTCCAAGATTTTAAAAAGCTTAATAAATAATGATATTTACTTCCTTTTGTTTACATATTTATTGTTTCAAAGAATCACAGAGGAAAAGCGAAAGTATTTCGCAGATTTAGTGAATTTCTAGCTAACATTTTTCATTATTCTCCCTATTCATTCCTACCTTAGCTTCTGGGTTGTAAGCATAGAGAAAGTCATCTTTGCATTAGAGACAAGAGGCCTAGTCATTAGTTAGGCCTAACATGTGCATTCATGACCTACTCTTTGTCTCTTTTAAGGCCATTCTTCACTTCTGGGTTCTTGGCTATGTTTGAAATAATAGATTTTTTGACAAATGAAATGATATATTCTCCTTTGCTAGAGTGTGTTCTGTGTGCATTTGCCTTTTCTTTTCTGCTTTGTGTATTCAGGGAGTTACCCAAGGGACAGTATTATTTCTCCTACAGTTCACATATTTGTGTTGTTCAGTAGAACTTGAGTCTTTTGTGGCTGCAAAGAAAGTTTCTTCAGATTCTAGTATATTTCATTTCCAAAAGACTCTCATGGAAGTATTTTTTAAGAGCACATTTTAGAGGATGCAAACTTTTCATTTCTAAGATAATAATGTTTGCAAATAATATCTTCCTACCATAAAAATCTTTTGAGCCAATGGCTAATTTTTATAAAGGTTTTCACCAGGATTTTCTCTTCATGGTTCTAGTGTGTGTGTGGCTATGTCAGAATAAATCTGCTTCAGTGTTAAGGTGGGAGCTATCACAGATAGGACAAAGTTGCTGTATCCAAGTTCACTAATGAAAAATTTCCAGGAGAAATGGGCTTATAATATTCACAACCATCTGAATTAAGAAAAAAAGTCTTTTGAATACCTTTTCCTTAAACTTATTTTGATTTCAAAATTTAGAAAGAGGCATGTGGGTGGTTCAGTCAGTTAAGTGTCTGCCTTTGGCTCAGGTCATGATCTCAGGGTCCTGGGATGGAGCCCCACTTTGGGCTCCTTGCTTCTCCCTCTCCCTCAGCCCCGCCTCCTCGCTCATGATCTCTCTCTCTCTCTCAAATAAATAAAAATTTTAAAAGAAAATTTAGAAAAATTAAATATACTTTTTAGGCAAAAGAAATGCTTAACCTAAGCAGTTAAATTACAAAAGAAAATTTATATACATTTTATACTTTGCATATTTATATAGTTTGCCTTTGATTCAGTTCTTATCCATTAGAATATTTGAAGTCTTCTCCTAACTGGGAATGATTTAAATAGCCTAACATAAAACACATTCATACTGATTTTCTGTTACTTACATTATCAATTTGAAAATATGATACTGGAATTTTCCAGAAAAATACATGTCTGAAAATTAAGAAATTGAGTGGTTCCTTGTCATTTGGTATAAATAATGATTAAAGAGTTTCTCTTTCTCCACTAGTTGTTTTTGTTTTTCACTTTCATTTAATTGGAGAATTGGCCTAAATTTACAATTTATATTTCATAAATCTTTTTTTTTTTCTTCCTAGTTTTGGCAAGCGTTCTGCAGGAAGCTTTAGGCGTGGCTGTGAATGCATTGTTTTAGAGCCTTCTGAAATGATTGTGGTAAGAATACTTCTGTGAAGAGTTTTTTCCCTAAAATAAATTATGAAGTAAAAGCCCTTTAACAAAGTACTTATAGTGCATTTCATATTTTGTAACTCTATATATAGATATATATAAATAAATATATATATCTTTATAATATATATATATCTATATATAAATATATATAGATATATTTATCTCACAGTTTTTTTATTATGGGTCTGAGTTCATAATCATACTATTGTAATTATTTATAAGATTCAATGAAATGAAAAAGAAGACTCAAAAGGGGCAAATACCTAAGTGTTTCATGCTTGAGCTTTCTCAAGTCAATCTATGATAATGCCATTTAATTGAAATTTGGGGAGAATATTTGAATTGCAGGACTTTAGCTCTCCAAATATTAATTGGAATGAATGAAATAGTTCAGATGAGTCATAGTGGTATATAATCAGGCAACAGTTAACATAAGGAAATCAATTTCTGTTTTTTTTTGTGTATGTCCTATGTCAGTATGTTTTTAAAATTCTACAATTCAGTTAAAAAGAGAGAGAAAGATTTCAACAGAGTGTCTAACCAGCATACTAGCTCCCCAGTTTTCTGGTGTAATATACAAGATGGTGAAAGCTTTTTATTCACATTTAGTAAAGTATTTGGTAGAAAGCTGTAAGTCTATTTTCAGAGGAGACTTAGGGTTTTTCCCTATGATGTAGGAGAGGAATTCATCAGAATGAAAACTTCCTTGTCAAAGGTAGTGAAAACCTGTGGTAAAATTTCACAAAATTTACTCTTCAGTGAGAAAGTAGCATGATGGTGAGTAAAGATCTAGGATTGGAAAAATGTGGGTGGTTACATAGGAGCTTACTGCAACAGGTCTTGAAAAGCATTTTAGATATATCCTAGAGATTTTAGCCCCTGTTAGTGCTATTTTGTGTTTCTCTAAGGGACTTTTGATCTTCAGAATTCTTTGAGGATTTTATACTTGCCCATTATACAAACTCCTAGGTTTGCCAGTGTGAAAATGGTCTTAGAATCTTGGTATGCTTTAATTGTAAGTAATCACATTTTTGTTATATAAGTATGACGAGGATTGACCTAAGATAACTTCTATTCTGGTTAGTCCATTCATCAGTTCCTAAAATGTTGAAAATGAGGATTTTTTAAAATAATTCTATTTATAAAAAGAGAAACTGAATCTACAGATTGAAAGTAGGAAGAGAAACCCTTAGGTAACCTACCAGAGCCATTCTTCTAGCAGTCCTGTTTGAGTCATTTGGGATTTAGGGGTTTTTTACAGCTTTACTCACATACATCAGGGTTAGGACAATGGGGCGGCTGCTTTCATATTTTGAGGCAATGTATCCTGTGAGTTCTTTCACTAATAAATCAGCACAATGATTACTGAAAATATCCTTCCCTTTGAAACTGCAGGAAATTCAAAAGTTACTCATATTGTCCTAAGTGGAACTGAAAATGCTTCTTCATAAAAGAAAAGTTACTCAAAACCAATTAGTTCCAGAGAAGTTCAGAGACAGTCTGTCATGATAGTTTGTCCACAAATGTCCTTGCAAAATGAATGAATATGGATTTATCTGTAAGTTTTATTCTGCGTCTGACCTTAATATGGAATGTTGTGTTTGAGGAAATAAATTTTGGGGGGGGTTTATTTCAGGTGGACTATATGGATGAAAATGAAGAATATTTTCAGCGTCAAGCTTCTCATCGACAATCTCGAAGGAGATTTAGAAAAATCAACCAGAAGGGTGAAAGACAAACAATCATTGACACTGTGGATCCTTATCCTGTGGGCAAACCACCTTTGCCTCGAGGTTATCATACGGTAAGTTATTAAAGTATAAAATTTTTAATCTTTAGTTTTTTTGTTGGGAGTTTTGTGAGAAGACATGTGCATTTCCTATTTTAGTTGAATAATTCCTTTCTGTGATCTGTGCTGGAAACACATACAGTATGAATAGTTTGAAAGAGCATTGAAATAAGATATCAAAAGACATTGTTTAGCCCTTTTATTTCTTAAAATGTCCTCTGAGGATTAACTTTGTGATCAGCGATGCAGCTGTAACTGGGATATTTTAAGTTCTTACCTTAATCTAAAATTTGAACTCCCTCTGCTCCTACCCCAAATGATTAGCATAGACTTACTTTTTATTTCAAAAGTAGATATATAAAAATCACATGTTATTTTCATACTTTACATACCACTGTGAGACTATTACATGATACTTTTTTTTATTTTTAATATGAAATGACAGCATAATTTGAAGTGATGCTTTTTAAAATCCCGATGTAAAGATGGTCTGAAGTATTTTTGATCAGTTCAAAATTCCTCTTAAATGCTGTAGCCCACTCGATCATCATTTATTTCATAAATATTTGACAAAGTATTTTTATGTTTGAAGAAACCATTGCACAGATAATGAGTGATTTGTACAAGACCCCAGGAAAGTCAGTTTTAGGACCTTATTTTTCATATTCCTTTCTTTCTGCTTAGCTGCACTATGCTCATTTCCCCTGAGAATATATTTGAGGATTTCTGTTTTCAAAAAGAAAGTAATATGAGTTCTTATATATGTCATAATAGAGTCCAAGATGGTTTGTCTATACATAAATACAATTAAGCAGTCATTATATGTGAAATTAATTTTAAAATAAAAATAGGAAAAACCTAAAAATAGGTAATTGACCGTTGTTTTACATTTCTCATTTGTTTTGCTTACCAGCACTTTCTTTCTTTTTGCAAATAAGTGCAAAATACATGGGAAAATATATAGACTTAAAATCATATACTGAATTTTTGGTAACTTTTGGTGATATGATAGACTTTATACCTACACTTCATATGTTTTATTTCTGAGAGCTCTTTGTGTATGAATATTTAAGCAGTTTGACCACCAGCTACCCGCCTACTCCTTTCACTACCCATGCACTATTTTAATTTAACATGAATTTTATAGTTGAATCATTTCATTGAACTCCTTTGGAAAGGGTAGCTTTTTGCTCATCATAAAGAGAGCTTTGTTTGTCCTTTGGAGAGACTTGGTATTTAAAAAAAAAAAAAAACTATGAAAGGTTTTTTTGTTATCATTGTCTGTAAAAGAAGGTAGTATTTTTAGTGTTGATATAGCATCATGGAAGAAGGAAATTTGGATTAAAAATAGTGGCACATATTAATAGTTCCATATATTATTTTAGCCTGATGCTAATATTGTTAATACTCTTTCTTCTCTGGAATTTTTCCTAATCAGATTCCATACTAAAATAGTGGGAGTGTGAATTACTTAAAATTTAGTGTTAAAGCTGATTGGTTTAATTTTATAGTAGTGTTTTTCACACTTAAGTTGGGGGAAACCTATAACTGTTTTTCTCTTTTATTCCCGTTTGTTCCCCCCTTTATGAAATATTTCGCTTTCCCTATGTGACTTCCCTTTTTTGGTCTGATCTAAAAAAAAGTGTGCAGGGTTTTTTATTCTTAGATTACTTTTTTATTTTAATTTGATGTTTTTTTTTAAGATTTTATTTATTTACTTGACAGGCAGAGATTACAAGTAGGCAGAAAGGCAGGCAGAGAGAGAGGGGGAAACAGGCTCCCTGCTGAGTAGAGAGCCCCATGCGGGGCTTGATCCCAGGACCCCGGGATCATGACCTGAACCGAAGGCAGAGGCTTTAACCCACTGAGCCACCTAGGTGCCCCATAATTTGATGGTTTTAATAAATATCTTACCTGGTCAACAAGTACTTTTATTAGGGAGTATTCAGTGCTAGGATGAAAAATTTAGTTTGATTACTAATAGATCATTTAATAGCTTACTAATATGTGACATGTTGGTATTAATTTTACTAAATGAGTTCAGATTGGTAGCAATATGGTCATGATTGAAAATATTGGATCCTTTTTTGTGTGTGCAAGGTGTGTTTTTATTATACTTCTATAATATTATTTCACTTAACTACATGATTTTAGTATAGAAAACAGCAAAATTTTATTGTGTATATGGTGCCACAAGATAAAAAATGAAATAAAAGTTATTATTCTTTATTAGTCCTAAGTTATAGTTACTTATTCTTAACAGAAATACTTCCCTTTGAAAGAACCGTAGTAGAGTGGGACTGAGGGTGAAAAGTTTATTTGGAAAATGCATGGTCATACTTCACAGGTGATTTTAAATGATTTCCAGTGCATTTCAAGTGCATGGCTAGAGAACATTATGCATACAGCCAATTCTATATGGTCATTCTTAACATAATTTTAACATTATCTTCGTTTTGGCAGATATACTATAGCATGTCTGATAATGTTCATCTTTTCCTTTCCTCCTTTATGGCACTCATTTCATTTTGGCTCAAAGGAATGCACTAAATCTCAGGTATTGTAATTTGTGTGTGGTCTCCTAATACTAACCTAAGTTTATTTGTGAATTTGCATTGTAACTAATGAGTTTATAATATTGATATGTTTGGCTTGGTCTTGTTCTTTTGTATTTTGCCCTGATTCAGTAAAATCTCTTAAAACTGCTAGTGGTTTAAGTGATGGCACAGTTTTCTTAATTTGTGCAGGTGTAGTGATGGATTGTCCACCTTGTCTACTGTAGGTCCACCTAAGTGCAACCTACTTAGTTTTTTTTTTTTTTTAAAGAATGAATGGAAGCACTGTTCTTAACTAACGTGATTTGTAAGTAAAGAAATGAAGAGGAAAAGATAGGTAGACATAATGGAAATTTAATTGCTTTTTATGTGAAAGCTTATGAGAAATCCATTAGAAATTTACATTTTAAATGGTGTAGGTAAAAGCTTTAAATTTCAGGAATCCCAATATGAGAGCATTTTGGGAGAGTACTAGTAAAATTTTAGTCAGAGAGAATAAAGGCTTAGTCAAAAGGAAATGAGAATTTAAAAATGCTTGTGTTTTCTTATTTGCACTTTATTTTTAACCAGAATTCATGCTTTATTTCATTCTAGAAGCCTATAATAATATCTTCGCTCATTTCTTTCATGCCAACACATGACTAATTTATGATTTTCAGTGTTAACTCTTGAAATGGTGGGTCAGATTGGGGGTTATCAGGGAATTTGGAGTAAAGGAAGGAAAACTAATTTTATCTCTGGAGAGGAATTGGTTAAGTAACTCGTAGAATCTTATGGTTGTGTTTTTTTATTGCCCAGGAAAAAGATCATGTATGATTTAGTTGACATTAGAAGAACTCTGCTGTCAATATAATAATATCCTTGGCTGTTTTAGTAAACTTGCCTGAAATAATGAAATATTTGTATAGAATTTCAAATAAAATGAGGCAGTAACTTTATGTTCTGTGCAAGAGAATGCATATTAAAATGTCACAGGTGTCATGGCTGCTATATGGTACTTGAGAAGCACTGCTATATTTTAGATGATATGATAAATCTTAAACATTTTCATACTATTTGTAACTTTAATAAAATTTTCATGTAATTATATACTTTTAAAAATTTCATCAGTGTTTTGGACTTTTATCTGGTAAAAGTATACTCTAAACATATATAAATTTAATATTTTAAAAGATATATCAGTACATAATTAATCTTTCTATTTTTTAATATGAAAAATTACTAGTTAGTCTAATTCCCATTTAGAAGTAGAAATTGAATTGAAAATATACACTGAGTTATGATATATACTTTATGTACATTTTTTAAAATTAGATGTGTTACAGTAATTTAAAACAGATTATAATAATTTTCTTCAGAAACATGAGTACTCAAATAGTCCATGTGGAGTGTTTTCAAGACATTTTTCCAAGGCAAGTATATGAGGTTTACAGAGAGAATAATAAGCATTTTAAAATGCAGTGAGAAGGGGATATGGGAGATAGCTTTCATTACCATTTTCCTACATTTTGATGCTGTGAGGTTGAGGCTGTATTTAATATTGCCAGAAAAGAGGATGTGGCATGATTTTCAGTCTTAAGGTAGATAATGAAAATAGAGGCAGGTAGTAGATAAGGTTCTTGGCAGAGGCTGGAAGATTTGGGGTCAGTCACTTTAGACTTGGGACAAGTTTATTTTGTCTCTGGGTTCAGAGTAGGGTAGAGGAAAAACCTTTGTTTATTTTACCCAAAATTACAGACCCTGCCTGTCTATATTTACGGGCAATTTATTCCAGGAGTTTGTGATTTATTCTAGAAGATACTTAGGGGGAGGACTTAACTTACCTGATTGCAGTGATGGGGAGACTGGTACATACTTGTTTTGTCATCTTATATTTCTTTTTTTATTTTAATAAAAAGAGAGCTCTGCCCTGTTCTCAGTTTAGAAAAAACAAAATTGTACAGAGATATTAGACTGAAGACTGCAGAAAACTTGTCCTGTCTATACCATGGAGTTTACATGAACCAACAGACATTTCAGTCTAGCAAGGCTAAAAGGATTGAAATGCTCTTGATGCTTTGAAGTTCTGATTGACATTCCACTTCCCATTCCTACTTATCCCCCACAGATGGCTCTATTTTTTTAATAGTTTAATTAGCAAACATTTATAGAGTATTATCTATGTATGTACTACTGTTCTAAAACATTTCACATAAATTAAGTCATTTAGTATACATAACTACCCTGTGAGGAATGGATTATTATTACTATAGTTTACAGATTAGGAAATGAAAGAACAAGATGAGGGGATATGTTTAAGGACACACAGCTAGTAAGTAATAGAGCCAAAATTCTAACCCCAGAAGTCTGGCTCCAGAGTCAAAGCTCTTCACATCACTCTATACTGCAAAATACAATAAACTCAATGAAGGAAAGTGATCTCTTGTAAAACATGGGGAAAAAAAAACCCAAAAGTAGATTACATATTTAAAGGATTGGTATTCCTCAGCTGTCATAACTTCTTAGCTAAACATTTTATGAGATTTGATTTAGTTCAAGTAATATTTGGAAATGTCTGTGACTAGTAATTGTTAGGATGAGAAGAGACAGTCAAAATCCAAGATGGCCTTGTGACTTTTAATTTTGTGTTTTTCTTGTTGTTTTAATCTTGGAATGTTTTATTTGATCAGGTGTAAGCACACTCACCTTGTCCCAAAGGATATTTTCCCAAGGAATGGCTCTGTTTGCAAATTTGAATTAGGAGGATTTGAACACAATATAACATAAAACATATTCATAAAGTTTCAATCAATGCAAAATTTTTGAAGTAATGGAAACCAGTTGATCATATAAAAAGATGTCTCCCACACATTTCATTAGTAGTCCTTTTCTACAATATGAATATACACTTCAGAGCACTGTTTAATAATTATGTATTACATTTTTCAGTAGATTAGGTTTAGTTTAAAATTCTTGGTGCAGATGCATAAAAAGTAATAAAAATAGTGTGTAAAATTAAGTTAATATAATGTAGGTTGAATACAATGTAATATTAACATAATGGGATTAAATTTTGAGTTACAGTCAGTGATAATATAATATCTGTAAAACGTGGCACCAGTGTAGTAAGATTGATCCATGCATGAGGCTTATGTAAATGAGTCCTATTTTTTATAAGGTTATTCTTTAAAATAATATAAGGCAAGTTCTATTTCTAATAATATTTATATAATCATTCCTAGGTTATATCTTATATTTCTCTGAAGTAGATTTTTTTTTTAAAGATAGATTTAAGTTGGTTTCATTTTCAGTTAAGGACTACTTGGTAGGTTTGGTTAGTTTCAAAAATTGTTGGGTATTGAAACAAATGAAAAATTACAGTGTTTGTGTGATTATGCACTTTTATTTGACAACAGTCTTTTTGACATGGACTATTGTTCTTGCATTAGAAATAGTGTTTTCACTCATGTTTGGCTTTGCTTTTTCAGCTTTTTATTTAATTTTTTACTGAAGTCTTAGTTTAATTCAATATTAGCTGCTTAACAGTAAGAGAATATGTTTTGTGTAATATATCAGTGACTTGTATATTTACTAAATTTCCTAGAATATTAAGGTCTTAGCATTTTAACTTATAACAATCAGTTCACATCATACTACACCTGACTGATTTATTTATATAATGGTATTTTAAAAATCTGTTGATATGCTTATGTAGAAAATATTCACATATAGGGGAAATTTCTTAATTATTTTGATATTTCATTCTTCTTTAAATCCGAAAGACATTTGTTTACTTAATTAAACCTAAAGTCTTTGTCTTCAGTAATATCATCAGTGACTCTCTGTGAATTGTAATTGGGTGGAGTTTCAGAAAATATGTGTATTTTCTTTCTTGTATTATAGAGAGGAAAACTCAGTATTTTCATTTACATATTTTATTCATTTAATGAATATTTATCAAATACCCACCTTGTTTCAGGTTTGTGCCAGGCTCAAGGGCTATAAGGGTCTACTGAACAGGCATATTTTGCCCTTATTGTTCTCTTAGTTTCATAAGGGATATAGATAAATAAATGTGCAACTAAAATATAGGGAATTCTAGGTACGGTGGAGGCACATAGACAGGGCACTTGAGAAATCAGGCATGAAATTTCTCAATATCCTGGCTCAAAGTGAAATATTCTTCAATCCAGGAAAGCCCAATGGAAATGTGAAAACTGAATTGATAAAGAATGTAAAAGAGAGGTGTGGAGAGAGTGTTAGATAGTAGTGATGTGTATATTAAAAAAAGCACAAGTTTTGCTAGATCCTAGTTACTGTATGCATGCCTGATGTTTTATGTTGGCATCAGAGTCTTAGAGTATCAAAATACTCTTTGCTTTTCACACCCATTATCAGCAGGTTTACTGGTTCCTCTTTACCTAGATGATGTTGCATTTTAAAATCCTGCAGAATGCTCCCTGTGGAAAGGTCTTTGAACAATAGGTGGACGTAACAGTTCTGTGCCATATGTGCTGCAATTTCTAACAAAATGCAGCGTGGAAAAACTGCTGCAGTGGGCTCCATTTCCTTGCTTTGGGGGGATTGTTTCTTCCTTGCAGTTATAACCAGGTATTTATGTTCATTTAATTTATACAGATTAGGAAATTATACTATAGCGTGTATATCGAAATTGAAATGTAAATCAGGAAGTAGTTTAAAACATGAAATGATTTGTCTTGCGCTATTAACAGCATGCATTGCACATTCATGCAAGGCAATTGAGAATAGTATGCAGTGTGCTGTTTACCCAAGTTTCAGCTTCTGTTGGAGGATGTCTATTTTTATATATTACATCATCTCTGCTGCAGAACTCCCGTGTCCACTGGGATTTACTGTTCTTTCATTCCATTTTGAAAGAAAGCTTGTATTGATGTCATAATTGGACCCATCTTTTGGTTGCACTTGGAGATTGAAAGTAATAAGGGTGTTGTGTAGCAAGTCATGCAATATTTCAAGCAATTTATTTGTCAAAAAGACCACTGCTACTTTGTCTTGCCTCTAATTGTGAACACTGGTGGCTCTCTGTGCTTGTATATGTTTTAAATATACTTGGCTAAAATTTAGCTTTTAGTCTCAACAGCAAAGATCCTTTTCATCTTAGACTGTTTCATTTCTTATGTGATTTTTTTCTTTGTGAGATTTTACAGTGCTACATGCTGATTTTGAAAAATGTCTCTTTTCTTTGGGAAAATCTACTTTGATATTCAGGCCTATTTCCTAACAGTGCTGAATTGATCTTTTTACAATTAAGTTATCAGTAAGTTGTCTGTTTCACTGTTTGAAATATCAGATGACTAGAAATGTTCTCTTTTGATTTTGAATTCAGTGTTAAAGCATTATTAGCTAGAAATGCC
Organism: Lutra lutra; assembly: GCF_902655055.1. Taxonomy (NCBI): domain Eukaryota; kingdom Metazoa; phylum Chordata; class Mammalia; order Carnivora; family Mustelidae; genus Lutra; species Lutra lutra. The sequence goes on along the minus strand of NC_062279.1, from coordinate 79,937,203 downwards.
TTTCTGTTAGCTAGAAGATACTCTGGAAGAAACTCTAGTTTTGTATTCGGTGTATAGGTGTTAGGTTTAAGTCACTTGTGAAAGGAAATATTTAAATTAATCATTAAAATGCCTACTATATGTTATACATACTTATGTATGCGAGATCTCCCCCTTATTCTGTCCAGAAAAATTAATCATTATCCATATCACAGTAGTAAACCTTTTTTCAAACCTTTGCTATAAAAAAAACTGATTAAGAGCAAACTTAACTTTTAAAAAATAATAGCTTTATTGAGTTATAATTCACATACCATACAGTTTACCTATTTAAAGTGCATAATTCAGTGGTTTTTCTTTTTTCTTTTCTTTTTTTAGGTAGGAAACACATAACATTAAATTTGCTCTCTTAACCACTTTTAAATGGATAGTTCAGTAGTATTAAGAATATCTGTAGTAAACTTTTGACTGATTTGAACATACACAGTTTACATTGTACCTAATAGCCTTTGTGGTTTAAATTACACAGAGGCTGAAAAATGAGATATTTTGGAAAAAATAATTAAGAATCTATTGAGTAATTATATTAGAGCAGTTTCTTATGGGCATAGTACAAGATCAAGTAGTCCTTTATTTTTCTTATGTCTTCCTTTCTCTCTTTGAAGTGCAACATAGGGATGTAGTGTAAATTTGGAATTGCTAGCCTAGAGGAGAAATGATGTGACAGTAGAGTGAGCCAATCTGAATTATGAATCGCTCCTTGGAATGACTGATTGGCAGACTGATTGAGAAGGGAAGATTTTCAAGGATGAAAAAGAAAATATTCAGATTGTCCTGATTTTTATTTAGATGTCTGTGAGGATAGTAATGATAATTGGTCACTTGTGGTTTTGGTACAATCCAGAAGCCATTTGCAAATGTTAGAAAATAAAGTTAAAATGTCAAGAAGAAGTTGTAACATTTTCCTTTCACTAATTATTAGCATACTTTTACTTTCTATCCATTTCTTTATATAGTTTTTTAAACTGAGCCTTAAAAAAGCTCTATCAGGAATTTTGGAGTACTCAGGAAGTTTTGGAGAAAAAAGATCATTTTGCCATTTGTTAATTTGTGACATAAGCATGAGCATCCCAGCTAACTGGGATGTAGAGAATACTTGGGCATTATTGATATTCTTGAGGATATTGATGCCCTTGACAGTGGGAGTTATTGATGAGCACTTGATAGCTTCAGTCTTTCTAGGTCTCCTTCATATAACCATTTTCCTAACTTTAATTAGACCAGAAGAGTATAAGCAACTAATCATTCCGCAAGTAGATTAAGCTGTTAGAGGGTTCAGCTGAAGTTGTATTTCATGTAAATACAGAATTTTGTTTTAAAGGAATCTATGGATGTTTGATAACTGTGTAATCTTTAAAAGAGCAAAAAGGCTGATTATTTTCTAGTTCATGTCTTAGAGCTGTAGTTGTCAAAGTTTTTCATTTCATGACTCCTTTATACTCTTAAAACTTTTTGAGAGCTCCAACAAGCTTTTGCTTGTATGAGTTATCTGTATCATTGTTTGCCATGCTAGAAATTAAAACTGAGAAATCTAAAAATATTTCTTAAGTAACCTATTACATATTACATAAAGGTTTTTTAGTGAAATTGTTTAATATTTGGCCTGATAAAAGCAGCTGGATTCCCAAATGAACTTCTGTATTCATTCTGTTATGATATACTCTTCTGATTCAAGTATAGAAAAGTATATGAAGAAAATCTGACCTCACACAGATAGTTGGAAAAGGCAGTGGTATTTTAACAGCTTTTTCAAATAATCTTATTGATATACTTCACCAAAATTTGACACATGGTTGTTTCTTAAAAATTTAGTTGCCATTAAGAATGTAAAGCTGTGGGGCACCTGGGTGGCTCAGTGGGTTAAGCCTCTGCCTTTGGCTCAGGTCATGATCCCAGGGTCCTGGGATCGAGCCCCACATTGGGCTCTCTGCTCAGCGGGGAGCCTTCTTCCCCCTCTCTCTGCCTGCCTCTCTGCCTACTTGTGATCTCTCTCTCTCTCTCTGTCAAATAAGTTAAAAAAAAAAAAAAGAATGTAAAGCTGTGTCAGTGAAGTTACTCTTTTATTAAAGCCCATTGGTCTTACTTACCCATGGGTCTTTTTACTTATGTATGATTTTTGTAACATCATGCGTTGGTCAGTAAATTAGGTTGTCACTGCATGTTATACAGTATTTTAAAAATCACATTTATTAATGTCATCACTACAGTCTCACTAAAAAAGCCTCACTTATTGGGAAGCTGTCAGGTTTATGGTGTTGGATATAAATTTTGCAAAAGTCTGATTTTTACTTGAAAGCTAAAATTTTGTCGTTGGCAAACAAAGTACTATCAGCTGTTTTCCTTGAAGTGAGAGGCTCAGTTTGTTCATTTTTAAGAAGATACCTGCCAGATACCTACTACCGAATAGTCGTAGTTTGTCCATTGCTTGTTCTTTAAAGTAAAAATAGTTTTCCTAAATGCAGAGGCCCTTCTGAACAGAGTCCTTTGTGACTTCATAGGTCCCATACCTATGAAGCTGACCCTAACCTTGTTTCCTGTATGATTTTTCTCACTACTGCCTTTTCCTCCTTGCTGCTTAATTCCTTTATAGATCCTGGGAGAAAATGGAAAGATCCCAAGCTAATTTTGAGTGGAATCAGAAGAATTTTAAAATGCTTTACATTAAATAATTGTGTTTTAAATGTATTAATTATATTGGATGGTTACCAACAATCCATTTTGTAGTTACTGTAGTGATTTTTAAAGATAGACATTTTTACTTAATTTATTGAGCATTTCTCATTTAGAAATGTTTTTCTTTAAAAAAAGAAAATTGCTTTTTTCCCTTTCGGAATTTTATCCACTCACCATCTCCCCCAAAAAAAGGCTAAACACCCCTTCCCTATTATGAATCATGTGGAATTAAAAAATACTTAAAATGCTTATGTCCAATTTTCTATGGTAGTGAAAGTATAGTAATGATAACTGTAAAATGTCTGTTAGATAATATTTAAAAATGGATTTGGGATCTTATGCCAATATCAATAAGACTAGTTTTAGGTCCTCGTCCCCAGTACCCTCAGGGAGAAAAAAAAAAGATCACCGTGGATAGTTTTAACAACATCCTGTGACTGATTCATAGTTAATGTTCAGGATAATCTAATCCAATTTATTACAGATTGTTTCAGCTTGATAGTACAAAATAAATAAATAACCTAGCAGTATGTTTAAAACTTTTTCTTCTCAAAACTCCACTTACTATTTTTTTAGAGTTGGATTCTTTTCTCTGTTTTCCTCTACTTTGAGTACCTATGTTCTTGCTCTCTACCTTTATCTACTGACTCTTTTTGTTTTGTGTTCAAATAAAGAGTCTGCCTTCAATCTTTTCCATCCACTTGTTCTGTTTATGTTAAGACATTAAGGGCCACATTCCTTTGTCATCACAAAGTGTGGTTTACCACTGATTGTGCTCAGAGGTTCAATATGACTCAGTAATCAACTACTAAAGTAAAATATCTGACAGGATAGAGCTGTCTTTGGAAAGGGACTGAAAATGTCCCTGCTCCACAGATTTCAAATTGTGGGTGGGTTTCCCTTAATGAAAGCTGAAATGTCCACATGAATATTTTATGCTGTTAGTGGTTACTATAGATTCGCGTATCATTTCTCACATGGAGAAATGTCTCCTTTTTATAGTGGTCTCATTTTCTTCCCTACTGTATTTTTACCTTTATTGTAAATACCATGCTTTGCAGTCATTTGGGTATAATATATTAATATCTTAGAGTTTTTGTTTTTGTTTTTCATCTTACAAGTCCACTGGGTTGGATGGCACATATTTTTAAACTTCGACCCAACAGATTTTTTTTTTTTTTTTAAATTTACCACTCATTTTTTTTTTTTAAAGATTTTTATTTATTTATTTGACAGACAGAGATCACAAGTAGGCAGAGAGGCAGGCAGAGAAAGAGAGAGGAGGAAGCAGGCTCCCTGTGGAGCAGAGAGCCCGATGCGGGGCTCGATCCCAGGACCCCAGGATCATGACCTGAGCTGCAGGCAGAGGCTTTAACCCACTGAGCCACCCAGGTGCCCCCGACCCAACAGATTTTTATTTTGCTTTTTGTCATTGAAAAACCTATAAAATATAAGCCATCAAGAAAAATAGGTTTTGTTGTACATTTGTTGTAAGGCAGTCTTTTAGTGAGCAATTTCATGTGATGAACAATACATTTTGCTTAGGTCAGTCACACTGTTCAGCAGTTCATCCCTGATTTCTTGTTTCCTAACCTAACTACTTAGTCTTGGGGTCAAATGTAGAATGAATAAGTGACTGCCTTATTCTGTTTAATATTTAATTATAGAGTTTTGGTTATGTGTTGATATTATGAACTGCTACTTTATGGCACAACCAGGAGATATAATCTTCCATGAATATGATTCATCTGGCCAGTTGTGAATAATTCTGGCAATTATAATAGTCTTACATATACAATTAATTATTGAGTGTTATTTAAAAATCATCTTTCACTTAAGAAAATCATCTTTCACTTACCTTCTCCTAAACTTGGCAACTTTTAATTTATGAGCTAAGGATGTTAAAAATGGTGGTAATTGAAAATTTCAAAGTGCAACTAAAATATGTAGGTAAAATACTCTGTTTGCCTTTTTAGAGCTTTTAAGGAGAGGGAAAAATTAGATGTGTAATTTGGGCTTTGTTCATTGATTTATGAGAAGGACGATTGGGTGGCTCAGTGGGTTAAAGCCTCTGCCTTCGGCTCAGGTCATGGTCCCGGTGTCCTGGGATTGAGCCCCACATCGGGCTCTCTGCTCTGCGGGGAGCCTGCTTCCACCTCTCTCTCTGTCTGCCTCTCTGCCTACTTGTGATCTGTCTGTCAAATAAATAAATAAAATCTTAAAAAAAAAAAAAGAATGTTGTCATTTTAAAGCTCATGTGGTCATATATTGTAAGCTGACTTCTTTTTCAAGAGAATGCTTAAGTAATTTCTCTGGCATCTAAAATATTTTCTATATTGAGACAATCTTCTATATTTAATTATCTTCCAGGCAAATTTACTTGGAAGCATTTCCTGTCTGGAATACATTTAATTACAATAGAGGGACAGTCACAATTATATTCTTGATTGTGAAGCCTATTGATTAATGCTTCCATTTATAAACATTGTCATTGTCTCTTAGAATGAAGATTATTCAACCATTATGAAAACCTACACATTTTGATATTTATTTAAAGACTTTTTTTTTTTTTTTTTTTTTTTTGGAGAGGGAACGAGTAGGGGGGAGGGGTAAAGGTAGAGGGAAGAGAGAATCTTAAGCAGGCTCCACGCTTAGTGCAGAGCCCAAAGTGGGGCTCAGTCTCAGAACCCAGAGATTATGACCTGACCTGCAGTCAGGAGTTGGACACTTAACCAACTGAGCCACCCAAGACATTGGATCTTAAAAGTGATAGTATGTTTGTTATAAGTTAAATTCCTAAAGAGAAATAGCCTTTAGAAAAGGCTATTTAGAAAAAGCAGATAGTATCTCGTATGCCATAGTATACCTTTTGCACAGTATAGTATATGTTAGGTGCTCAGGAGCATCTTGGTTGTACATTGGTGTCTTTGGATCAAACTCACAAAGTTAGTGTTACTATTTCTAGGAGTGGTATTATACATCTACCTGCATATTAACAGTTCTTACACAAGGATATCTGTACAAGGATATTAATCCCGGCCATCATTACAGTATTAAATAATGGAATCCTCAAACCTTGAGTGCAACTGACTTTTTAGAATATCTTGGAAAGAATAAAATTTACCCTTGTTGAATCCTTACGATATATTCCAGTTGGGTAGGTATTACCTCATATATTTTGTCAATTAAACTCTGTAGTTCTAAACACTAAGGTGATGGTGTCTCCACTGATAGAAGAAAAGCATGCTTTTCTTTTTCATGATTAAGTTACATGTTCAATATTTATGGTACTCAGAGTCAAACCTAGACATCTGCTTTTCCATTCCTGACATTTAAAATTATTTATTTTTAAAAATGAACTTAACATATTTTGCTTTTACGTTACTTGAGCTTTAAATTTGATTTGAAAGAGAAGTGTGTCAAATAATTCAGCCACTTCAGATGCCTGCTGTTTAAGTACCTTGAAAAGACATAGGCTACAGCGTAGAATGTCCAATGTGAAAAATAATTACTAATTATATGGGCAATAATTTAGGCTTTGGTTGATTCATCAGTATTTTTGTTACAAGTACTTTTCCTTTTCAAACCGTATCTCTCATTAGTAAAGCACAGCATTTACCCCCTCTTTGACCTTTAGTTTCATTCCAATATAGAAATGGGTTTTTACTGTTGAGCAGTACCATTTTGTAGCAAAGGTGACTATGTAATTAATGTATTTTAAGTTAGTTTCACTAATATTATAAGTAACAAAAGCCAAATCTTGCTGAAAGATTTTTTTGCAAGTATGACTTTTTAATGAATCAAAACAACTTACAGTTGTCTGAAAGTAGTCATAATTTTTAGAGATGAAAAAATAAAGTCATGAAATTGTTTGCTTCTGTACAGAAAATATTGTAAGTTTTGGTAATATTTAAGAATACTGAAAACATAAGTAATATTAAGGGATTTAAAAACATTTTATAAAACTGATTAGTTATGTATAGTATTTAATCAATTATTGCTAACATTAAGAAAATCATCTTTCATTTTCCTTCTTCTAAACTTGGCAATTTTTAATTTATGAGCTAAGGATGTTAAAAAAAACTTCTAATTTGTGGTCTAATTAGCACCATAATTTTTAAAAAGTAAGAGCATTTTATTATTTCCCCTCTAACTGCCAACATAAGGAAGACAGAAATCTCCGAATAAAAGAATAGTTACTATCAGGAAATCTTGTTACAAGATAGATTTATTTTGTTCAGTGGGTCTCTCTTCTTCTGTTCTCTATCATAACATCCCTTTTATCCCCGTTTTGCTACTAGCTAATGTTTGGTAATAGCTGCCCTAGAGGGCTCAGTCAGTTAAGTGGCTGTCTTGGCTCAGGTCTTGATCCCAGGGTCCTGGGATGGAGTCCCGCATCAGAATCCTTGCTCAGCTGGGAGCCTGCTTCTCTTTCTGCCTGCCCTGCCTGCCACTCCCCCTGCTTGCGTGCTCTCTCTGACAATAAATAAATAAAATCTTTAAAAGAATAGCTGTGTTAGATAACCTTAAGAACTTGAAAGGATTTTAGTTATCTCCTAACCACTTAATACAATTTATTTTTCTCTATAGAATCACTGACATTCAGCCTCTGCTGTAAGATTTTTAATTATAACTAGCACTGATATTTGCAAGATAGTCCTTACATAATGTGTCAAAATTGTACCCTACTGCCTAGTACAAAGTAAGGGTCTAGTAAATCATAACAGTTATTATTTATTATAGGGAAGGGCTAATTATGAAGAAACTTTTCCTTCTGTTTAGCTGAAATCTGCTTCTCTATAATTTTAGTTCATGGTTCTAGATTTCTTCTAGAGCAACACAAATGAATATTCATATTCCACTTTCATATAACTGTGCTTCAGATAAAGAGATCTTATGCCTTTTCTGGATTAAACATTTCTAACTTATGTACTTTCCTAAACACCTTACCATCTTGGTTTTCTGCTCTTAGTACTACAGTTACTCATCATTTCTCCTAAGTTAGGATGTCTAGAACTGGTTGCTACCACTTACACAAGGTCCTGCAGTACCCTACAGTGCAGATTATAGGAGAACTTTGTTTTTCTTGCCCTGGACATTGTATGTCTGATGATGTAATCCATGATTATAAGAGAGTAGTAAGGTATTCTGTATTGGGTCATATGGAGCTTTTAGTCAGCTCCATTTTAGAGGTAAGGCTTCATACCTCCTCCCACCCCTGTGAATTATTCTTCTAGGCTGATATCCCTTATATTGTAATTGGCCAAGTGACATTTTGATAGTATGCATGTAGATGTTTATATTTATCCCTGTTAAATTTAAATTTTCTGGTTTTAGCCTAGTCTTCTCACCTGTCAAATTACTTAAAACATCTGATTTTGTCGGTAAACAAATTGGACATCTTTTATGGTTATACTATTATCCTGTAGCCTGTTTCATCATCTTAAAGCTGGTGTAATAATACTTCACAGGGTAGTTTTGAAAAAGTTTAAGTGGAATCAGTTATACATTCATTCTTCTCTTGAATAATTACTGTGTGGTAAGCATAAGAGATAAAGCATAATTTGTCATTAACAATATCAAAAACAAAGTGTATGGCCCCTGCCTTCAGCTCACCTACATTCCAGTTTGTGATCAATAGTCCCTTTTATTCAAAAAAATGGAGGGATAATTAATAATTCATGTGCTCATTAAAATATTAACCATAAGGGAATAAATTACATGCCAAATTAGTAATAAAGATAATAATTACTATTGAACTTGGAGTATTGCCTTGTGAAATACTGTAGTTGGGAGCCCACACTGAGTACCAGTGTGTAAGGACTTCACCTCTATAACTGAGCATTTCAAGCTGATGTCTGGTGTTTTCTTAAAGTAGGTTCTGGGAAATGAAATAAGCTATGTTAAATTAGCTGTTACAATCTCTTCATTTTTTGAATATATGCATTGGAAAAGCCCCACTTTTGATGTTGGAAGTTCTCACTGATTTACAGTCTACTTTATTTCCTTTTTCAGCATGTGTCCCATTTTATGTTATCTTTTAATCTTTCTCTTCTAACATGCATCATGTAAATATTGGGCATACTTATTATGGATGGGTTACTATGTTAATTTTCCAATTATCAATCAAGGGCATCACAAACAGTATGTTACCAGGAACTTTTCTTTATATTAAAGAAATAGCCTATAGTAGCCACCAAAAAAACTTTGAACTGATCAATGAATTCAAATAAAAGGTTACAAAATCAATCTACAGAAATGTATTGCATTTCTAGACACTAATGAAGTAGCAGAAAGAGAAATTAAGGAAACAATCTCATTTACAATTGCACCAAAATAGTAGGATACCTAGGAATAAACCTAACCAGGGAGGTGAAAGACTTATACTCTGAAAACTATAAAGCACTCATGAAAGAAATTCAGAATGACACAAAGAAATGGAAAGACATTCCATGCTCATGGATTAGAAGAACAAATACTGTTAAAACATCTATACTACCCAAAGCAATCTACACATTAGTGCAATCCATATCGAAATACCAAAAACATGTTTTACAGAACTAGAACAAACAGTCCTAAAATTTGCATGGAACCACAAAAGACCCTGAGTAGCTAAAACAATCATGAAAAAGCAAAGCTGGAAGCATCACAGTTCTTGACTTCAAGTTATATTACAAAACTGTGGTAATCAAAACAGTATGGTACTAGCACAAAAATAGACACATAGGTCAATGGAACAGAATAGAAAACCCAGAAATAAACCCACAATTATATGTTAATTAATCTTTGACAAAGCAGGAAAGAATATCCAATGGGAAAAATAACGGTTTCAACAAATGGTGTTGGAAAACTGGACAGTAACATGCAAAAGAAAGAAACTGAGCTACTTTATACATAAAAATGAATTCAAAAGAAGGAAGGACCTAAATGTGGGACCTGAAACCATCAAAATCCTAGAAGAGAGCACAGACAGTAACTTCTCTGACATCAGAGACTTTTTTCTAGTCCCCTGAGGCAAGGGAAACAAAAGCAAAGATAAACTATTAGGACTATATCAGTATAAAAAGCTCCTACACAGCAAAGGATGCAATTTAAAACTAAAAGGCAATCTGTGGATTGGGAGAAGATATTTGCAAGTAACATATCTAAAAAAAGGTTAGGGTCCAAAATATATAAAGAGCTTATAAAACTCAACACCTAAAAAATGAATAATCCAACTAAAAAATGGGTAGAAGACTAGAACAAACATTTTTCCAAAGAAAACTTACATATGGCAACAAACACATAAAAAGATGCTCAATATCACTAACCGTCAGGGAAATGCAAATCAACGCTATAATGACATATCACCTTACACCTGTCAAGAATGGCTAAAATTAACAACACAAGAAACAACAGGTGTTAACAAGGATGTGGAGAAAGGGGAACACTCATGCACTATTGGTGGGAATGCAAACTGGTGCATTCACTCTGGAAAACAGTATGGAGGTTCCTCAGAAAGTTAAAAATACAAGTGCTTACTCTGTGATCCAGTAATTTCGCTACTGGGTATTTACCCAAAGAATACAAAAACACCAATTCAGAGGGATACATACATCCCTATGTTTATAGTAGCATTATTTACAATAACCAAGATATCAAAGCAGTCCAAATGTCCATCAATTGACAAATGTGTAAAGAAGTAGAATATTTATATATATGATATATACAATGGAATATTATTCAGTCATCAAAAGAATAAAATCTTGCCATTTGCAGTAACATGGATGGAGTTAGAGAATATAATGCTAAGCGAAATAAGTCAGAGAAAGACAAATGCCATATGATTTCACTCATGTGGAATTTAAAAAACAAGTGAGCAAAGGGAAAAAGAAAGAAAGAGAGAAAGAGAGAGAGAGAAACCAAGAAATAGACTCTTTAACTATAGAGGGAAAACTGATGGTACCAGAGAGGAGGTGGGTTGAGGGCGGGTGAAATAGGTGATGGTGATTAGGAGGGCACTTGTCATATGGGTACCAGGTGACTAAAAACACGGAAAAGAGAAAAAAGAACTTGAGAAGAAAAGAGAATGCCCAGAGGTTTCTTTGGAACCTGTCTTTGAACTATAACTGGATGAAAGTTTTGGACTCTTACTTAGTTTGGTGTTCCTAAGTGTTAATTGAAGTAACAGGTTCCCAGTATTTGTGAGACCTGTATTTAAATTTAACTCCGTACTTACTCAACAATTATTACGTGTCAGGCATTGTGTTGGTATCTTTCATGTATTTCATAATTAAATTATTTGTAATAATGAAATGAAGTACCATTTTTATTTGGTCAAAGTAGAAAAAAATAAAATTGCCTACGAAATCTTTAGGAGGATGTGCAGGGAAGACGTATCTGAGGTATATATTTAGGGATGGCTAGAGAAGATTATGTGAAATGTAGGATTGAGTTATGGTATAAAGAATCTTTGGATAATCAACTTTTCCTTTGAAATCATAGTACTAATGGGGGGGATATATTGGGTTCAGGAAGAGAAGAAAAACTTCTGACTATACCTCCTACAATAACTTTATTTTGTATTGGCTTAGTGCTTTAATTCGTTTGGCATATCCATAGAAAAAACAGCATTTTAAAATGTCATTTCTTTGGTGAACAATAAAATATTAGAAATGAGATTTGTGAAATTTCTTGTTTCTAGATACCAAAGAGTAAATTCTTCTATCTTCTCCTGCAGAATCTCTCCAAAACACTTTGGTTTTTCCTCTCAGGTGGGGGGAATAAGGAGGAAATCGATACAGAGTGGTCGATAAGGGAAGTAAATGATATTAGAGACCTGGAGTTCTATTTTGTATTCTTCCAAACTACCAAACCTATAATTTTATACAGTTTATTTTCTATGAAAAACGAATAAGTTGCTTTCCTTGAGTTATGACCAAGCCTAATTAAAATACATGTAAAGCACATTGAGATCTATGGATAAACAGTATAGATATTATAAATAAATAAACATAATAATCCTAAATGTAGTTAATAATTACTGAGAACAGTCCATTTTTTCTCAGTTTCATAGTAATTAAAAATCAAACACAATAGGTGGAAAAATAAGAATGAATACAATGGCATTAAATTTAGCATGGAAAGGCCTTACATTAAGTAGTGTCCTGAACTAGTAACATAATCTCTATCTTTTGGATCTTTGTTACTGATAGAAGTTATTAGATGTTCTTGACATAGGATAGAAGGTTGTTACATGGTCCTTTTTCTAGCCGTCTATTTAATGCTATTCGTTAAATTGAGATGGGTAAGGAATGGAGCAAATAAAACTCCAATTAAGGCTACTTCAAGGTCGAGTATAAGTTCATGTTTGTAGAAAATCTGTAATGGGATTCTCTTAAATTTTTGGTTTATATTTTATTTCTCAAGTGGTGTTTGACATATTATAGCCTGGCATAATTGTGTTTCAAAAGTACAGGGTAGTAGGAATAGTAAAATTTCAGCATTACAGTCATGAGTTTTAAGATATGTAGGTTGTAGGCACAGAGCCAGATTGTGAGAGAAATCACACCAAGTCTCAGCACAGAAAAGCAGTAGTGCCTGAGGATGTGTGATTTTCTGACATCACCTATCAGGTTCTCCCATTTAGCTTCCTTCTTGAGAGAAGTGACACATTTTCTCAGAGAGAGGCAAGCAATGGCAAACCTTCACATGTAAGGTCAGACACTATCAGCATGGGAGTAATTTGACTTAAACTTGGAGAAGAGTTTTTGTCACATGGACATGTGAGACACGGGCTAGGTGGATGGAAGTTATAGAACTTGATTATTTAGATAATGGTTTGGTAACACATTAACTCTGCGTGTGTGTGCGTGTGCGCATGTGCGCACATGCATGTGTGCATGTGGTAAAATATCCACATTTAAACTTATCATTTTAACCATTTTTAAGTGTACATAGTTCATTGGTATTAAGTACATTCACACTGTTACATGACCATTGCCACCACCCATCTCCAGGATTTTTTCATCCTCCCAAGCTGAAACTCCATACTCGTTACACAATAACTCTTTCTTACCCTCTTCCCCCAGCCCCTGGCAACCACCATCCTCCTTCTGGTCTATGAATTTAACTTCTAGTCTAGGTACTTCATATAATTGGAATTCTATGGTATTTGTCTTTTTCTGGATGGATTATTTCACTTAACATAGTGTCTTCTAGGTTAATTTTTTTTAACTTGTAACAGAATTTTATTTCTTTTAAAGACTAAATAATCTCCAATTGTAAGTATATACTACATTTTGTTTATACATTCATTTATAGATGGACACTTGAGTGGATAGCTTGTACCTTTTGATACCATGTACATTTTTTAAAAAAAATATTTTTTAGAGCAGTTTAGATTTACAACAACATTGCAAGAAAGGTACAGAGGTTTCTCATGTATCTCCTGCCCCCTCACATGCATAGCTTCCCCTATTATCAACATCACTCACAAGAATGGTTCGTTTTTAAACTCAGTATGAACCTACATTGACACATCACATTTACCCAAAGTCCATAGTTTGCCTTAGGGTTCGTTCTTGATGTTGTATGTTCAGTGGGTTTGGACAAATGTATAAAGACATCCATCGATCATCATAATATCATACTGAGTATTTTCTTTGTTCTAAAAATATTCTGTGCTCTACCTGTTCATCACCCCTGGCAACCACAGATCTTTTTATTGCTTCCATAGTTTTGCCTTTTCCAGAATGTCATATAGTTGGAATCATACAGTATTCAGCCTTTTCAGGTTGGCTTCCTTCACTTAGTAATGCACATTTATGTTTCCTCCATGTTTTTACACAGTTTGATAGCTCATTTCTTTTTAGTGCTGAATAATACTCCATTGTCTTGTTGTACTACCATTTATTTATCTGTTCATCTCCTGAAATTCATCTTAGTTGCTTCTAAATTTTGGCAATTTTGAATAAAGCTCTTTAAACATCTGTGTAGTTTTTTTGTATAAACATAAGTTTTTATTTATTTTTAAAAAGATTATGTGTGAGAGAGAGAGCAGAGCAAGAGAGAGAGAGAACACAAGCTGGGGGGAGGTGGGAGGGAGAGGGGGAAGAGGGAGAAGGAGACTCCCCACTCAACAGGGAGTCTGAGGCAGGGCTTTATCCCAGGACTCTGGGATCATAACCTGAGCCAAATGCAGATGCTTGCTTAACCAACTGAGCCACCCAGATGCTCTAACATAAGTCTTCAACTCCTTTGAGTAAATATCAAGGAGTGTGATTCCTGGATTACATGATAAATGTGTTTAGTTTCATAAGAAACCACCACACTGTCTTCTAAAGTGGCTGTACCATTTTACTTTCCTACCAGCAATGAGTGAATTTCCCATTGCTCCAAATCCTCACCAGCATTTGGTATTGTCAGTGTTTTGAATTTTGACCATTCTAATATGTATGGGGTGGTATCTCACTCTTGTTTTAGTTTGCATTTCCCTGATGACATATGCATGGAGCATCTTTTCATATGCTTATTTTCCATTTGTATATCTTCTTTGGTGAGGTGTCTTTTAAGGTCTTTGGCCCATTCATCAAGTTTTATCTTACTCTTGGGTTTTAGGAGTTCTTTATCAGATGTGTCTTTTGCAAACATTTATTCCTGATCTGTCGCTTGCCTTCTAATTTTCTTAATATTGTTTTTTTTTTTTTTTTTTTTTTTTTACAGAGGAGAAGTTCATTTTAATGAACTCTAGCTTAACAATTATTTCTTTCATGGATTGTGTTTTCGTGTTGTATCTAAAAAGGTATTACCATATGCAGGGTTATCTAGGTTTTCTCTGTTATTTTGTAGGAGTTTTATGATTTTGCATTTTACATTTAGGTTTATGATAGTTTTGAATTAATTTTTGTGAAGGGTATGAAGTCTGTGCCTAGATTTATTTATTTATTGCATGTGAATGTCCAGTTATTCCAGTGCCATTTGTTGGAGAGACTGTGTTTTCTGTATTATATTGCCCGTGCTCCTTTGTCAAAGATCAGTGCCATTTACTTTTTTTTTTTTTTAAGATTTTACTTATTCATCTATTTGTCAGTGAGAGAGAGAGTACATACAAGCAGGCAGAGAGGCAGGCAGAGGCAAGGAGAGAAGCAGGCTCCTCGCTGAGCAAGGAGCCTGATGCAGGACTCGATCCCAGGATCCCGGGATCATGACCCGAGCCGAAGGCAGCAGCTCAACCAACTGAGCCACCCAGGTGTCCCAAGCCATTTACTTTTAAATCATTCATTTGTTTATGGTAGAAAAGCATTTGGGATTTTGATAAGAACTAGCTTACAAGATCAAAGTGGTTTTGCTAATGTCCATTCCTGATCACTGAAGATTTTATTCATTCAGAAGAGGCAAGAGCCTGTGACGTGTACCACGCTAAGGGCTGCAAGTACAGTGGCACATCGAACGCGATGAACTAATTCCATGATGAAATGTAAAATTAGAACAGTAATAAGCATCATAGGGAAGTGATACACAATATCATGATAACTTTGAGGGCATTTCACCAGTGGTTTTTAGGGGTGGAGTAAGGACCAGGAAATGGGGGGTGAAGGAATGTTCTAGGCAGAGGAAATACTGTGTAGAAAGACCTTTTTGCTCATTGAAGGAAACAAGAGCAGGTGACCTGGAGGGCATAAGCATGGCAGAATTCCTAAAACCATCTACAAATCTTGCACATTGTAAAAGGAGTTTTAGTCTGTATGCTAGAGCAATGGGAAGCCATTGATATGTTTTAATTGAAAAAAAGGCTCAACAGGTTAGGTTGAAATGACCAGATTTTAGTTCTTAAAAGATCTTAGGAAGAGTATGTTAAATGGATAGGGTGGGTGAGGTTAAAATTGAATCCAGACAGTTCAATAAAGACACTTCTGCAACTTTTATGGCAAAAAGTAATGAATGGGATGATAGCAGAAATGAAGAGAAATTTAAGTTTGAGAAAAGGTAGAGGATTTAGTAAATGGGATATTGTGATGGATTGGGCTTGGAGAAAGGTGTTAAGGATAACTCGTAGATGTATAAATTATACAGTAGGACCGTGATGGTCCTTCATTGAAGAAGTGTGTGAGATGAGAAAGTGGTAGAAGCCAAAACAGGTAATTCTTGAGAAATTTGGTTATGAGGTGAGTTAGTGTGAAGGCAGTTATACTGTAGCCATGGGAAAATGTAGGCTCTAAAGAAGGTTTCTGTTCTTTGTTTTGTTTTTGAGATGTGAGAGACCTGAACATATTTAGAAGCCAGTGCAGAGACCTGCTAGTTGTGAGGGAGAGGTTGAATATATGTAGGGAAGAAGGGATATGGATAATATAACAAGTCTATGAAAGGGGCATACTGGGATGGGGAGGAGAGAAGGATCCAAAATAGTCACGGGCAGGGAGTGGTTGCCGTTAGATAATGAGAGGAGAAAAGAAAAGAGAATAGTATGGGTGTAGTTTTAAGTAGACAAGAAACACAAATTAGCAAGTACTGACAATTTCAAAGTCAATTATTAAAGTTGCTAGATTTTCCATTTCCATTTTCTACTATGCATTCCATTTATAGACAGATTTGCTTATGAGAAATTGACCAGCACTTCAGAGTTAAAATGTCCTTATTCTTTGTCAGCTGTAATGCTGTCTTTCAAATAACCTGCTAACCCAGATGAAATTAAGAGTTAATGGTAAAATAACATATCCTCATTAAATTTAAACTTTACCTCTAAAAGTTTGAATTTTTTAAAAAATTGTGAGTGTGTTTATTTTGTTATTATTTGCAATGTGCTGTGTGTGCGTGTGTGTGTGTGTGTGTGTGTTTGTGAAAATCACATCTTCTAAATTTATATAAAGCTTGTTAAATGTGCATTTTGGAAATTTTTGATAGATACTTACTTCCTGTAGCACAGTAATGTTTGAGGGTGGGGAAGAGGTCACATTCACTCTCTTATCTTCAGACTGGTGAAAATCATATTTTAGTTCAAAGCTGTTCAAGTAAGTCCTTGCTCCGTTTTCCCACCCTGTCTTCAGTGATATTATTTGGAGTCAGCAATCAATGGATTCCATCCCTCTGAGACTTGCTTAACCTACAGCTGCTGATATAATCCAGGCAAGAGCTTGTTACTTTATCTGAATTGTCCATCGCTACCTTAATGAGTGAAATGGTTAAGTAGAGGAGGGGGCGAGTCTTAAGGAATGTGTGTACCATTTGAGCTGAATATTTCAGTGTATGTAGAGAGAGGGAGGGTGAGAGAGAAATCCACTTACATCACTGGAACTGCATTGAGTGTGAGCCTTGCAGGTTAAGAGACAGACTCCAGTGTCTTGCTTTCTGCAGGAAGCAGCAATGCCGTTTGTTTCCTAAGAGGAATTTTTTATTTAGAAAAGGAAGCTTTCTCTCTACCCAGGAAATGGCTTTCCTTGTGCGTTGCTATGCCAACTGCCTGCAGCCATGGTCCTCCAAAGTAAGCACAATAATGTAATTATATTGGTGTATTGCATTCAGACTCATGATTCTCGAGATTGTGTGTGTGCATGTGCTGTGTCTCTGTTAGTGACTCTCTTGCTAGCAGTCATGCTTGTGTTGAGTGTGAGGGACAGACATCATTAAATTAAATGTCCATCAGTGTCATGCTGCTAAGATTAATTGTGCAAACTTGGTTAGTGGAGTGGGACAGAGATCACTGGTCACCACTCTGTCAGCATCATTAGCAGCTAGGGAGGAGGTCCCGATTCACATGCTCTGCCCTGATTTTTTTCTTTCTTTCTTTTCCTCTTTTTCTTTTTTTTTTCTTGGTTGGAGGGGTCTGTATGTGTGATTGCAAATGAAACAAGAGTATTAACAATGCTCGGCTGAATGCTACAGACTGGTTCTTATACCACCCTGACTAATATAATTCTGTATTAAGCCTTTTTGAGGGGAGTCTGTGTGCAGTCAGCCATTTTAGCTTTTTTTTTCCCTTCTTTTCTTTTGGCTCTTGCTCTTCAATCTCAGAAATGATCTTGTTCTCTCGGAAGACTGAGAGCTGTATAAGGTTTCCTCAGTCTTATCCTAGCCTCAGATGGTTAGAGTTTCAGTGTTATAAAAATGGAGACGAACACCGTTGTTCGGATTCCTTTTCTGGTCTACAAGTGTGAGGGGTTTTTTAAGCTCACCAGTAGTGACACTTTAAGCTGCAGCTTGGTTTCCTCCTCCTTCTTCTTTTTTTTTTTTTCCTTTTTCTTTTTTCTTTTAATTTAATGCTGTAGAGGGTGACTTGCCATCCATGAGAGATTGGTACATGATGTGTAAATTCAGTTCAGCATATGTTTCTTCATTATGAAACCACTAGCAATCCCAGCTAACCATGGAGTTATGGGCCAGCAGGAGAAACATTCAGTAAGTATCGCAAATGCTGCTTGTGCTTCAACAGCACGTCAGAGAGAATTGCTTTAAAATGGGAATTATTGCTGCTTCTGTTCAGGGAAAACAGGTTTTTTAGAGGGTGTAATAGTTGCTTGGAGGAGGGGAGGGTAAGTTACGACTGGCTTGTGCTTCCTGTTTTGTTGTAATTTTTATTTAAAAATTTTAACAAGACCAACAATTCATTTAAGGCAAAATATTGGACAGCCAATTTCTATCACCAGAAATGAGAACTCGACAATTCAGTTTTAACTTAATACTCAAATAGTTTTTAAAAAAAAAATTTTTTTATGGTTGAATTTAATGGGCAATCATGAAAAGGGTTATTGGGAGCAGGCATCTGTTGTAAGGAATTCGCATGTAGGTTTGAGGGAAGGAGAGCTCTGGATATTGATTTGGTAATAAAACGTTTGGTCAGTGGGACTCATCTGACTTCTTAACGTGCATTAATAGGTGATAAAAACAGAGGATAATTTTTTTTAATGCCACAAGAATTGTTCTTTATAATTGATCCCATGAGTCAGCTATGCGTTTGTCATGCTGAAATCCCACAGGCAGCTTACTCTTGTTTGTGGGAAACACTTTTCTATGGTTAACACCAAGTCTTCGCCTCCTGTTTCAGGAATGGGAGTTCTCACAGTGCTACTTTTATGTCACAATGTTGGAAGTTTTCTGCCATCACATGAATTCATATTTTTATATATCTATTTTTTAAATTCCCCAAATCAAAACATAGGAATCTAGGCAGCTTATATAGTAGTCTAAGTATTTTTGAATTGCCTATTTTTACACCATAGCATAAACAAGTATTCTATTAGGGTATAGGAATTATCTTCTATATTCTAAAAAGGATAAGATGTTAAAATGCGAAAATGGAGATAGATCGCTAAGGCTTTGAAAATTTATAGAGAGGAGGCCATGAATTTGGAGTATTTATATGCTTAGGTTTATGTGTATAGTTTATTCATAATGATGAACAAAAATATAAATTAAATCCAAGAGATTTTCGTAGATTAAGTAACTGTTAAGGTACTATCCCGCTTTTCCAGTGAACCACAGGATGTTCTTAGGGCAGTATCTGTGGTGGAAACACGTTATGATGCTGTGCTTAGAGCCCAGCCTCTTCATAATGAGATCCTAATGGTTCATCACTAATTAAATCTCTTTGGGTCAGATCTAGGAAAAGGCCAGCCTTATACTTATTTCACTAATAAATAGGTTGTTATAGAAAAGTTCTATTGTAGTTTGATTTTTTTTAACAGGGCCTTTGAAATTAAGCTCCTCTGTTTTCATGGTTTCTCCAGGTAAAGGTGAGAATATTACTTAAGACTACTTGAGGAACCTTTGAAGGAAAGTTTAAACTACAGGGTCCTTGTCTCCCTTTTTCATGTAACCTTTCTCCAAATGGAGGGAGGGGGTATTTAAATTAATAATATAATTTTAGTGAACAAAGAAAATTGTTAAAATTATTTACTGGTGGTGGTGGTGGGGCGGGGTAGAGTATTACTAGATTTGTGACAAGAGCACTTGGGACAGATAACACCAAATAAAATGTAACCTACAGCACCTGGTATACTGTTCTGTAAGCATGTTTGTTTCCTGACAGGTGCTTTATGTATATATTTTACTGAAATTTAGGGTATAACTATGACAAAAACAACTGCAGCCATAAAATAGCCTTGAATCAAGCAATTTCTAAAAAATGTGTGAGTTGGTATTTCCCATGATACTTTTACAAGTTGGATTACTAGAATTGGCCATCGTAGAGCATCATGTGCGGCAGAGCTGGTAGCCTATGGTGTCAAGATCTTGCGCTGTACTCGTTGATGCGTTTTCTGGTTATCTAGACTTTGCTGTGTGGTGAGCTGACCTTTAGGATTTTAATGATTTATAAGGAGTTGACTAGGAGAATAATTACTCTGACTCTCACGTAACAGGTGACTCATTTGAACTGTTGAACAAAAATAAGAGAATAACCCACTTTTGACCTATGAGGCTTATGAGAATAATGTCAGAGCTAATTTTAAGTGAATAAAATTTAGTAAATTCACAAATACTTCTGTTTTTGCTGCCTTTTTTTTTTTAAAGATTTTTATTTATTTGACAGAGAAATCACAAGTAGGCAGAGAGACTGGCAGAGGGTAGGGGGAAGCAGGCTACCACTGAGCAGAGAGCCTGATGCAGGGCTCGATCCCAGGACCCTGAGATCATGACCTGAGCGGAAGGCAGAGACTTTTGTGGCTTTTTAAGTGGTTTCACTTCTTTGACAGTAGAAGATAGTGAGAAACTAAAAAGCAAAAAATGTTAAATTGGGTGCTTTTAAAAGAGCTGTGATTCAGCACCAGTGATAAATTCACTTATTCTGCTTTGTCAGGATTTTTTAGATCTTATGGACTTTTTAAAAAATTTCTGGCTAACTCAGTGTATAACTCAGTTGCTGGCACATAGTAGGTACACAATAACACTGTTGAATTTCTCATTTAATTGTATTTTTGGATTGATGAAGTCTCATTTAACCCTCTAAACTAGTAAATTTCATCCCCATCCCCATTCCCCATCCCAGTTCTAGATAGTCAGTTGATAACACTGAGATGGATACCTGTGCGTCACCAAAAATGTACCTGGCACTGGGCTGTGTTCTTATAGTCATCTAGTACTTTCAGTTAGTCTTCAGAGGACTCTTCTGGTTTTGTGAATTTTGAGAATAAAATACATTTTAAAAACGTATCGTAAAACTGTACTTTCCAAATGACTACCGTTGGGCACCAGTTATACAGACTGTGAATAAATATTTCATGAAAATGTTTTATAAGCTCAGTAGGTTGGGGAAAGCCTTAGGATGGCATTAGAGGTGTCACTACTCTGTTTACCAACTGTTTTTTAGTGTGCCTCAAGTTATCTAATGGGAAGGGTTTTCCTTGAGCATTCTTTTAAAAATTCCGCACTATAGGATGACTTTGAATCTTTGCAGATTTTTAAATGATTTACTTAAAATGAATCAGCTTGATACTGTGAAACCGATGACCCCTTTTCCAGTTGTGCATTTTTTCTAGAAATTACTGGTATAGGTAGTGAGCTGTACATGCAGTAGATGAAACCTCAGTCATGATTGGATAATAATTTTAAATAGTGGTGTACGTAAGAGAATGCTTTACTTAAATGTATGGAATAAATCACAATACCTGTTATTTATCGAGCACTTATTGTATGACAGGCACTGTGTATTATCTGACTAAATTATTACAGCAACCCTCTAAAGACAGAGGTATCGTCACCTTTTTAGAGATAATGAAACTGAGGCTTAGCAGGATAAAAATAAATTTTTCCAATGTCTAGTAAGTGGTGGAGCCGTCATTGGAAGCCAGGTTTGTCTGGTTTCACAGGACTAGTTTAACCACAGACCTGTACTACTTCTCCTTATGTAGCCAAATTTAGAGTACATTAGGTGTATAGACTGCATAATTATGAGAGCTGGTATTAAACAGTGAAATACGTAACTTGAAAAAAATGCTTACTTTTCTTCCTGGTGTTTGTGACATTCCAAGAACTGTCAGTAGAAAAAAGCAACAATATCATGATCAAAATCATTGTATAAAACTTTCATAAAAGTAGTTTTATAAAGCTGCTTATTGCTATGTGAAATTTTGATGTCATCTTGAAACCTAAGTTGGGATAGTCGGGAATAGATGCCATTTAGCTCAGTTCCTTCTTCTTTCTGTTTTTCTGTGTTTGGCCATATCACAAACATACCTTTTTATTTTTGCTGCTTAACTCTTTAAACATAATCTTCATGCCTCAACTTCCGCTGTTCCCTTTGTAACTTGTGATAGCCTGACCTTGGCCACTTGTGCTCCTTTAGAAGCACTGAGTCTTGGTGTTTCTTCTACCCTGTCTATACTTCAGTGAAATCACATCTATCGTGGAACCCAACCTGAATTCGTGATCACCTCTCTGAAGTCCATACTGGTCATGGTTTGTTTGTAGCCATAAATATAAATTTCATTATTTCATTAGCCCTAACCAAGAAGGGTATAATGTAGCATAACCGTATGTCTGAATTTCTGTGGTCACTAAGGTCCTCTATAATCTACCTTCTCTTCCCTGTGAATGTACTTTTCCCCCAATTATGACTTTTTTATTTAGGATAAGATGATCTGATCACAGACCCTTCAGATTCATTCTCTTTTCCTGTTCCTCAGCATTGAATGGCCTTTGCTTGACTTTTACTTGCTCCTATTCTCTTATTATTCATCTCTGCTTTTTCTGAATAATGATTTAGTGGCACTGATATGTAATGCTTAATTTTATTTATTCTTCTAACCAGTGCTTGTAAATTGGTTTATCTACAGTTAGATGAGAGATCATATCTTGAATGAATTCTTTGCCTTCCTTGTAATAAGGATATAGTTGCAATTCAAAATTGCCAACTGTTGAAAGTACAGCATAGAGAAGGAAGAATAACATGTGAGGGTTTGAGACAGGAAGATGTAGAAGCATCTGAGGAATCAGAAGTTTAGGAAAATCAAGGAGACTGTCATCGTTGGAATGGATTATATTAGAAAGTAGGCCAATACAGGTGATGGAGAGGAAGATATTAGGATACCTGACAAATAATGACTATAGTTTGAAGATCCAGCAAAGGAGTGTTACCTCTTCTTTATCTCCACCCTCCCAAAGCAACCCCTCTATCTTTAACCAAAATAGATTTAAGAAAAGTTGATTTTTAAGAAATTGCTTTTTCTCTTACCATGACAATTTGACCTTGTCTGAAATCACTGAGTAGAGTCTCTTTAATATAATTTGATTGATACGTTTTCCTTAGCGATGTAGAAAATAACACTGAGATTAATTATACATGTTAGGTTATGCATCTTTTGGGTTAAAACTCCACCTTTTCTTCATCTGATCCTTTTTTTTTTTCATCTGTTATGACAGATATAGTTCCTGAGATGAAATAAACTCATCTCTTGGGGAGGTTTTTCACTGTGCTAGCTAGCAAAGAGGCCTGAGAGGAAGCAATATCCTATTGTTTTATTCAAGGACAAGGTCATCTTGCCTTGGATTTGGGCCAAGAAACCCTAGCAACAAATAATAGATCTTTTTACCCTGTTAGAAGTGAAGAAATCTATTTTAGAAACTTGCAGTGTATTGCATGCACTACTTATATGTGTGAGATGGGAAAAAGCTGTCTCTTGTGGGCTATATTAAAGAAAAATCCTTACTTTTAGTCAAGAGAAGAACCATACTTCCCATCCTTGCTTTTAAATATTGTTTAATAATTTAATAATGGTGCATTTAAAAATAGACTGTATAAAAATTCAATTAAGATTAATGAAAAGACAATAATCAACTTGAAAAAGAATATTTAAAATGCATCATTAGAAGCTCAATTATTTCTTCTCCTTTAACTGTTTAACCATAGTAAGATCACTAATCACAGTTTTTCCTTCTCATTTAAAGTATCATATTTTATATGTTTGAAGTACTTATACTTAATTTGCACCAAAATAAATGCCTTGTAAATTTGGTCATGTAGCTATAAATATCCCTGCAGTATCCATTTCCTTGATTTTAGGTCTGACAGAACTCTTAAATATTTTATTCAGGTAATCTGTTTAAGAATCCCTCCAGAGTAATTGTGCAGTTTTCTTCATTTTGCTATGTTTAATAACAGTCACGTAAAAATTATTTTTATTTAATTTTACTTAATTTAAATCCCTAATGAGGTACTTTATGTACTTAGTAAAAAGAAAAAGAATACCTTAGTACTACCATCACGTCTTTGGCAGTCTTTTGTAAACTTCGAAAAACTTCACCTGTTTAGATCAGATGACCATTTTATCATTATCAACATATTTTATTTGGATTATGGTTTGGTTATGAACTTTTTAAAAAAATTCTAAAAACAAAAGAACACGAGTGGATGTATGTAGAAGTACACCTGTGTGTGTCTGTGTTTGTGAGTGTTTTAAAGGAAAGTTTGTGTATGTGTCTTTCAGGTCCCTGTTAATTTCCTTGTTCTAAGATCTTTGCTCTCTCTGACCTCCTTATTTTTCTTGATCATTAAGAAATGAAATTTATTTTTGAAGACCTGATATACGCTCGTGATTATTTCCATTTACAGTATTAAAATGCCAGTGCTATTAGTACTGACGTAGGAGTTACACAGGACTATTTAAATAATTGTGCACCTTTTTTGGGAACACAGATAAGAACCATATAAAAAAGCATATAAGAAAACATAAACATACATTTATACTGTAAAGCACATAGAGACATGATGTAACAGAATACACTCACAGAAGTGTTGTGTACCATACAGGTAGTCCTTTTAAGCTCTTGGTCCCTGTCCTTGCCTTTTTTGTTAGTAGAGAAACACCCTTGCCACCTAGAACTAGTCAGTTGTCAACCTTTGTCATTTCTTCTTTTTGACTGAACCGGTAGCATAGGCCTTTTATGTTAGTTACATTGTATTCTATCTTTTACTCATATATATTTAGTGTATGTATATAATATATAATGATGGATCTTACTTGTACAGTCTATGATGTCTGTCATATCTGCATAACTTATCAGTCAACCAGTTATCAATGCTTCTTTAGTATGTTAAATCACTATATAAATATTGCCCATGCACTTTGAATCTCTTCATTCCGTATCAGTACACCAGATCACACTGCATGTTCATTATACAGGCTCTTCTCAGAGATGTCTTAGTTATGGATTAACCTTACATTTGTTGATTAATAAAGTGATAGTCTGAAAACACCTTTCAGACTAAAATACACATTCTTTTTTTATGAATTCTAGAGAAATGGATGATTGGTTTATATATTGACTTGGAATGATTATAAAATGAAATACATATCCATGCATTATTTATATATATATACACACACATATATGTATACATATATATATAAAATGAATGTATTTAAGGCATGTGTAGTTGTTTGTGTATAGTAATTAAAAGTAATTAACCCATAATCTCATTTCTAATTAGGTATATAGAAAAGGCTAGAATTTAACATTCTGTATGGCTTATTTTTTTGGTAAAAACTAATTTTAATTAGAGAACTTAAAAACACAGATTATGGTGGGAGCACCTTATAATGAATTATTTCCAGTAGGTCAACTTTTCACTAAGTTTAAGTGCCTGTACACAACTTGATCCCTTTCATAATAAATGAAGACAAACATTTTGGCTGTAAGAAAAGGTCTAGAACTGTAATCTTGATGGCCTCTGTTCTCCTAGAGAAACAGAATGGGTTCAACTAGATATTTCTACTCTCTGAACTATTTCAAATAAATGAAAGCACTCTTTTTTTTCCTCTCAGTAATCAGGAAAAATTTGGAGATAAATGAGTATATTGTGACATGTAGTCTTTCTGGGTTTTATGGAACTGAGAAGTGCATAGCACTTTTACTATTAGTGAAAGAGAAGATTGCTTGGAGTTATCAGTAAGGATTTAGAAGGATTCACTGGACCTTTAGTGGCTGGGCAAGGGGAAGCCAGGGGAGGTTGGCAGAAGTTGAGTGAGGAGTACAGCTTACAGCCTCGGTTTCCAATGATTGAGATGTGAAGGCTGAAATTAACTTCTTTTTTTTTTTTTTTTAAAGATTTTATTTGTTTATTTGACAGAGAGAGATCACAAGTAGACAGAGAGGCAGGCAGAGAGAGAGAGAGGGAAGCAGGCTCCCTGCTGAGCAGAGAGCCCGATGTGGGACTCGATCCCAGGATCCTGAGATCATGACCTGAGCTGAAGGCAGCGGCTTAACCCACTGAGCCACCCAGGCGCCCTGAAATTAACTTCTTTATGGATAATTAATCTCATACTTTCTTGTTTTCTTAAAAATATACTTTGATTTGTATTAAGTGGCAATTAAAAATGGGCATTTATGTTATATTTGTATTATATTAATGTATTAGTTTTCCTGTTTCTTGTTTGAATTAATTTCACTTGTAAAGACAATCAAATGTCAAAATTATACTGTTCTAGAGATAACTTTTACCTAAATATAAAAATAATTTAAAATTATTTTAGAAGGGATACCTCTGAATAGGTAAACTAATTTTCAGTGCTTGTTTGCTTTGTGTTACGGTTATTCAGGTAGCAGTCTAGTGGTTTTTTTTTTTTTTAAGATTTTATTATCTATTTGACAGACAAGAGATCACAAGTAGGCAGAGAGGCAGGCAGAGAGAGAGAGGGGGAAGCAGGCTCCCCACCGAGCAGAGAGCCTGATGCGGGGCTCGATCCCAGGACCCTGGGATCATGACCTGATCTGAAGGCAGAGGCTTTAACCCACTGAGCCACCCAGGCGCCCCTAATCTGTGTTTTGTCTGCATTATCAGTTTGGTGCATCATTTATAATTTTAAAAATACATAACTTACATGTTCATTGAAGAGAAAGCAGGTGAAGACAAGGACAGAAAAAGAATCATAGTTTTACTAATCAGATAAAACCATTGGTAACATTTTCATTTATTATGTTATGTTACCATACCATACATCATTAGTTTTCAATGTACATTTTAATACATATCTTATTACAGACGTATTTGTATTATACCAGAGTAAAAAAAATCTGGTAATAGCATTTGTGCTAGATTTTCCTTCCCCCCAAAATATATGTAGAAAATATATTTAAGGACAACTGATTTAAGAGACACACTATAACTAGTATGAATCTTCTATCCTAAACTGCTTTGTCTACTTTATAGTTTCAAAGTTTATCATATATTATATATTGATATGTAATAGAATATGTATTATATATAGATATGTATTAGAATATGTATTATATATAGTATTTTACATTTTGAAGAAAAAGTTATTTACTTAGAGCTTCCTTAATTAGTGTTAGGACTCCATCCCAAATATGGAATAGAAAAAATGCATAATGTGATTTTAATAAAGCTTATTGTATTCATATCATTGTGCCTTTCTTGAAGTTTATGGAAAATTTTAAGATACTGGAAGTCAATATTAAAATGTCAAAAGAAAAAAAGAAAAGCTTTCAAATGGCTTAGCTGAAGAAAATATATAAACACCTGTGAAGGCATTTCTGTCCTTTTCCCTTTCTACTGTGTATCATGTCTTACTGCTGAAACCTTTTGTGTTTCTTTTAGTTGGGCATATTCCCAGATTTCTTTACCCTTCATTATTATGTTTGCTTATTGTCCCCCTGAAAAAAATTAACAACTTTGTATGAATAAGATTTAAAGCCTGTGTGTTAAAGAACAAATATCGCAAAAGTTGATAGTAGTGATATTAAATGAAAAATTACTTTTGCTCTAGAAAAAGAGATATGGATAACTTAAATGTCTCTTGGTTTTTTTCAAAGAGCAAGACCACTTAAACTCTGTCTTTGAATAGAAGAATAAAATATAGATTGTATTTCTCAAATAATAGAAATGTTTTCAGTATTAACTGAATAAAATGTCAAAAATAAGAAAACATTGAGTGTTTTCTTGTGGGTTTTATCCAAATTTCTGTAAAAGAGATTAAAAAATATGGTTTGAAGATTTTGCATCTAGTTGCATATATTTAAATGCTTGGGTGAGCAGTATTGACAAAAAAATACATAGGAGTGCACAAGCAAGAATGTCACGTATAATTTGAGTAGTCTGCAAGGAAGGAAATAAGACTTGAATTGTGCCACAAATAAGGGCAAGAGATAAGCAAGATGTGAAGAAAAAAGGATTTGGGAGGCATGTTTGCAAGGCAAACAGAATGAGCTAAAGCAATGAATGAAGTGTTCATGCACAGTCAAGGAACAGTGAGTGTAGATCAGCTTGGCTGAGGTGGAGGGGCAGTGGGAGGTGCACACGTTGATGAGAGAGGACTCAGACTGTAGAGCCTTCTGAATGACAGGTCAAAGAGTTTTGGCCTAATATTGTGGATTCGGTTATTAATTAGAAAGCCATTAATGGTAGAATATAGTGAAAAATGTGATTTGGCCAGGGTACCAGTTGGGATTGTGACATTCATGAGTTAGGTTTCTGAAGTATGGGCTTTGTTTTAAGTCTTTCTTGAGTGTAGCTAGTAGTCAAACCATTTCTATCTGTCTGGACATAGTTGAAAAATCATTTCTTCTAATTATTAGGTGAGCGGGCAGGATGGATCAAGAATTCCCTGACATTATTTTCTTTAAAACTTCGTATTTTAATGAAAATGTAATTTCTCGTCAAATCTAAGACACCATTGATTGATTCACCTTGCTTTAAATAACCAGTATTTTCTTTTCATTGATTTTAAGATGGATCCCAATTTCAAAGATGTTGAAATAAAGAGAAATTGTGTATCTTAGAATCAGTGAGATAAAATATTAGTATACTACCTGGTATAATTTTGTTTAATAACATTTGTATATTATAATAGTATACATATAGTTGTGGAACTAGATACAGAAAATCACTGGTTTCTGAAAAATGTATTTTGTATTTGGTCTTTGTTATTTGTGAATAAGACTTGGCTTCTATCTCAGAGTTGATCACAGAAGAATAGCAGGAGAGACACCTGCTGACATGTGCATTAGTGTTATGTATGGGGCCTACTGGGGGAATGAGCAGAGGGCAGCTGGAGCCCACCTGGTGGATATGAGCAGATGTAAGAAATAAGGGCATTTCAGCAGACAGATTTTGGAGGTTGTAAGCAGCAGATCAGAGTCATCTAATAGAAGAAGTAGAAGCCTAAGATGAAATGAAGCTGAAGATGCCCTGCTCCCATATTGGTTTCTAGACTATAGTATTATAATTGATATGAAGCTCTCTTTTCTACCTAAAGGGAACTGAATGCTGAAATATATTTTTAAAAACTACCCTTGGGATCTACAGGAGCTCTTAGAACTTAGCAGTGAAAGGGAGACTGACCAGTTGTAACCTTTGTGAAGAAAGTTACACAGAGAGAATGCATAAGGAGGAACTTTAGCCTAGTGGCCAGAGGAGGGCTCTAGGGCCAGGAACTCAGACTTATATTCTGCCTTCACTACTTACTAGGTATGTGATCCTCGCTAATTTATTTAGCTTCCCTATTATGTGGACTCCATTTGCAAAATGGAGATGATATGGTTGTGTGAAGATTAAACAAGGTAAAAGCTATAAAGTGCTTAGAGTAATGCATGGCCCATAATAAGACGTTCCTATGTTTTTAAAGGTGGCTATTTATCCTCCATTGTCCAGGAGGTAAGGAAAATTAAATGTGTCATGAGACTGTGTTAGGTTTTCTATTTGCTTAGATGACATGTCCTTACATTGATTCACTTTTCTTCCTCTGCAGTTCTATACTCATATTCGGCAAGCAATCTTTTGTTCATTAATTTAGTATTAGAGTAAAAATGTAATAGTAATAATGCCATTAGTTTAAATTGAAGGCTTCCTATGTTCTAGGCAATGTTCAAAATTCTGTTCATATATTATCTCATTTAATCCTTACAACCATATAAGTATATTGTCCTCCTTTTATACACAAAGAAATCAAGGCATAGAGAGGTTAAGTAACTTTTCCAAAGTGATACAGCTAATACATGGTGGAGCCAGTGGAAGTCTTTTCTTGTACATGCGTGTGTACATGCATGTGCACGCAAACACAAACACCCCTGTGCACATGCAGATTATTTTTGGAAGCTGCATGAGAGCACTATACTAAACTTGGCTTCCAGTACATCGTTGCAAGGATCGTCCAATTCCTTGTTTTCTATGTATTTTGTGGATTATAATTCTCATCAGAAAGTTTGAAAACAGTTATATTTCTCCCCCAACATTAGGATTTTCTTTAGCAAGTTTCAAAGGGATTTCATATGTGTGATGTAGTAATTACCAGCCCTACCATAAAATATAGAGTAAATTTACCTTGATCTTGAAGGAAATAAAAGAAATACATTTTCTTCCTCTTTAAGTGTGCCTAGAATTACAAGAGTATAATTTCGTATTGAAGAATTACTCTCTTTCCATGAAAGTTTTTTTTTGTTGTTAATTCAACCTTTTCTGTGTCCCCACATATATCTGAGATTCCCATCTGTATGGTTCTTCAGAGGTCTTTCACATTACCCTATTTTTATACTTGAATATAGAAAAGAATGCTGATTTTTTTTTTTTTTACTTGTTATTTGGGTGATATGATTGCCCTCTTAATTTCTTTCTAGTGAGATAAGTAATTTATAAGGAGCTAATTTTAGCATTTAGCCAATGAGAGAGTTTTTTCAGTCACACAGATTTAGCAACATTTTCTTAGCCATTTAAAATACAGATAAGTAAATCATAGTTAGGTCCATCTTCGTCACAATTTTGGCATTTCCTTAACCTCCATCCCTATAACCCATATACTTGGGACTGCGAGATGTAATACACCTTTTAGTAAGCTGTGTTAAAATCTGCTTTAACCTAGCCACAACAGTGATCTGAGATCCGATGATTATGGACTCCCTTGCATTAAGAAGACTTTACTTGGGGCACCTGGGTGGCTCAGTAGGTTAAGTAAGCCTCAGGTCATGGTCTCAGGGTCCTGGGATGAAGCACCTCAGCAGGGAGTCTGCTTCCCCCTCTCCCTCTGCCTGCCTCTCTGCCTACTTGTGCTCGCTCTCTCTCTTCAAATAAATAAATAAAATCTTTGGGGGGAAAAAAAAAGACTTTTCTTGCAGTGGTAATGGCCCTAGGGTCAGTCTCCATGCTCTGCAAAGTAGGGTGGTGGGCGGGGCATTGTGGTAGGCAGGATTAGAGACCATCCCTCAAGATGTTGTAGCAAGTACTGGCTCTGTTAGCCACAGGATATGCATTACTTCTTTTCTCTGTTTTGTTCCTTCCTCTAAGTGCTATCCACAGATGCTATGGAAGAAGATATTCCCTTCAGTTGGTTTATAATAAACTTAATGGGTGGCTTTGAAGTGTTACCCTGAACCTGAGAGCAAACAGGATGCATGCTGAAATGTCCTAGTGTAGCAAAACTCATTCACTAACCGTGGTCATTGCATATCGTTTTCAAGTACCTAATAGGGATATTTAAAGGAAAACACCTATTTCACCTGTGAACCTTTCCCCATAATAATAGGAAGGAACTATTCCAAGTACGTTTTTGTATAGTTGAACAATAAAATACTTTGTGTACCAGGACTTCACTTTGAGTCCTTGTTCTGATGCTTACTAGCTGCTCAGCTGTTGGGTAAGTCATTTAACTCCTTGAAATTTCTGTTTCTCGGTTCAAAGTGGAGATCATGATAATAATGCCAGTCTTCCTCTCAACCTTGTTTTGAAGATTATTAATAATTACTGTAATAGTTAAATTATTTTACTAATACTAGTAATATTTTATAATATAATTATTAATATTTATATTATAAATAATATAATTATTTACTAATGTTATTACTTTACTAACATATAGTTATTTTACACATATTATTTTCTTTAATTACCAAAATAATACTAAGACTGAACTGAGAATCTCCCTGTGTTACTGATGAAAAACTTGAGGTTTAAATAAGAAAAATACAAAAAGTTAATGTTTTCAGAATCTGCAGACTCTACAGTCTGTGTGAATGTCAGGTATTGATGTTAGATTATAATACTCCAGAATCATTTGTCTGTGGATTGGAACCCTACCTTTTCTTAGTAGCTGTGTGGCTTTAAGCAGATTCGTTAAATGTCTGAACCGTTTTTCCTGGTCCGTAAAGCTGTTATCGATGCCTACTTCATAGGTTGGTTGTGGGGATTACGTATGTGGCACAGGGCCTGGCATACAGTGGCATCCATGAATTTGATTCCCACTTTCCCAGCCAGAAAATTTCCCTTTTCTTGGTTTTTAAATAGAATGTTGACAGTGATGTTGATTTTATCTTTCTTCATCTCGTTTTAAGTTCATAGAACATGAGTTTCTGTTGGACATCTTAGATCAATTATGATTTGCTTGAAGATCCCTCATTAACTACGTTTTACATATTGGAACTGGTTTTCAAAATAGCTCATAAAAGATCATAGCTGCTATGAAAAATTCCCGTTAAATTTTCCCTAAGTACTTTAAAAATTTTCCCCACTTATTAAGTGATTTTGTGCAAGTAGAGCTGCTTAGTAAGACCTGTCTTTGTAGTCATTTCGTGTGTGTGTGTGTGTGTGTGTGTGTTTGCAAGGAGGTATTTTTAGATAGTTTAGCTGAACAGCAATCTGACGTCTTTAGAGGAGACATCAGTTCATTATGTGGATACAAATTCTATGCTTTCAGCTTTTATACACCAAGTCTTAATTTAAATCTGTTCTTCTTGCCTTTTCTAACGAAAGAGACTATATCATGGTATGTATTCTATTTCTTCCTAAGGTTGGCCTTTCCGGTTAACCTTTACTTAGAGAAACGATCAAGGTAGAAATGCCTTTATTTTGCTCACAACTTAATATAGATTATAGAAGCATGGAATTTTGGGTCATATTTAAATATGGCATTATATATTATGCTACAGTGTTTTTCTATTGTGATGTGATTCAGGGTATTTAAAATAGTCATTATGGGGCTCATAAATTCTGCTTTCTTATAAGAAGAAAAATTTAAAGGCCGGAATGTGGGAGTTCTATACCTCTTAACTGTACATATTGCTTTTCGGTTAAAAAAAAAAAAAAAGCCCTTTGCTTTGTGAAAGATAATTTAATGCTGAGCATGTAAGAGGGACATGGTTATTTGCTTTCTTGTTGCTCTAAACACAGTGTTATATATATTAAGTTACGATAATATTTTCTTTTGTCTGGTTCTTTTCGTCTTTTTTAGAATTCTGGGAAAAGAAGCTCTTACAGCTTAAGCAAATTAATATTAGTTGTGTGTGATCCTTGTTCTCACAAAAGCCTTTGATTAATAATAAACATAGAACTTATATATTTGTTTTTCTAATTTTACTACAGCTAATTTTGAGAAAGTATATAGAAGTTCAAATGATTTTTAAAATTAATTTTCAAATATGTTCTCTTTATTCATTTTCCAGAATTTAAAATTTATATTTACTTCATGTCAAAATGTCAAAACTTGAGTGAAAACTTTTGTTATTCATTCAAACATGTTATCTGCATGGTGTGAAGCTTCTAGGATTTAAAGTATGGTTTTTAATTTTTATTTCAATTATTTGATAATATGTGAACTAACCAGGATTTTAGTGCTATTTTAACTATTG
The DNA here is from genome assembly GCF_902655055.1 of Lutra lutra. NCBI lineage: Eukaryota > Metazoa > Chordata > Mammalia > Carnivora > Mustelidae > Lutra > Lutra lutra. The sequence continues at coordinate 79,903,951 of NC_062279.1, read as the reverse complement.
CAGTGGAATTTCTCATGTTTTACCTTATTTTGTAAACATGAAGCTTTATCATAGATGAGTTTCCAAGCCTGAAGAAAGATACGATCTTGGAGAGCCAGGTTAATAATAATGGACATCTGTCTGAAGATGTGAACAGGTTTCATTCTTTAAAAAAAAAAAAAAAAAAAAAAAAAGCAGTAAGTAATATAGGTAGTAGGGTCAGACATGACATTTTTGTAGTATGAAAAACAGAAAAAGGAAATCCTAAAGCCTGACATTAAAAAAAAAATCTTTCTTGATCTTAAAAATTAGTGGTGTTATGTAACCACTTAAGAATTTAGCTGAAGCCTGATATTAAGTGACTCACATTCCTAGCTTCTTAATGATGCTTCTTTACAGTGAAATTCAAGCAGTTGCCAGATTTTTAAGTCATGAGTTCATTCTCCCCCCCTCCCCAAATTTACGTGCAACAAAAATTGACAATCTGTGCCAAAAAAGGTGTTAACACTGAAATTCTTATATGCTAAGTGCAACATATTTTATGTTAGGCTGTTTCTCATCCACATGAAATCATCCACATTTCAATTTAAGAAAAGTGAACAACTTTAGGCCAAAGTTTCTTTACTGAAAAGTGGTATAGTATAACAGCTCCTAAATGTGGCTTTATTGGATCCTTCTCCTAAAGCCCTTAGCACTTCTGCCAGAAAAGCCATTGTTCTTTCAGAGTTGTTTCCCTCAAATCAACCAAGAAAGGTACCTGCCACCTTCTAACACAATAATATACTACTGTATCAACTAAACATGCTCTCAGGTAAGGCAAGTGTTTTCTTGTCCCACCACTCACTGACTTAAAGGGAGATACTTACATAATAAGCTTCTTACACAAATAATGCTGAGGAACCTTAGGACTTGTGAAATTGAAACTTCAAGAATTTTTTTAAGGTACCTGGTAACTAACCACCCTGGGCAGGATTTAGGTTGGAAATATTAAGGATGTTGTTAATCCTTGCTCCCCCACTCCCACTCCTTCACCACATACACCCACACGTACACACAGAGCGGGGCATTTGCTCTGAGATAAGCAAAGCAGTATTCTTGTCATATGTAGTATCTGACTTGTCGGGTATTTATTCACATTAATACCCCACCCCCCTTTTCCTGAATTAAAGGTGATTAAATCTTCTGTTGTTGTTCCATTCACTTCAGAATATCTCACAGATTTGAAGCATAATGAAGTGGAATATATAGAATTCTTGACAATTGTGTATTTATCACTTTTCCCCTCCTTTCATCACTTAAGTTAGTTATTCACTTTGGAATAAAGATGTCTTAATTTACTCTCTCTGCATTGACCTTAGATTATTTTCCACCTCTTTATTTTTCATTTCTTATTCCCCAGTTTTCCGCAGTTGGTAGAATACATCAGAATAGGTCTTGTTTGGTCATATATGACGATATGCATCTATCTGTTTCAAAATGAAGATCTCTAGTTTATAAGCATCAGAGAATAACATGTCAGACCATGGCTTTCAAGGGAAGAGGATACACAAAAAAATCAGAGATCATATCTGATTTGCTTGATGTGTTTTATTATTGGTGTCTTGGTTACTATTTAGTTTTTCTTGATTCTGACCTTTAAGTGAGTTCTCTTAAGTTGTAAAAGAAAGGAGATTTCTGTCTCAGGAGGTTTGTTAATCCTGAAAGCATTTAAAGAACAGACTTTATTTACAAAGTCACATTAAGTCAAATGATAAACATTTAGTTCAACTGAATTTTTATTAGGTGTATACATTTGGAGGAGGTACTAGGTATTTTGTAAGTTCTTTAAAAGATTCTGTGAGCAAAATTCTAGATGTTTAAGCTAACTTTACTTTATAAGTGAATTCCTATTTTACATTCCTGCAGGGCTACTTTTTAAATTTTTTGCTAGTGTGTATCTAACACTTTTATATTAATGCCTTAGAACAGAAGGGAAAGAAAATGGGACCTCGTATCTCATTACCCCATCTGTTTGTTGATTTCAAGAATCTTTATCCCATTACAGTATGAATCAAAATATTCTCTTCCTCATCATCATAATCATCTTGATCATTATTTATTATTTTTATGTGTATTAACATGTTAATGCCTAATGAGCAGGTGAAAAGTCTTACAAAATTTGCTCCCTAAACCAGACATCCACTGGTTGATTATAATAAAATCCAAGACCATATATTCAATTAACCACTAGATACATCACTGTAGATGTTGTCAACTCATATTTGATGTGATCAAAATATAACTCCTGAGTGTTCTCCCAACCACCACCAAGAAATAAACCCAACCAACTACCTAATCAAGTAGGCCATAGATACCTGTGGTTCTCTAGTTTTCCTCAGCTCGTCATCTTTGACATTACCATCCATTAAGATACAGAAGCCCTAAAGTTACAAATTATCTTTGGTCCTTCACGTTGCCCAAAACTCGTTATTCTTCATCAAATCCTGTGTATTCTGCCCTTTTAATCATGAATTCATGTTTTTTTCTCTCCATTTCCATTATCATCTGGATCCAGGCTACCATTATCTCGCTTGGACTATTCCAGTTGACTCCCACTGTTCCCTTTATTTCAAATCTTGCCATTTCACAGAGCCTGCTTTATCTTGTAAAATATGACTAGTCGTGTCATTTCTTTTAAAACTCTTTAGTAAGTCCCTATTGCACCTGGAACAAACTCTATGCTCCCTACAGAGCTGTGTATGAAGCAGCTGAGGCTCGCTCTTCCCTCATCTTGTTCAACTTTCTGAATCCACTCCACTTCAACTGCCATGATCCTCCTTTTGTTCATTTAACAGACCAAGCCATGGACTCTTTCCTCTAGTTGTTTCTTTTGCCTGAATTCCATTTCCCGTGATCTTAATGTGGCCAGATGCTTGACTCTCAGATCTCAGCTATTTTATAAGTATTTATTGATTGTATAAGAGATGAATTGATAAAAAGTACAAAAATTCAGGTAAAGACAAATGTAAGTTCAGAATCAGTGGATAATTGTTTCATCTTGGGAAGATTTTTTTCCCCCTTATGGCTAGATAAACTTAGATGAAACTGAGTAGGGTGTAAAGTTGGAGCCAGCATGCACCACCACCCCCCGCAATATTTATAGTAGCAATTCTAATGATAAATTAGGATTAACATTGTTAACTATCAGAATTTTGTTACAGTAAGTCATGCAGTTAACATTTACAAGAATTATGGAAATAAGTATTCACCTAAGCAGCAAAAAAAAATCTGGTATAAGCTATTTAGGAATTGTAGATAATAGGAAGTTTGAGACCTACTATTTAGAAACAATATTAATATGCATTAAACATTAAACAGTCTTTGAAGGTCTTCAATATAACGTCAAAACGAGAACAATCATTGTTCTAAGACACATAATTTGTGTCCGTAAATATTTGCCCATAATTTGGCATTGAGATTAAAATTAATCCTACTTTATTTTTGATTTGTATAAACATCATACATCATTAATAATGAATTCCAGGTTACTGTTCCCTTTCAGTATTCTTGTGTTCTTCAGAATACTTGTTTAAAAAAATTAATGCTAAGATTTATATTATAGAGATTTTGGAAAATATTCAAATTAATTTTTTTCTTTTACATAAAAGTAAGAACAGGATTCTGCTGTTAGCAGTGCCATGCTAATTCACCTTCTCGGACATCAGTTCCTACAACTGTGAAATGAGATTATGTTAAATGAACCCCTAAAAATCCTCCAGGTCTGTCAGTGTACTTTCATACACAACTTTGCATTTGTATAATGCTTTGTATTACTAGAATTCTTTTATATTTATCCTCCATTCATTCTCATAGCTTTCTTGTGAGGTGGGCAAGACAGACCTTGTTATGTCTGCTCTACACTGGTGAGGAAATTGAGTTGCAAGGGAATTTAAATGATTTTCTTGAGTCACCCAGACAGCTTGGACTAGCTATGTATTCTTTCTATAATTCATATTATAAACTATGACCTCCTAATACTACTCTCTGGTTAGGTGCTTTGTCAAAATAAGTATTCATTTTATTAAGATATGTAGTAAATTATTACTGAAATAACTTGAATATTTTTGTACTTTGACCCCTTGTTCCCTGGAAATCTTTTAGGCACATTAATACTGATCAGGAGGTCAAAACTAATTATTAAAGTATTGTAGCAATTTGTGCCGTATAACTAATTGCCTTTATGGTACTTTAGATCGAATTTTTATCTTCTGAAGAAGTTAAACAGTTGATTACAGAGACCCCTGTAAGTATCACAGGTTAGGTTCTAAAAGGCCTTTTTTTTTTTTTTTTTTTGCAGTAACCTAGATGGCATGCCTCACTCTGTCCTAACTTGTCTTTCTACTTCCATTCCAACCTCTTAGAATCCATTCTCCCTCCCCAACACCCCTACTAGAATTATCTTATGAAGCGTAACTGATCTTGTCAATTGCTTATTTAAAAAGTCCAGTGTCTTCCCATTGCCCTTAAAAAAGCCTACTTTTTAGCAGGAATAGTTCCCTGCTTTTCTGACTTCATTTATACCACTTTCCCCCTCAAGCATTCTCATTTTCTCCCACCCAGTCACCTTGGGCTTCTGTTTCTTGAACATTCCTAGGTTCTTCCCACCTTAAGGTCTTTGCCCTTGAGATCCCCTCCACCTGTAAAGCTCTCCCCCACCTTGTTTGGCTAGATCCTTTGTGTTTATTCATCCATCATCTCAAACATGATTTTCTCAGAGCCACCTTTCCAGGTTGCCTGATCTAAAATAACCCCCCTGGGGGGCCGCTTAGTGGCTGAGTGGGTTAAGCCTCTGCCTTCGGCTCAGGTCATGATCTCAGGGTGCTGGGATAGAGCCCTGCATTGGGCTCTCAGCTCAGGAGGGAGCCTGCTTCCCCCTTTCTGCCTGCTGCTCTGCCTACTTGTGATCTCTCTGTCTTTGAAGTAAATAAATAAAAATCTTTAAAATTAAAGTAAAGTAAAATAACCTCCCTGAAAATAAAATAGATAAGATAGCCTCCCTGTTCCCAACCACCACTGTGCATTACATCACCCTACATTTTTAGTATTGTTTTTATGGTACTTGCTGATAACTAAAGTCGTTTTGTTTATTGTTACTTTTCTTGCTTTTCCACCATCAATCCCCTCCTGCCTCTAGAAATGTAAATTCTAGGGACCAGGGACTTTGCCAGTCCCAGTCATTGCCATATAACTAGCTCCCTCCCGTGTAGCAGTGCCTGGTTCACTGAAGCAAGTCAGTAAATACTTGTTAAATAATTAAGTAGATGAATTAACCTTACAATTCTGAAGTAGAATTCCAACACTCTTCATCTGCCAGTCTCCTTTTTTGGAATCTGTACAGATAGAAATTCAAAAATTTTTTAGCCCAGAGGCTTTTGTCCCGACTTCTAGGAAATCCAAACTAAATATAATGGTTAACTATAGTTACTATTGGCCTAGGTTTAGTATAATTCCATCCCTCTTATATTCCTCATCTTTTCATTTTATTCTGGTGATCCTACATATAATTGCTGGTAGCAAGGGGTGACTGTGGAATTGGGAAGGGAGAGAACATTGGCGAGAGAGAGTCCTTGTTCAGTGTCTCTCAGCCGCAGCGTCTTCAGCTCTAAACTAGGGTTAATAGATCGGTGGTTTGTGCAAGTATTAAGTGCCGACAATAGCTTAGGCACTCCAAAGCAAGGGAAAGAGGAATGAAAAAGGCAGACATATTCCCTTTTGGACTCACCTAGAGAGTTAAATCAGCAACTATTGTAAAGTGTGGTTAAGTTCTGTCCCAGGCGACATTCTCGGTTCTCGGTGTCACAGGAGCATCTTACAGGACCTTCTCACCTCCATGAGGAGAGTTCAGATAATTAGCCAGCCTTGGGGGTGGTGACCGTTCTTCTAGGAGGAGAGAACAGTGAAGACCCAGAGACAGTTACAGAGTCTGACTTTCCAGTAACCCTGAAGAGCTTCAGAGATGGAGTACAGAGTGCGGGGGAAAGAGGTGTGTGAAAAGATCAGGAGCAGAAGCCAGTGGGTGCAGTGGTTAGGAGTATAAACACTTCCCTAAGGGTGAAGAGGCCACTAAAAGATTTGTGGCAGGGGAATGACAAGATTAGGTGTGTATTTTTCTGTCATCTTTTAAAAGTTTACCCTGGCTGCAACATGGAGAAGAGATTGAAGGGGTGGTGGGGGGCAGAAAGACTTGAAAGCAGCAGCAGGGGAGGACACTGGTGGTGCGGGAACATCAGAGGGAACTGGGATAGTATTTGTAAATCCCCTGGCACAGTGTTGTCACTGCAAGCGTGGCTCATTTTATAACTTCTTGCTTTTGCTGAAGGTGTAGGCTATGTAACTTCCAGGTTATGAAATTTAAACTGTTTCTATCTAAAGACATGTTCAAATTATTAAGTGCTTGTTTGTGTGCGTGTACACGCATACACACGTGCACTGACATTACAGATTATATTAAACAAGTCATAAGATTCCCTAAATGCATCTTGATTAATGCTATTCTATTTTCCTGATTTAAACTTGGGGTAATAAATTAATACGCATCCACATACACACTTAACAGAAAAGTTCAGAGAAAGTAGTTGAAGTTTGAGGAAAGTAAAACCTTAATGGACTGATAGAGTACTAAATGTTAATTTAGGAAGAATGTGCTTTCTAAGAGAGTCGCTCAATTGATTATGTAAATAAATCTTTGCAGATGACTGAGAAGGTCATGAAAAATGCTGGAGCATTGACAGAAGTGAGGGTATTAGGAAGGAGTCTCCTTATGAGGTAATGTGTGTTTGACTGTGTCTTAGTAATTCAAACTATTCATTTGATGATATGGTGTCTAAGGCTTACTAGTCCAAACAAAACAAAAAAAAAAAAAAAAAAAAGGAAAGATAAAGGAAAAAGAAAAATCTGTTCGACTTCTTGCAATTTATGCAGTATGTGTTTCTGCTGACCCTGGGCAATGAGTAATGCACTGCAAATGTTCAGTCAGTTCTCCCACAGTGCCCTCCAGACAGAGCTAAAGCAGTGAAATTATCTGGTGTTCCAGGTTGACACATAAAGCCTTTGACAATAAAACATTAAATTAAATGTCTTAGCACTGAAGTCCTTGGAAATAAATGCTGAAATGAATATCTTTATCTTTGAAGTAAAAGGAAAAAGTGATACACTAGACACATAAAATTAATACCTACTATTTTTGTTAGTAACTTAAGAGGGATATCATGTAATTATTTTTTGATTTAAAGATTATTGTCTAGCTAAGTTGTAATACTCATCTCTGGAGAAGTAGCAGTTGTGGTGTAGTGTTTGAATGAAATCTAGACATGAACCATTAGAGAGGTAGGCTCTGAGGTGTCGATTAAAATCAAAGTCATTTCCTCTGTTGTGTGCATGTGTGTCTCACATAAATGGGGTGGGATTTTCAGTAAATTAAGTTATATAGCCATTGTACCCATGAACGATAACTTAGAATGGACACAGCTTTACAGTTGAGTCACACAACCTGTGGTGTATCCATCAAGAAAACTACGATGCTCTTGTTTGCTGACGGCCTTGATATAAGCTGTAATAAACATCTTTTTCTGTTTAAGTCATGTGGAATTACTCATAAATATTTATTAAAAGTTATATATATTCACAAAAAATAATATATATTCACATTAAACACTTTAGGGAAATGTTTTAAATTCATGATGCATACATTGAGTGCTCAAAACCCTCCAGTGGCTTCCCATTTCACTCAGGATAAAATCCAAAATCATTACCATAGCTTTCCTACATGATTTCAGCATAGAATATCTCTCTGTACTAATTCCCTCTGGTCTTCTCAGGGCTTTCACTAACCTTCTACCTACTCCTAAAACATACCAAGGCCACCCCTGCCTTTGACTTTTGCTCTTGATGTCCTGTTTCCCCATTATGTATCTGTAGGTTTCAGGCATTTGCTCCATCAAGGTCTTTGAAATGTTATCTTAGCAGTGAGACCTTCTACCCTCTATATCCTGTATCCTATTTTATTAGTTTTCAATCCACTTAACTCTGTGTGACATACTCTTATTTGTTTGATGGTCATTCTCCCACCCCAAATTCCTACTACCACACACAAATGCTAAGATATAAAGCCTGTGGAATCAAGGATTTTGAGTATATCCGAGCTTTTAGGGAAATGAAGGTTCATTAATTCCTATTTTTAAAAGATTACAACATAAATTTTAATAGAATTTTTTTTTTTCTTAAGGAGTCAATCCATTCAATGACATTTTTGAGTACTTTAGTCAGTTGACTACAAGTAGGTGGGTTTTAGACTTAATTTTCCATTTAATTTATTCAGCAGTATTTTTTGAGAACAAGTAGTTATTTTGAAGACTTGTATTTCCATCATATAATATTTGTGTCGTGTAATGTGAGCAGATATTAGTAGTCTCCCACTCATAAGCCACTGAACACCTCCAAATATATTTTATACTGTCTTTGATTCATAAGGTACTATGATACTTAGTTGATTTTGTTTTTAAGTTGTATAAATAGCTAAGAATCTTTAATAAAATGTTTAATAATTATATTCCTTTGACTTAGAGATGTACTAGACTTATCTTTTACACAAAGGCAAACATAACATATATTCTAAAAATATATGGAAGGTAATGTATGTGTTATATATAAAGTATGTATGTACATACACATGCATGTATGTTTATATGTATAATATAGCTGTGTGATGTGTGTTATGTTATCTAATAATACACATAACACATCTATACATCTATATTATATATATATCTAGCAAAATATTATAATTGGAACTATCTCTTTAGAAAATAAGTGAAAATATAAAAAGTAATTTTCTCATCTCAGTATCACGTCTTAGGTCTTCCCTGGCTGTCCTATGACTCTTCATCACATCAGTCCTCTCTCTCTGTCTCTCTCTCTCTCTCTCTTTTTTTAAATTTTTATTCAAATTCCAGTTAGTTAACAGAGTGTGATGATATTAGTTATTAATTTCAGGTGTACAATATACTGATTCAACACTTAAACACAACACCTGGTGCTCATCAAAAGTTCCCTCCTTAATCCCCATCACCTATTTCACCCATCCCCCACCAACCTCTCCCCTCTGGTGACCAACAGTTTATTCTCTATAGTTAAGAGTCTGTTTCTTGGTTTGCCTTTCTCTCTTTTTTCCCCCCAAAATTGTTTGTTTTGTTTCTTAAATTCCATGTGTGTGTGAAATCATATGGTATTTGTTTTTCTCTGACTTATTTCACTTAGCATAATACATCTTGTTTAATCTTTGTTGAATGCAGCACTTACCACTATTTGACAGTTTTCTTCATTATCCTTTTATTGTTTGTCTCTACCCACTAGTTGTAAGATCCATGAGAGTGGGTAGTTTATCTTTCCTACTCCAATAGCTGGAAAACTTGGAATAGTGTCTGGTATACTAGCATAAAATGGGTTTTCAATAAATGTGTTTGAATAGGTAGAAGAACTCTAATGTTTATTTTATCCAAATTGGACATAGTACTATAAGGTCAAGATATTTTCAGAACACTATCTACTTCTCCTTAAGGGATTTAGAATTTCATTGTGGAAGATTTTTCACAAATAGGTCTCACTGAGTATTTATATGAGTTAATATATACATATGTGTTAAGACAATGTATATGAATTATTTATTTATGTGAGTTAATGATAATGTGTTTATATGAGTTAAGATAATGCCAGCTTTTGTACCAAACAAAACATAATGGCTCAAACACAGTAGAAGTTTATTTCTCTTTTGCATGAAATCTAAAGCAAGTACTCTTTTTTTTTTTTTTTAAAGATTTTACTTATTTATTTGATAGAGAGAGATCACAAGTAGGCAGAGAGGCAGGCAAAGAGAGAGGAGGAAGCAGGCTCCCTGGCGAGCGGAGAGCCCGATGCAGGACTCAATCCCAGGACCCTGAGATCATGACCTGAGCTGAAGGCAGAGGCTTAACCCACTGAGCCACCCAGGCGCCCCTAAAGCAAGTACTCTTGATTGATTACTTGGTGGATAGTTCCCTTATAAGCAGTGTTTTATGGATCCAATCCCCTCTATTTTGTGGCTCAGTTGTCTAACCCTCAGAACAAAGCTTCTGTTGTTGTCCAACAGAGACTGTTTTGATGGAGGGGGGGAAGATCTTGACAGTCTTAAAGGAGGTTTTTATAAGTAACGGGTGGAAATGGCATGTATCGCTGGTGTTTGTCCATACTCGTAAGGCTTGAACTCACTTAAATGGGCACATATGTAACTATAAGGGAGGCTGGGAAATGTGGTCCAGCTGTGTTTCCTGGAAGGGAGGACACTGCTGAATAACTAGCCAGTCTCAGACATTTTATGGTATTTTGTTGTCTAGAAACATTAGCACCTTTGCATTTGGATGTGTGGTAGCTTGTACAACTTCTAAAGAGTTAAGAGCTACTTGTAGGTTAATGTTTTTAATTCTGTGTGAGGCTTTCTCCCCAAACCAGCTATTTATTTTTATTAAAAAAGAAAGCAGCTTAAGGTTCTCCATAGATCCCCTGGGAATCTTTTTTCCTTGACTTTAAACACTCATTTCCCTAACTCCATACTCCCTTGAGCACTTTTACAGCTGGGATAACTAAGCACGGTCCCTTTGGAGCTCATCAGAGTTGTTGTCTAATTGGTTGCAGAAGTTGGTTTCTGGTATTACCAGCAACTTCTCAACCTCTCCAGAGACTGCTGCTTCCATAGCACTGGTCCCCCTTTTTCCTGGAAAACAAGAGACTGAGGACTCAAGTTTTAGCAATTGTAAGAGATTATAAGTTTTACCATGGGGATAATCACTAATTTTGCTAAAAAGTGTATTTATTGGGCTGGTTTTCACATTAGAAAATAAAGCTGTTCTTATATTAGTGTAAGCTTCCTTTAAGGCATTTACCATTTAAATAAGGGAGAAGATAGTTGCAAAGATTGGGTTAGAATATGGCCTTAAATAGTAAAAATCTAGAGTCAGGGTACAGAGTAAAAAGGGTAGAGATTTTGGAGCCTCTTACCCGGAGGCTTTGGACAAGTCACTTGAGCTGTTTGAGCTTCTCTCTCTTCAGCAGCATCTGGACTTTTTACAGGTGTTAGAACAAATAGTTATCAAATACTGAGCTCCTTGCTCATTACACAGTACATACCCCCCAAAAATGGCTGTCATTATTACTAACTTGAAGACAAAATGCACTATACTTAAATAGTGGAATGCTACTGAGAAGATGATGTTAAAATTACCTAAGTGCCAGCAGCTGCCATGTATTTTATTGACAATTTCTTGGATTGAGTGATCTAGGCTTGTTTTTTTTTTTTCTTGGAATCCCTTGGAGGAATGTGCGCTTTTCAGATCAGTGGTTATTGATGATTGCAAATAAATTGAAAAGAAGAAGGGATTATATGTTGTGCAGGGGAGTGGGATGGGGAGGTGGAGTGAGAATGGAGTGACTCTCTCTTAAACCATCATAAAATTGTGTGTCTTAATAGGGCAGCAGGACATTTCATTTGGCCCTATATCATGATCATTTATCAACTATCTCAGTATTTCTGTGGAAAACTATATAGACCGCTTGTTTTATTTTAGGTTCCACATAAACATTTTCATTTTGAAAAAATATAGCTATCTTTCAGATGACAAATTTTCATTGGTTCTGGTAGTAATTATAGAACTGCCCTCACTATGCCAGGTGTCTTCCTTTAAGATGATGAAATCTGTTGACTAAACTATACCTAAGTCTGTATGTGTGTGCATAGTTTTTTTTTGATTATCAAATGTTAGGAAAATTATATATCAGGCAAGTACCAGAAAAGGAGTTGCTCTCCTCGCATATTTTATGAGGTTCTCTCTTAATTTATTTTACATTAAAATTTTTTTAAAATACTCTTCAATAAGGAACATAATGCAGCAGTGACCTCAAGCAGTGCTAGCTTGGAGTGCTTATAAGCATCACATGATGGAACTGGTATAAAGGAGTTAAAAAGCTTTACATTTTACACAGATTTAATAATGATTCCTGGATGTGTGATCTCAAAATGGCAAGTACTGGATATTGCCATAATATTTTATTTAAAACAATTTTTTAAAGATTTTATTTATTTGACAGAGGCAGCAAGAGAGGGAACACAAGCAGAGAGTGGGAGAGGGAGAAGCAGCCTTCCCATTGAGCAGGGAACCCGATGTGGGACTCAATCCCAGGACCTGGGATCATGACCTGAGCCGAAGGCAGATGCTTAACTGACTGAGCCACCCAGGCACCCTGCCATAATATTTTAAAGAGGAGTTTATAAAGTATATAGTAAACAACTTTATAGGACAAATGAAAAATCAACTTCACTAATGTACATTATCACATACAGACTCGAAGAAGTAACGTCTCAAACAATGTAGAAGAAATGAAAATTCTGTTAGGAAGCAGATGTAAAGTTTTAATAAATTGATTTTATGAATGTTAGAGTGAAAAATTATTTCAAATTAGTATTTTTCTGTATGATATTAAAATTTGCACAAGAAACTGTATTAATTAGTTGAGATAAGCAGCCATTTGACCATTTCATTAGTATCCATGAGTTTTCAGGTCAGCTACTAAATTAATAAATACATTAAATTTAAAGCTTAAATGTTTGTGCTCTAGAGCCAGATGTCCAAAGCTGGAATCTTTCTTTTCCCGCCTTTTCACTACCTGATCTTGGTATAGATCACTTAACTTTTCTGTGTCTTAGTTTCCTCCCATTTAAAAATGGTCATAATAACACTTACTTCATAAAATAGTCCAAAGAGTTAAATGACCTGATGTATCTGCAAGTACTTAGATCCGGGCCTGGCACAAAAGGAACTCATATACAGGTGTTTTTATTATTGCCTTCTCTTTGAAAAAAATGGGGCACAGCCTTGCTTTTTGAAATATATGATACCTAAATAGTTCATACACTTTCTCATCATACTAAAGGATTCTACTTTTCTGTTTTAAAGTACAGGTCCCATGGATTCCTTCTGTTCAGTGCTTTCTTTCAACATCTAGTAGAAAAGGCTTTCTAAAAGAATTTGCTTAAAAACGTCAATTTACTAGTTTTGGTTATTTTCCTCAGTAGAGGGTAATAGGTACTCTATTTGTGTGCAAATTATCACTATGTCAGAAGTGTAGGAATTAGATTTTAGATAGATTATAATTTACCCAACTGTAGCCAATGAAGTTTATGATTCATTTATGTTACCAACCTTCCAAAACATGAGAGTGGCCTTGCTGCTAGGTCGCTGTCATATCTCAGTAGCTAATTCTAACCCATAAAGGTTTATTTTTGGACAGATAGTCATGTGTATAACTTTATCTTGATAACAGGTCTTCTCTATTAAGTTCCCTTTAAAACATTATTTTCATGTAGGAAAGTAGCAAGGAATTTTTGAAATAAAACACAACTAAACTCGCACTTTACTCCTGTTCAGTGGTGTCTTCTGTTCAGACAGTCCTCTACTGGCAGTGTCCTCAGGATAGAAAGAGCATCTTATTGTGGTTAAGCCATACCAGGTTTCAGCATGTGTCTGGGTCAAATACATGGAGGCTTTTGCAGCCAAACACCGTAAGACTATACACACAAAAGCACAAACTCCCCAAGATGTTATCACCTTGTGAGAATTCTTAGCTATGACAATTAGAATGTTTATAAAAGAGAGTAATTGGACTATAAGCATATCATGATAATGAGGTTATTCACTTTATAAAATTTAGTATAGTATTCAAGCAGTGAGCTCCTCTTTTTAAACATATGGTTTATTTAAAATGTAATATATAGACTTGGGGGAATATATATCATAAGTAAACTACTATAATAGTAGTGTTAGCTATAACATGTCAAAAATAAGTCAGGTCTTTTTCTTTTCTTTTCTTTTCTTTTCTTTTTTTTTTTTTTATTGTATTTGAAAAACATCTGACCTAAGGTGATGGAGAACCTTGACTGGAAAAATGGCAGAGGGAATGAAAAGGAAGAGAGAGGCATCAGTAAGGTAGATTCTGTGGTTCACAATGATTATTTCATTTAGTCATTGTATTATGTTATATTCATTTGATAGAAGAAACTAAGGTGCACAGAAGTTAATTAACTTGTCCAAAGTTGTTTGACTGAGGAGGAGGTTGACCAGAGGATAACTCCATATATGTTGATGTGAAGCTTATGTCTTTTGAGCCTGGCAGGAAGCTGGGAGAATGTTCTTACAAATTACTACTTTTTGTCAGGTTTCTCTAGTAGCTATAAACCAAATTGTTGTAGACCCGCTTCTGTGAAACATAGTCATATCGACATTAAAAAAGTCTCCATATATGTTAATGAGAAATAAATTAGATCTATTCATTTATTAAATTATTATCTCATGATACTTTTGGAAAAATCTGTTTCTTTTATGTTTATGCACAAAAGAAACTACAGATCATACAAATATCTTTCTCTCTGTGGAAAACTGATGGATGATGTAATCAAGAATAAGTATTGGAGCTAGAACGTACCATAAGGTATAAGGGAAGCAAAAATTTTTTCTGATGAATAATATTCAGGAATCCAAATGTTTACTTTTTCTGGTGTTCTTAAAGAAATATCAGGATTGAGAGATACAAAAGTCGATTGTATTATGAAGTGGCCTTTAAAATGAGCTACTAAATAATATTCCTGCCTATTCAAGCTGTGTATAGAAGTAGGTCAGAGAGTGTCAGGATGAGTAGTACCTGAACAGTTGAGTAGTAAAAGCAAAATAGGGGTGTGTGTGCCTGTGTGTATACAGATGCAGAGAGAGAAAATATGAATTGCTTTTAAAACACAACTTGAGTTCTGAAGTGGGTAAGGGGGCAGTGTTTGTGGTTGGATGAGTTTGGCCACTAAATCCCTCTCAGTAATCCACTGGTTTCTACTCTTGGATTCTAGCTACATTAGAAATTCTAGACCTAGAAAGGACCTGTGTCTTACACAGCATCCATGTGTGGTAATTATCATTAAGCTAACACACTTCTATCGTAAATGCTTTATGCCCAGTCATTCATTTAGTCCTCACAACTTAGGTTTCCAATAAGTGATGAATGAGTAGAAAAAATATAATAGACTGTATTTCATGAACATCTCAGAGAAAAATAGGAAATGTGTCCAGTAACATACCAGCTCTCCAACTCTTCCTTGCAGAGATTAAAAACATGAGCATAAAGAACACTCACAAAACTCTAGTGATGATAGGAGGAAAGCAGTATTCATTTGGGTAAATTCTTAGGAATATAATTTAATATAAAGTTAGGTTTGGGTCACTAAGTGTGATATTTAACTTACTTTAAATAGTGTCACTCAAGATAAAGGGAGGATTATGTAGATCCCAACAATTAATGCAAACCTTGCATGTTTTGTTGTAATTATTTCTTGAAATAAAGTGATTCTAAAGGTTAGTTGGAAATTTCTCAGTGAAATAAATTTCAAATGTTGGTAGCAGTAATTGTGTTTTGTTTTGTTTTTTAACTATTGGATTTCTTAGCAACCCCCTACGCTAATGATAATGCACTGTGAAACATGAAACTCTAGTCCATTTCCATTACATGTCCAATAATACACCAACTCTTCCTTGTAGAGCTTAAAAACAAGAGCATAAAGAAGTCTTTGGTGGGGGGAGATGGAAAGGGAAGAAGGCAGCCATCTTAGCTTCTACTACATTATCATTACTTTGAAGAATTTTACCATTTCAACAAAGTATTGACTTAGTGGTGTCAGAGACTTCAAGGCACTCAAATTCAATGCATTTATGTTCAAAACAGAATTAATTTATTAACTAGTAATTTTATAAATGCCGATCATGGGACTAACTAATAAATCAAAGACTATCAAATGCCTGTTCCTAAATGAGACTTAAGGTTTTTTTTAAAGGTTTTTTTTTTTTAAGATTTTTATTTATTTATTTGACAGAGATCACAAGTAGGCAGAGAGGCAGGCAGAGAGAGAGGAGGAAGCAGGCTCCCCGCTGAGCGGAGAGCCTGATGCGGCTCAGGCTCAATCCCAGGACCCTGAGATCATGACCTGAGCCGAAGGCAAAGGCTTTAACCCACTGAGCCACCCAGGCGCCCCAAGACTTAAATTTTTTATATAGTACCCGTTTACAGCCAATTGTTATAACATCCCTTTTTCTCCCAAAACAGATAGAAGTTATTATATAATTGATACCCAGATTATGTGAAACTATGATGAATTTTGTTTATGTTCACTTTGTGCATTTAACAATCTGATTTTAATATTACCCTGTGTTTTTTATGTAGTTAACAGTGTTTGCGGTTAAACTATGATTCAGTCATTTGCCTGACAAGTTTATTTCACTTGTGATCCACAAGTACCATATTTTTGGGAATATAGGTTGCTTGATCCAGGAGAAATTTAAATAGTAATATATTCATATATCAAATCGTAAAAATATTTAAATGATAAAAATATGAGATTCCTTTAAATTGTGTTCTTAATTGTGAAATATATTGGTATTAAGATAAAAATATATAAAATGTGTTAATTTCCCCTTTAGCTTAATTATTGTTTAATTTTATTCAGGTAATTACTGTATATAGTCCCAACTTCAAACTTTTTCTTATATTTTGAACAGTTTTGGCTATAAATGGTGGCTAGCACCATAAGATAATTCACAGCCCCTGTTTAATCTGAAATTTAATGAAATAGGATACTGATAGTAATTTAAATAGGCACTGGGTCAAGTCTAGAAAAATTTGGAATAAATGAATCTTGTTGTCATTGCCATATTGTACCCTTTCTTGGTATATTTTACTCAGACTACGAGTTATACCTCCTAGGGATTCTGTGTTTGACCTCATGTTTAAACGTGGGTTCCTGTACTATACTTGTCCCCTGACTTCCAATCCCTGTCTAGTTCATTTGCCTCTTAAAGACTATTTCCCCCAGATGTGGGCTCCGGTGTCTCTATTATTCCAGAGTATTGTGGCTGTCTGGGTCAAAGCAGTGTATTTCATAATCTTCCTTTATGGAAACAGCTCCCACAACTTCTCCCATACTGGAACCTTGGCTGAGGTGTACTGTCAATAAAATTTAATCATGATACTATTATACCAATCTACGGGGAACTTTTTTAAATTTTTAAAACTTCCTTAAATGTGGCATCTGTTCTAATATAAAGAAGTATGCAGTTAATACTAAATTACGTATGCATAATTTATATATTTATGTATATAACATTTCATGCTGTTCTGCAAAGAATACAGGTGGTGGTGGGGGATAAAAGCCATGTTTTTTTTTTTTAATTATGTTTGATATCTTTTTCTATTGTAGGTAACACCTGTTTCAATAACATTTTGGGTAGTAGAAGTTACATTTGGAATTGGGACTGTCTTATTCATCTCTATATTCCCTGGCCCTAATAGTCTGACATAGCAGATACTCAATAAGTATTTATAAAGTAGAATTGAATTCTTAAGAGTGAAAAGACATTTTTTCTTTTTAAATACTCTTTATGAGTCTTAGCCTAACATAGGTATGTAATTCTGGTATCTGTGGCTATAAGCTAGCATAGTTGAAGAGACTATAGTATATAAAGGCTGGACCCATGTGTATTCTAGTAGATTTAGAGCTCTGAAGAGCTTAGTACTTTCCATAGAGCAAATTGTTAGGAAAGATGACCAGCCAATGGATATGGAAGAGAAGAGAGTCCTATGAGACTTAAGTAAATAAGTGTCTAGTGAGTGAAAATTCATTAGATAATTTTGTCTTCATTTGACAAATTTAAGCTAATTTTTAAAAAATCACACAATGTGACACATGTCAACCTGAGTCATTGCTATAAAAAATAATCAGTAGAAATCAGTTTATTGTTCTATAATTACATGCATTGATTTATGCCTTTTAAAATCACTGAGCCATTGAGTAACGTTTCCCCAGTTGACTTCTGCAGTGAGTGACTGAATTAAATGGAAATGTAGATGATGAAGGATATTTATCCTGGTTTTAGTCACATTTTAATATCTGATATCTATCACTTAACAACATGCAAAATCATAGTTACTAGTACATCTTGGCAGATTTCCATCTTCAAATTGTTCATGAAGAAATCCTGTGAATATTTCACCATTCTACATTATGGATAAATATGTATATATATAAATTCTCAAATTAGAATCATTCACCTATTTATTCCTTATATGAGAATTGTTATTCTCCTAAATTTTATCTAATATTTCACAGCATCTTCAATTATCAGGTTTTTAAAAAAACAACACTCTTAGTGAGATATGTCACGTTTGCAGTGATTTCACACATTTGAGTACATATCTCACTTCTGTAAGCTCCTCTAACATATGTGTTTTTTGTCCATTTATTTGGCATGTAATCATATACCTCCTAATAGCTTTATTTTTTTTATAAAGATTTTATTTATTTGACAGAGAGAGAGAGAGGGAGGAAGCATGAGCAGGGAGTTGTGGCAGAGGGAGAGGGAGAAGCAGACTCCCTGCTGAACAGGTAGTCTGATGTAGGGCTGATCTCAGGACTCTGAGCTATGATCAGAGCTAAAGGCAGATGCTTAAGCCATCCAGATGCCCCCTAATAACTTTATTTTTAGGTCTTTTCTGTGTTTTCCTTGTCTCTTATGAAGTAAAAAATATTTCCATAAGACTATATTTAATGTTATTAAATATCATAGTACATTTATAGAGTCATATCTGAACAATTATGGGCTATAAATAGATTTTTCCTCTTTGTTTGAAACTTTGAGGTATTAAAGTTCATTGGTCATTGTCATAAAACTGAATCACCTCCCTTGGAAAACTTATTCTAATCTATGGAATGGCATCTTGTTTTTGGAAAGAGAGAAAGGAGGAGATCAAAGGAGAAAAGGGAATGTTGCTAAGATAAACTCTTATTTAAGTTTTATTTTAACATTATTATTATTTAACAGCTAAATAGGATCATTATGTAGGGAGGGAATAGAAAATGTTACCAGTATTGCATGATGTCAACATATATTTTGAAATGCCAAGTGTATTACTGGCCAATAGTATAATAAGTGGGATAATATAAATCGTGCCCCCTTTTTTAATTCAAAAGAACTGGTAATAACTTATAAGAGTATAAAATTCTTAAGTCAATGTTTTAGTGTCTCATTCACTGACTAGCACATAGTAAGAGGAGAAAGAGTCAGTAAATATTTGTTGAATGGACAAATATATGGATGCTTTTTTTTTTTTTTAAGGTTTATTTACTTACTTGAGAGCAGGGGGAGGGACAGAGGGAGAGAGAGAGAGAATCCTCAAGCCAACTCCCCACTGAATGTGGAGCCTGATGAAGAGTTCAATCCCAGGACCCTGAGATCATGACCCAAGCCAAAATCAGGAGTCAGTCACTTAACTGACTGAGCCACCCAGGCGACCCATGGATATTTTCATTTTCTCTCTTTTTTTTTTTAAATATCGTTTTTTTTAAAGATTTTATTTATTTGAGAGAGAGACACTGAGAGAGAGCATGAGCGAGGAGAAGGTGAGAGGGAGAAGCAGACTCCCCGTGGAGTTGGGAGCCTGATGCGGGACTCGATCCCAGGACTCCGGGATCATGACCTGTGCTGAAGGCAGTCGCTTAACCGACTGAGCCACCCAGGAGCCCGATATTTTCTTTTTCAATTCACTTTCTCTGTTATATGGGAGAATCGTAGAAGCACTTGAGGGATACTTAGTGAATCTGTTCCACAGAAGCTCTTTTTTTTAGGGTTTAAACATGAACAAATAGAAAATTGATATTTATGTGTATGTGTATAGATAGGTAAATGTCTAGGACTTTCTCAAGTCTAAGTTCTTTGAAGGCATTCTTTTCTATTTTCTCCAGAGAGCTCAACACAGTTACTTATATAACAATACATTTTGTCAATTCTAAAATGCTCATTTTTGTTTTTTACTTTTTCTTTTTCTTTAGAGAGAGCAGGCCATGAGCAAGGGGGTGGGAAGGAGAGAGAGAATCTTAAGCAGGCTCCATGCCCAGTCCTCCTTGGAGGGCTGATGTCAGGACCCTGAGATCATGACCTGGGCTGAAATCAACACTCTGCTACTTAACCAACTAAGCCACTCAAGCACCCCTTTTCTTTACTTTTAAATAGCATTTGGGCATATAAGAACCTCAAATCTGTTTTCTTATTTAAGCTATTTCTTGCTTCAAAGTTATATTTATGGGGCTAACAAATAATAGTAGACTAAGTTCCTCAGTGGTGTATACTTAGAAAATTGTCACTCACTGAATTAATTGCTCACCCAAGTGAGCACCTCCAAAACCACCTCTTTAAACACTGAATGTAGTATTAAGAGTCATTGAATGTCCATAAACTTTAAAAATTTATTTTGTGATTTTTTTTTTGGTACATTGGACAATATTTAGTAATTTGTGATTTTGAAAAATGAAAGATCTTTCCTAGTACTTTTGGGTAATGGTATAGATAGAATATAATAAAATGTTTCAGTGTCTTAAGAGTTCTTGATTCAAATTGTAATCCTGTTTCTCCTGCTCCTTCCATAGCTTCCTGCAGATTTCACAAAACTACACCTTACTGATAGTCTCCACCCACAGGTGACGCACGTTTCTTCTAGCCATTCAGGATGTAGTATCACTAGTGATTCTGGAAGCAGCAGTCTTTCTGATATCTACCAGGTAAGAAAGTGTTTTCCTTGTCATTTGCTTCATTTTTATGTATGCCAAGGAGTTTTATTATTCTTAATTGATAGGATCTACAAAATAAATATATATGTGTATATTATATGTACATACAGGTACATAAAATGTTAATGTTATACTATTTACAATGTTACATGTTATAATATGTTATTTTATTATATGTTAATGTTATAATATTTATAATATAATATGTCACAAAATGTTACAATATATTATAATGTTCTAATATATTTTATATATATAACATAAAATATGTTTGTTTCAGGGAGTAGAACTACTATCTAATTGTATTTGCCTCTGTTATCACCAATTATCAGAGTTTTATTTTATTTAATTTTTTTAAAAGATTTTATTTATTTATTTGGCAGACAGAGATCACAAGGAGGCAGAGAAGCAGTCAGAGAGAGAGGAGGAAACAGGCTCCCTGCTGAGCAGAGAGCCTGATGTGGGGCTCGATCCCAGGACTCTGGGATGATGACCTGAGCCGAAGGCAGAGGCTTTAACCCACTGAGCCACCCAGGCGCCCCAATTATCAGAGGTTTTTTTTTTTTTTTAATGATTTTATTTATTTATTTGAGAGAGAGAGAGAGCATGAGAGGAGAGAGAGATCAGCGGGAGAAGCAGACTCCCCGCCGAGCAGGGAGTCCGATGTGGGACTCGATCCCAGGACTCCAGGATCATGACCTGAGCCGAAGGCAGTTGCTTAACCAACTGAGCCACCCAGGCGCCCCCAATTATCAGAGTTTTAAATAGAGTGGTTACAATGGAGATGTTTCTCTTGACTTTAAATATTGTATAAAAATGACTACAGACATATAAGGTTTTTGATTCTTAATTAAAACTGTACGGGAGGGGGCGCCTGGGTGGCTCAGTGGGTTAAGCCACTGCCTTCGGCTCAGGTCATGATCCCAGGTCCTGGGTTCAAGCCCCGCATCGGGCTTTCTGCTCGGCAGGGAGCCTGCTTCCTCCTCTCTCTCTGCCTGCCTCTCTGCCTACTTGTGATTTCTCTCTGTCAAATAAATAAATAAAATCTTTAAAAAAAAAAAACTGTACGGGAGAACTGCAGAATTATGCCATTATAGTAAGTTTTTCTAATTAAAATCTTGAGATTATTATGATTAGATCAATGAATTATATTTTTTTTTTGCATTTTTAAATTTTGCATAGATTTGGTTATGTGTATAAAATAAATTCTTATGATACTGATGGATAGAAAAGGAACTAGGACTATGGAATTCCAAAACTGTTTTAAAAGCAAAATAATTTTAATTGGTAAGGAAGAGTTCATTGGCTTAGAATATGCAAATTTGGGAAAAGTGACTAAAACAATGCAAAAAACGTCCGTTTGTGGAGAGGTCTTTAAATAAATGCTACTAATATGGGATTTTGGAAAAAGGACATAACACTGGCTTCTTAGGAATTGTGAATGAGGTGACCAAGAAATGCTTTCCTTTAGAAAGATGATAGTTTTAGTATCATTGAAATATTCAGGCAGAGCTAAATTTCTATTAAAAAAAAAATACTAA
This sequence comes from Lutra lutra, assembly GCF_902655055.1. Classification (NCBI taxonomy): domain Eukaryota; kingdom Metazoa; phylum Chordata; class Mammalia; order Carnivora; family Mustelidae; genus Lutra; species Lutra lutra. The sequence continues at coordinate 79,881,715 of NC_062279.1, read as the reverse complement.
AAGTAAACACTTAGAATACCATCAGGGCAAAAATATTTAAGTTCTAAATTTAGTAGATCTTAGAAAATTAGTTTTGTTTGAAGGAGGTAAGAGGTATACACTTTCCTGTAATTCAGGGGTATTATAGAAAGTTTACCAACTAATAACCGAAAGACACAAATGCAATTATTTGCAGATTTTTGGCTGATTAAGAATTTATTATTTTGCAATAAGAAATATTACTTGCCTCTTTAGAGTAGCTTTTAAAAATTCTAGTTCGATGGAATATAAATGCAAAGATAGATACCTTACAGTAAGTGTTAACTTAAAATTTTAGGAAGTAATACCATTTTTCAAATGTTAGAGGAGGAGAAGTTGGCAGATAAGGGTAACTTTGCTCTCCTCCCTCCACCGGCCAGTACTGCCTATTTTTAGAAGTTGATTTTTTAAAACATTTACTTAAGTATCCTTTATCCTAAAACAGTGAATAGTATAACTAAAGCTGTGCTTTATGGTAACTGAAATATCATGATAGAGGCCTTGTCTTCTAAATTTCAAGATGATTGTACACTTTAAAGATCTGAAGTATATACAAACCTGAATGGAACTCCTAGAAGGCAAATTTATAATAAGAATGAAGTAAGATATTCAAATAACTTATTGGGGCATATTCTGAAGGGAATTCCAGCTTTATGTGTTTAACCCTTGAGTAGGCTAGGGTACGTTCATGAGGAAATTCTTGATGGTAAGGAAATATGTGAGAATCTAGACTGTGGGTGAGAACTCAAAATTGCTCTGACTGGTCTGCCTGCAGCCTGACTTTATCTTGGAGTATATAGATGGAATAGAGGGTCCCTGTTTATTTTGTTTCATTTTAGTTGAGTTTCAAGGCTATTCATTTCAAATTTGATGGTAGGGATGTAGCCTGTTTATATCCTTCATACGGAAAAACCCATAGTGTATTTAAGGATTTGCTTTAGCTATACAAAACTAAACATTTAATAGAGATCCCTGATAGACCTTTCCATTATTTTTAAATAAGAAATTCTTAAGTTGAGAAGGAACCTGACAAATGCACCTGGGTCAGTGACTAGTCTTGTGTTTGAATCCTCTACTGCTTTTCTTTTCTTTCTTCTTCTTTTTCTTTTTATTTGTGTGTTTTTTATGTTCATTTGTTAATGTTTCAAGTTCTTACCTAAATTCTCATCAGTTAACATAAAGTGTAATATTAGTTTCAGGGGTAGAATTTAGTGATTCATCACTTCCATACAAAACCTAGTGCCCATCAGAACAAGTGCCCTTGATACCCGTCACCCATTTAGCCCCTCCCCCTTCACCTCCCTCCAGACACCCTCAGTCTGTTCTCTGGAGTTAAGAGTCTCTCTCATAGTTTGCCTCCCGCTCTCTCTCTTTTTTTTTTTATTCCCCAATGTTTATCTGTTTTGTTTCTTAAATTGCATATATGAGTGAAATCATATGGTATTTGTCTCTGACTGACTTAATCTACTGCTTTTCTATCAGTGAATCATACAGTTTATTCTTGAACATTTCCAGGGACGGACAGCTCTCTCCCATGGCAGCCATTAAATCTTTGTGTAATTCTGACTTAGGAGGGCTTTCTCCTAAGTCAGAAAGTTGTGATAGTGAAGTGAGTATAAATGCTTGCGAGATAGGCACAGAGAGATTGAAGATGAATGCTGTGTACCAGAGAGAAAAGGGCAGAATAATACTTCTGAGAAGGTGAGAGGAAGGGGGCTCGAGAGCAAAGTGTAATAACTAGCTTTAAGAAGAGTAACCTTCCTCTGTCTTAAAAGGTACATATTTATCATGGTGGATTTGGGGTGGGGAGTTGTGGGTGTTTCTCTCTCATGGCTTCAATTTTTCTCTCTGAAGAGGTGAGTTCATTTGTTGAGAGTAAGAGGATTGGCAGGTTGAGAGTTTTAAGCAGAGAAAGTTCTGAAATAGAAGTTTCAGGGAGTAGGAGAGCAAATTGTCTAGAGTAATGGAAGCTCAGTTGAGATGGTGCCATCAAATGCAGAGTGATTTCCCTCTGTCCTGTTAAGTAAAAAGAAAGCAAAGACTTGGCTTCACCCAGTCCTGGAGTTTTGTTAAATGACTATAACACAAAGACAGATGAAGCAACATGCCAACCTCTTTTTAACTGCTGAGCTTTGTTTTTGCATGCCTTCTGCCCAGAGTGTTTTCTCCTAGGTTGATCCTTTTCTGCCTTCATTTTCAAGTACTGTCTTCTCAGAGAGTTCTTTCCTTATTACTTTCTGAAAAGTAGGTCCTACATTTTGGTTTCTTCCCTGGCTGATCCTTTTGTTTAGATTTTGATTGAAATAATTATTGCTTTCTGTGTTGTTCTGTCTGCTTACTAAGATGACAGTTTCAAGAAGATACAGAACTTCTCTGTCTCATCTCCATTTTCTCTTTAGAGCCAGGAAATTGTGGGCATTGGATAAAGGTGTATTGAATGAATGTGATTGAAATATTAGAGTTCACAAGCTGGAGGGTAACATAGAAGCATGGAAGGTAGTAGAGTCTTGAAGACTGAAGGTCATGAGTTGAAAAAGGGTTATCTTGGAAACAGGTGAAAGCGGTTGAAGGTAGGAATTTGTTGGCAGTAGAAAACGGAATGCCTAAGTTGGTGATATGAAATAGTGCAGTTCTAGGTATGATAAGATCCTAGCTACATAGTGTGATTATCAGAGCAATAGCTTGGTGGACTGGAAACAGTTGTTCAGAAATAGATCAATAGAACAGAGACGTCAAGTAAAATGGAATTCATGTGTAAGTACGTAATATGTAATAGAGGAATCCTTACAGATCAATGAAGAATTTGATGGATTTTTCAATAAATGATCCTTGAGGTGGGGGTAGTCATTTTATAGTCTCACTTTTTTTTTATTTTATTTTTAAAAATATGTATGTATGTATGTATTTATGAGAGAGAGGGAGAAAGAGTGCAAGCAGGGGGAGGGGCAGAAGAAGAGGAGGAAGAAGAGAATCTCAAGCAGACTCCATGCTGAGCACAGAGCCCTACACAGGGATAGGTCTCATGACTCCCGAGATCATGACCTGAGCCAAAACCAAGAGTCAGACGCTTAACTGACTGAGCTACCCAAGCACCCCTGTAGTCTCACCTTATATCATAATTAAAATTAAATTCCATATAAACTAAAGAGTTAGCAAACTCTTAATGGTATAAAAATTAAAAAAAATTAAAAATTAAAAGATCATTTGAGGCAAAGATTTAAAGTCAGAATACAACTCACTGGGGCGCCTGGGTGGCTCAGCGGGTTAAAACCTCTGCCTTCAGCTCAGGTAATGATCCAGGATCCCGGGATTGAGCCCCGCATTGGGCTCTCTGCTTAGCAGGGAGCCTGCTTCCCACCCCACACCCCTCCCGCCTGCCTCTCTGCCTGCTTCTGATCTCTGTCAAATAAATAAATAAAAATCTTAAAAAAAAAAAACAACTCACTTATGCAGATTAATAAGAAAAATACTCAGCTCACCATATAACAATAGTCAAAGAATAAGAGTAAGTAATTTGCAAAAGAGTACATGTAGATATCTGTACCTTAAAATATTTCAAAATCTATTAGTAATTGAGTATATGAGGATTAAATATGCTATTTTCCTGTCAAATTAGCACAGACTTTCTTACTTATAATAAATATTTACAGATAGATGGTCATACACTTGTTATAATTATAGTTTTTGGAAAGAAACCTAACAATTTTTACTAAGAGTTGTAAAATTGTTCCTGTCTTTTAGGCATAAATATATTTTTAAAGCCTATATTGAAACTAAAAAAAGTTAATGTGTAAAGTTAGGAACAGCATAACTTAAAATATACAAACTAGCCTTTTGCAAGCATTAAACTTATTTCCAAATAAATTTTCATACTTTCTACATATATATGGTTTTATGAGTAGTTCTTACTCCCTTGTCTCAGTTAAATTAATATCAGCATTAGCATTCAATATAACCTTCTTCTACCCTAAATTTATATCGCGGTCTGACATAGATACTCTTCGGGTTAAATATGTATGTTTGAAATTCTGCACAAAATTTATTTACATCAAGAATGCTTAGTAAGGGACGCCTGGGTGGCTCAGTTGGTTAGGCCGCTGCCTTCGGCTTGGGTCATGATCCCAGCATCCTGGGATCGAGTCCCGCCCGCATCGGGCTCCTTGCTCAGCGGGAGCCTGCTTCTCCATCTGCCTCTGCCTGCCACTCTGTCTGCCTGTGCTCACTCTGACAAATAAATAAATAAAATCTTTAAAAAAAAAAAAAAAAAAGAATGCTTAGTAAGCAACTCTTTTAACCATGGGGATATTCATGGTTTATTTAATAAGCAAAAACTTTTTTTCATAAATGATTTTTGATACCTGATGATAAAACCTATGTTGTAGTTATTTTTATTTTAGTTAAATAAATTAATTTTAGTTAAATTAATGATTCACTGGAGCTTTATGGCATTTAATATTTCTTCTGTTCATTTTCTTGATATCCTTTAAAAATGCAAAATAAGTGGAACTAGAGGGTATTATGCTTAGCAGAATAAGTCAATCAGAGAAAGACAACTATCATATGATCTCCCTGATATGAGGAAGTGGAGATGCAATGTGGGGGGTTTGGGGGGTAGGAAAAGAATAAATGAAACAAGATGGGATCGGGAGGGAGACAAACCATAAGAGACTCTTACTGTCACAAAACAAACTGAGGGTGACCAGGGGGAGGGGGGTAGGAAGAGGTTGGTGGGGTTATGGACATTGGGGAGGGTATGTGATATGGTGAATGCTGTGAAGTGTGTAAACCTGGCGATTCACAGACCTGTACTCCTGGGGCTAATAATACATTATATGCTTATAAAAAAATAAAAAAAATTTTAAAAATGCAAAATAATATCTTAAGAACTGTATTCATAATACAATATATGTAGTCCCTTTTGATTTCAGGAAATCATAGAGCTTTTGGCATTGATCTGAAAAATTACTAGTTTTTTTTTTTAGAATATTACTATTTAACTATAATGTACATCTAAATCTGTAATTTAGGACAGGAGTTGTTTGCCTAACTGAATTATGTAAATCTTTCTTCTTGCTCCTGAGACAAATATAATCAGATACTTTTTAAAAGCACCTGTGTGCTTATCTTTATTTAGAATAAAAGTGTTTAAAGACACAATTAATCTTAGTAATATTATAGTTTGGAGGAAGCTAGAAAATAGCAAGCATTTTATTTATGTTTATATATAAATACATATATTTAAAATTTTATGTTGTATGACTTAGCAAAGCAGAAAAATTTCATTGCTTTATTATATTTTAACTATTTTTTAGTAGAGTTGACAGTGTTACATTTTTACATTTGTTTGATGTGTACAACATAGTGATTCCACAAGTCAATAAATTATGCTGTGCTCACTACTAGTTTAGCTACCATCTGTCACCATACAGTGTTAATATAGTACTATTGACTATATTCCCTCTACTGTCTGTAACTTTTATTCTCCTAACCTATTCATTCCGTATCTGGAAGCCTGTATCTCCCATCCCCTTCACCCATTTTGCCCATTCTCCCAATCCCTTCCCTCTCTGGCAGGCCTCAGTTTGTTCTCTGTCTTTATAGGTCAGTTTCTTCTTTTTGTTCATTCATTTTGTTTTTTAGATCCACATATAAGTGAAATCATGTGGTATTTGTCTGTCTTTGACTTATTTCACTTAGCATAATACCCTATAGGTCCATCCACTGTTATCACAAATGGCAAGGCAAGATCTGATTCCTTTTTTTTACAGCTGAATAATATTCCTGTGTGTGTGTATGTGTGTGTGTGTGCGTGCATGCGTGCGCACGCGCCCACACATGCCACATCTTTATCCACTCATCTGTCGATATACACTTGGGTTACTTCCATATCTTAGCTATTGTAAATAATGCTACAATAAACATAGGGATGAATGTATCCTTTTGAATTAGTGTTTTCATTCTCTTTGGGTAAATATCCAGTAGTAGAATTATTGGATCATACAATGTTTCTAGTTTAAATTTGTCAAGGAACCCCCATACTGTTCTTCACACTTATATTCCTAGCAACAGTGCATGAAGGTTCCTTTTTCTCCACATCCCTTACCAACACTTGTTATTGTTTGTCTTTGTGAGTCTAGCCATTCTGACAGGTGTAAGATGATAATCTCATTGAGGTTTTGATTTGCTTTTCCCTGATGTTTAATGATTTAACTATTTTCTTTATGAAGACAGTCTATTGAGAAAACTAGGCAAAGTATTATAGTGCAGAGTATTTACTAGCTTGCATTGGTCAGAACTGATTTTAAGTCCCAGTACAATTACTAGGTTTGGTTTTGTTTATGTTGAACAAGTTATTTGATTTTCCTAGTGTTTTCTCATCTGAAAAGTAGGGGTAATAATCCTAATTTCCTGAATTGATGTGAAGATGATTATGTATTAAAAGCATCAAATGTAGTACTAGCTACATGGTGGTCATTCAATGTAGGATCACTGTTTTTATAATTATCTTATGAGCCGTTTAGCCAGAATTTAATGGTTGCAATTAGCCCGAGACATTTTTTACAGTAAGAGGTTGCAGTATTGAACAGAATTTTGGTTTTTTTTTGAAAATTTTGCCAATTGTGTGCAAGCTTTGTTACTGGGATGGGAGGAGGTAAAGATAAGCCAGTGCTGATATAAGAAAACATGTCCTCTTGAGGAAGGGACTTTTTTTTTTTTTCAAGATTTTGTTTTATTTTGTTTTGTTTTGTTTTGTTTTATTATTTCTTAGAGCATGAGTGGGATGAGGGGTACGGGAAGAGGGAGAAGCAGACTTCTCACTTAGCAGAGAGCCCGACACAGGGTTCAATCCCAGGATCATGACATCTGAGCCCCCAAAGTGCCCCAGGAAGGGACTGACTTTTGAAGTAACCTGTAATGAGCTTTCTTTTCTTTCTCCTCATTTGAGTCAAGAACAGTCCTATGAATGGGAAGATATAACTCTAGTTTGCCAATAAAACTAGGTTCATAGAGTTTAAGTAATTTTGCTAAAGTCACATTATAAATGTCAGAACTAAGATTTGAATAACTAAACTCTTAAGTTTTTCGTTTATGTAAATTCAGTAACTACTTGGTTCCAGGCACTCCTAAGCTGGGTACACTTCTGTAGGCCAGTTGTGTTTGTTCATTAAACTTTTAACTCCAGTCTCTAAACATTTCATTGCTCATGAACCAGTAATATTATGGAATTAGTAGACGCCTAAAAAATTGTTTATCAAGTTCTATTTAAAAGGTATTATTAAAAGGAATTCTGTAGGGGTGCCTGGCTGGCTCACTCAGTACAACATGTAACTCTTGATCTCAGAGTCGAGAGTTCAAGCCCCCATTGGGCCTAGGGCTTAGTTAAAGATTAAAAAAAAAAGTGTGGGGGGGGATCCTGTAGTATTTTAAAATATAATGAACGTTTATTTTTAAAAAATAAGTTACTGGTTTAGTGAGTGTTATTTCATGAATAATTTGTTTAAGAATGGAATACATATAATAGAAAACAAACTAATGATCATTTACACACATGGGGAGGGTTCATTTTTGAAGAGATTAATCCAATTCCCATTTTTTAAAATTTTTTAAAAAGATTTTTTATTTATTTATTTGACAGACAGACATCACAAATAGGCAGAGAGGCAGGCAGAGCGAGAGGAAGGGAAGCAGGCTCCCTGCTGAGCAGAGAGCACGATGATGCAATGCGGGGATGATGCAATGCGGGGCTCGATTCCAGGACTCTGGGATCATGACCTGAGCTGAAGGCAAAGGCTTTAACCCACTGAGCCACCCAGGCGCCCCAATCCAATTCCCATCTGAAAAGTCTTTGTTCTGGGATGCCTGGCTGGCTCTGTCAGTAGAGCATGTGACTCTTGATGTAGGAGTTCTGAGTTCAAGTCCAGTGTTGGGCATAGAGCTTATGTTAAAAAAAAAAAAAAAAAGTTTTTGTTCTTTTTAAGATTTAATTATAATTCATTTAAATGACAATAATGATTTCTTTGGGATGGTATGAAATATCTTTTTACCTCTTACTGTATGTTAGATGTTTAAAAATTAAAGAAAAACTGTAAGCTATATAACTGTTACTTAGAAGTTTTTATTTATTTATTTATTTATTTTTAGAATTAAGCAGTGGTCTTTACGGGAACCTATTATACAAATAAGTGAACACTTCCATGCAAAATAATGCATTTAAATGAAAAAAATTTTTAAGTACTAACACACATATTGCGTGGAGCACTGGTGTTATACGTAAACAATGAATTTTGGAACACTACATCAAAAACTAATGATGTACGGTATGGTGACTAACATAGTACAATTAAAAAAAAATAAAGAATGGGGAAGAAAAAGAAGTTAGAAGTTATTTGTTTTGTTTTGTTTTTTAATTTCTGTCTCCAGTAATGTCCCTTCTTCACTCTAGGTTCTTATTAAAGAATATATAGAGGACTAATTATATATTTGAAAATATAAAATGATGAATAATAATCTTCAATGTTAAGACAAAACTGGTGTGAAAATATAAACATAGCAAGCATTTGCACATTGCCACATTTCCAGACTTCAGAAATAAAGTGGTGATAATAACAGGGCTAGTTTAATTTCTCTGATCACAGTCTTGGCATACCACATCATATCAAGTTCTACCTCAGTTTTATTGTACAATCTAGAGACAGTTGAATTCTGAATAAATTGGGACGTGTGTTTCTGAGTGTGCCACAATTAATTCTGTGGTCTTACTGCTCTCTCACCAAGAGCACTTCTGCTGGTAATGGTCTTAACCCCAGCAGTAATATAAGACCATTACTTACAGAGCCTTTGTAGACATTAGGTTTTTCATTTTTAATTATTCTGTCTTCATTAGATGTTCTGTCTTCACTTATTTTCCCCTTAGGTTTTTCTTACCATATATGTATTTTAGTTCAGGAAGCTGTACCTAAAGAACTAAAGGTGATTAAAATTCTTTTTGTTAAACTTTAGAAAATATTAACACCTGTTTGTACTGCTTTGAAAGGTAAGATTAAATGTTACATTTGGCAGTATAAACCAAGACTTGAGAAAAGTTAAACTTTGTTGATAAAAAAATAATAAATTTTTTCTTTAAATATTGACTAAGTATAGATCAGAAAAAGTATAGATCCTTATATAAGCCACATTCATATGTAAGCATCTGTTACAGAGAGACAGATTAGGTTTGGTTAAGACTGTAGAGTCAGAATCCTGTGTTGTGATTTGGATTCTGCAGTTTATCAGTAACATGACCTTGGAAAAGTAATTTCTCTTTACCTGCATGTTTGAATAATAAATGTCAGTAATGGCACTTACTTAATAGGATTGTATTGAGGATTAAATGAGCTAAGATACATAAAACAGAGCAGTTCCTGGCACATTGTAAGTATGGATGTTAGATAATGGTGTTAGATAATGTTAGATAATGATGTTAGATAATGATGTATTAAGTAATGATGTGATGTGTTAGATAATGGTGTTATCTAATGTGTTAGATAATGTGTTAGATAATGATGGTGATGATGATCAGGCTCAGCATTTTATGTTTTTCTCTTTCATTTTTAGTGTGTTTTGCCTATTCTTAAAAATAAGTTGTCATTATTGTCTTTGAAAACCCTGTGGACTGCAAGTTACTCAACGTTAGTAAACTTTATAATACATGTTTTCTACAAAGTTAATGGTTTTAAAACAAACTTTCAAAAGTTTAACATTTTATCTGGCAAAACATGTTTGATGTTTAAGACTTACACAGTTAACATTTAATTGAATTCATTTTTATGCTTAAACAGTGAATTCTGAGTAAGTAATAGGATAACATTCGTATGTATTATTGAGATGATAATCACAGTAGGCATAGGATGACCTAAATAGGTAACTGTTCTAGCCTTGATATTGCCCAACAGAAGAGATCATTTTGAAGAGATCACTGTGACTCCAAAAAGGTTCAAGTACTAGAGTAGAGTATATTTTGATTACTTGGAATTCAATATACAGTCACCTGTGTTGAGGAATGAAGAAAGAATGTGTTACCAGTAGGCATATGGTCTTTTAATATTTTTGGTAATTTATAATTGGAGAGTGGACATTGGGATAGTCACACTAAATGTTAATGTTTGTTCACATACTCACCAAGTTACCTTTGATTTATGATTCACTTTTCCATAAAGACTGTCTAATAGGAAAGAAATTGTTCAGTCTTGGCATTAATAAGTTCACACCTATTCTTTTGGGGAAGGAATTGCTCAAAATCACTCGTTATCTTAAATTCTTAGCTTAAGCCATTCTCTTTGAAAAATAGAGTAAAAACAAACACTGTCTTTTTCTTTAGTCTCTTTCAAGTACAAATGACAGCTCAGATAAATCAGAATTATTGAGATAAGATCATTAATTCTAACTAGAAATGTAATATATAAATTCACTCCTATTTTGTTGAAGTAATTCCTTTTACATAGTACTGGTTCCTGGTGCTTGATATTGATACTGAAGACATGCTTAGTTATAGACAAGTTAGTATACTAAAATTTACTAAAATATACTAAAAATTAAATATTTCAAATTAGATTTCTTATTTCCTTTGAGTACAAAAGGTTTACTTAAGATAATTAAAAAATATTGTTTTGGTCTCTTCTAAGGCCACAGAAAGTGAGGCTGGTGATATGGACCTGAGTGGGCTGCCAGAAACAGCAGTGGATTCTGAGGATGACGATGATGAAGAAGACATTGAGAGGGCTTCGGATCCTCTGATGAGTAGGGACATTGTGAGAGACTGTCTAGAGAAGGATCCAATTGACAGGACGGATGATGACATTGGTAAGTTTGGATGAGAAGATGAATCTAAGAGCAATTTTAAAAATTTAGGGTAGGGGGCGCCTGGGTGGCTCAGTGGGTTAAGCCGCTGCCTTCGGCTCAGGTCATGATCTCAGGGTCCTGGGATCGAGCCCCGCATCGGGCTCTCTGCTCAGCAGGGAGCCTGCTTCCTCCTCTCTCTCTGACTGCCTCTCTGCCTGCTTGTGATCTCTCTCTATCAAATAAATAAATAAAATCTTTAAAAAAAAAAATAAAAAAAAAATAAAAATTTAGGGTAAAATGATCTAATAAAATAGAGTCCAAGAATAGTAAGCTCTAAAAAGTAATTAATTTATAAATTTCCCTTGCATAAACAGTAACTATTATTTGTTGAAAAAAATAAGTTTTATTCATTTTTTTTCTGGAGTGTGCAAATAATAAAAATTCCTAATTACAACCCTTCTCCATGAGCCCCTTTTTAGATTATGGAAAAAAAAAAAGAAAAAGTAGCCTTCCAGTGTTACTTCTATTATTTTTCTTGTGAGCACTATTCCTGTTAAGCTCATGTTTTCTGTACGTAAATACTAGTCAATGACAATTGGTAAAATTGTCATGTTTGCTTCTCCTGTGGTTCCATACAAAGATGGGACTGAGTGAGAGAAAACTATGAAATGTCAAGTTAGCAGCCTGTGAGCTATGGGTTGTTGAGACTTGAAGTACACCCTAAAGTTAGAAATCTAAGTGGCTTTGTGTCTGTTTTCCTGATCCCTGAAGTTCCCTTTTCTTTTTTTTAAAGATTTTATTTATTTATTTGACAGAGACACAGCGACAGGGGGAGTGGAAGAAGGAGAATAGGCTTCTCGCTGAGCAGAGAGCCCAATGCAGGGCTTGATGCTAGCACCCTGGGATCATGACCTGAGCTGAAGGCAGACGCTTAATGAGTGAGCCATCCAGGTGCTCCCCTGAAGTTCCCTTTACCCATATTTCTATCAGAGCAAAAGCTGACTATATAATAACCGTGTAATGTTTGAGTGAGCCTTCTGCACTCCAGCTTCTTCCTTAGAATATTAGGAGTCAGAGCAACTTCGTTGAGCATTTTCTCTCCACCACAGGCCTGGAATCTGTAACCACCTTTGGCTGAGCCAGATTATCTTTCCTACCACTGTGCCATCTCTTGGGGCCAATATATATTTGAAGACAAATTCAAGAAACTGGATCTACTGGGATTAGATATAGGACCGCACAGGTGTAGTTATGAGTGGCCAGTTGCATGTGTTTTGAGGGAAACAAACATGAAGAAAATCTTTTACCACTTACACTATATACATATGCTAGAAAATTAAGGAAGAAAAACCAACAACTAGGGCTAGACATTTAAAATGTAATTTTAAAATTAACAGGAATTGCTAGGTATTTAAGGTGAATATCACGTGTTGGTAACCATTAATTTATTCAGCTAATAACGATTGGGCACCTTGGATGTACTGAACATGTTTCTAGGTCCTGGTAACTCAGTGGGGGGCAAGGCAGTTAAGGTCCTTGCTCTGTTGCAATCTGAAGAATAAAGTGGGGATTAGGAAGTGATGGAGGTTGGGGAATAAACTGAACAGGATGGAATGGCTGGTATGGAATGGCCCCTTTTAAAGGGCTCAGACCTGAAGGAAGTGAAAAGAGGAAGTCACCTGGGTCTGTGGACCCCAATAAAGCATGTGTTCTGTGTTAATCCTTTCTGGGTAATTCCTGGTGGAGGGGAATACTTAATGGCTTCACAGACGTCCATCCCTGACGCCAGCCCATTTCATTCTCTACCACCTCCACTCCCATTCCAAAGGTGCTGACAGTTTGTAAGTCTTTTGAGGGTTTTGAGGGTTCTGCAGCATAAATGAAAGTGGTTCTCTTTACCTGCTGAAAACAGTGGGTTTCACTCACTCATGTCTGATACCACATACACATGCATTTGGCTTCCAGCATCCAAAGTTGTACTTCACTGTCCTGTTCTCTTTGTCCTTGCCGACTTCTTTTCACAAATCTTTCTATTGTAGTTTTAAAGAGAAAGTGAAGTTGGAAGTGTATTCAGTTTGCTATCTTAATCCAAAATCCTTGTTCAGGTTTTTTTAATGAGGTTGAACACTGCTTATGAACAGATTGATGTGGAAATTATTATTTTGTAAGTTAATGTATCATCTTTTTGAATATGTTCATTTTAGTATAGTTATGGAAGAAAATAATGACTATTAAAAATGTCGTTCCTGGAAATTTAAAATTTTCACTTCATATCTAAGAAGCTTCCACAGTTTCTGGAAAGCAAAAGCTATGCTGATTCCTACAGAAGAATACAAAGCTATCTTTTTTCTTAATGGACTTGTTAATATAATCTCCAGTGAATAACATTTATTTGAATACCAATTCACTTGTAAGCTGTGATGATTCTGATGCTTGCTTCTTTCAATATACTATTAAAACAATAAACCATTATTATTAAAGATAAGACCTACTGAGTACTTCGCCTACAAGAGATTTGTAAGATCTTATATTCTAACTCCCTAAAACAGAACCACATGTGAGAACGCTTTAGCTCTTTTGCTGTTTCTTTTATTAAATCTAACTCAACTTCCAGTATTTATAGTACACACCTTTCATATAAACTACAACCTTCTACATAATTGATGCTTTCTCTGGATACAACTCTTCCTAACCACCTTCATCTACCCCCACAAAAAAGGGGGAAGGGATGGTGTATCTGGGTGCAGGGGGGAGCATCTAAGTTGAATCAAATGAAATTGCTAATATTTGATCATATTTTAAAAACTGCAAGAATTAAAATTGCTTTTGGATTCCCATAGATTCTTGGGTGTGTTTCAGTCCTTTGTTTCAGTGCTTTAAAGGAAGGGACTTTATTGATTTATGCCCTCCAACTCATACCTTTGTAGGTCCTCAATTACTGAATGGTTGTAAATTTAATTTTTTGTTTTGATGCCTTGACACATTAGGGTAGAGACCCACTTCCAAGATCCCTTCCAAAGAATTCTTTTTTCTCCCCTTCAACATACTACCAAAAAACTCCACAGATTAAAAAAAAAAAAAAAATCTTAATAGTAATCATTTCTTACACAAAATTAAAGCAAAGCAAATAAGATAATTTCTATACTGATGTAGCTTATGATGTCTGTAAGTTAATTATCTGGGTTTTCTGTATGTCACACTTACTAGAAAAAAGTTTTTAAAAATGTCTTTGTCCTGAGCAGAAGTATTCCTTTCCTAATAAGATAAAATAGTATTAGTTAACATATGATTCTAATAGATTTTTCCAAGCAATATAGAAGAAAGTAGTCCTGCTTCTCCAATCCATGACTGCTGCTTTCCATGTCCTAGGACCTATCTTTTATTCATCCCGGATGGAATTCCTTAATGTCTGTGTGATCCCGGTGGCATTACCAGAGTTTATGTTGAGTCCTGACAGCCAAATGCTTCATTTCATATTTATGTATTTATTGAAGGTTATGATAGAAATTTTTTTACTTTTTTAATTGCTCTAATTCTCTAGTGTAATAAACAGAAGTTACTACAAAACCAGAAATACCATTATTGACTCTTTGAGAGTCAAAAACTCTTAGATATCATCTGGCTAAGCATTTATTTATTTTTAGTTTTTCAACTGAGGCTAAAGAATCATGTACATGACTATAATTATTTCTTTTCTCTCTTTTTATTATTTATCTATATTATGTGTGATACACAGATATTTCCTATCCTATCATATCTTTTTTTTTAATGTTAGTCATTATTCATAGAGCACAACTTGATTTCATGACCCACTAATGAGCAGGAATCTTCCAAAAATCAAGAATAGTTTCTATGCAAGATATTTCAAATCATTATAACAAGTATTAGTTGAATATATTTTTGTAAAGGTTTTATTTATTTATTTTGAGAGAGCAAGAGAGAGCATGAATAGGTGGGCAGAAGGAGAAGCAGGCTCCCCACTAAGCAGGGAGCCTGACATAGGGCTTAATCCAAGGACCCTGGGATCATGACCTGAGCCAAAGGCAGATAGATGCTTAACTAACTGAGCCACCCAGAAGCCCCTAGTTGAATATATTTTTATACTTTATATTCATAAGTTTCATATTCTTCAGTCATATATGTGGTTGTGATTTGACTTATTGTTGCCTAAACATATTATGTTAAATTTAAGACATTTCTGACAACTTCCAGTCCCACATTTTCTTAAGACCGTAAATCTTCATTTGTCCAAGGAAATTCAGTATCAATAGGGGAGGGGGGGAAAAGCAAAATATGTGTTCTATAGATAATATTCTAATACCTTATGGTGAGGGGTAGGGGACTGATAGCTGAAGAAAGCAGAGCTGGTAACTGCAGAACTAACAGTGATAGGTGAGTCAGAGAACCCAGGTTTATACATTGGCTTTTATATTTCAAATCAAAAGGTCCGTGCATTTGTAAAACAATGATTCTTACCTCCCATATATAATAGATGTGGATCACCTCTTGAAGTAGCATTAGCATTATCACTGTGCCCAGGAATAGATATACTTTATGGCATGACATAAAGGCACCTACTCATTCCAGAAATAAAAGTTTCATTAAACAGAATTCATTTTATAAGTGATGTGCTTTGATTCTCTTTTTCTTTTTCTTTTTTTTTTAAATATTGGTTGCAAAAAATAAATGCTGGTTTGCAACAGTAAATTAATTTCTTGGCACGGCAGTCTGGGTCAGGTTTAAGAACACTGAGTACCACCTACCATTGTTAACTCTGATTCTGAAGCTACCCTGTGTTATGAAGTCTTATACAGGAGGGATGACGTAGAGTCTAATCAGAAGAGACATTATCCAGCTGGACCAGAGAAGAACACTTAGTCTGACCTTCTGGAAATGTAATGTTTTCACAGAATATATCTTTCTATTCTGTGTTGTTCTTGCAATTAACAAGCTACTGTATATCTGAAAACATAAAATATGTCACTAAATCCTAACAGATTGATGGAATATGCATAGGGACAGTTTCATTATGTGAAGACAAGAAAAATGTACCAGAATTTTACTTAGCTAAAAGTTTGAATGACATATGATAATAATGATAAGACTAGCAGTTCTTATTTATTATTTACTCTGTGCTAAGGACTTTATTATCTCTATTTTATTTTATTGTCTCAACTATATATTGTTCTTTCACAAATGACAGAAACATGCTAAAGGGCATCAGTCAGCTTTTCCAAAGTAATAGAACTAATAAGTATTCAAATGAAGTCTGCCATTCACCTTGTGTTCTTTATCACTACCTATGATGTCCAGCAGAAGCTTTGGCAGGCAGGCAGTCCTGAATCATATCACTGCCACCTCCTAATTATATGACTTTGAGCACGCTTCCCCCCGTGAAATGAGAAAGAAAACATGTGCCTCATGGAGCTATGGTGAAGAGTAAGGAAAGCATTTAGTAAGTAGTTAGTAAAGCTACCTAATAATAGAGAAAATTAAAAATAGAGACCACAGGATTAGAAAAGACTATGAAGTCATCCATCTTGTCAACAGCTAGAAATGTATCAAAGTTTAAGCTGTTTCTCCACAGCATTGCCAATAGGAAGAGTGTTCATACTTTTCTCTTTTTTGGCCAGTCTGTGGAATAAAAAATAATATATCAGTTTCCATTTGTATTTCTCACATAATGTTGTAAATTTTTTTAGTTGATTAATTTTGATAAGTTTGTCTTCATTCATCAAATTTATCCTTTGGATTCTAAATCCTGGACTAGCTTTAGATTACGAGAGGTTATTTCTGTTCTTTTGGACATCTACTTGCCCAAAAGACACTAGAATAGACCTACTGATTTTTTGGAGAATTCTCAGAGCTTTATTTCATTTCAGCTTTAATTAGTCTTAATAAGATCATAGTTCATTGTCAATAGAAATTTACCATTTGAAGTTTGTTAATTTCTTCATTCCCATTAGAATTTGAATTATAGTGTATACTGTTGTTCCTAAATCAGTAAGTAAATGTCACCATTTCCACAGTGACAATTCTTTGTATACCTGCAAGAAATCCAACTTTTGTACTAACAATATTTGAAGTAATTATATTTTCCAGTGGGTACATTTGTAGGACATTTAAAAAGAACCTTAAAGCATTCTTTTTGAATGTTTGCTTTTAAAAAAGTTGTAATGTTTACAATATCTTTTGCCTTTCAGAACAACTTTTAGAATTTATGCACCAGTTGCCTGCTTTTGCCAATATGACAATGTCGGTGAGACGAGAACTCTGTGCCGTGATGGTGTTTGCAGTGGTGGAAAGAGCTGGGACCATAGTGTTAAATGATGGTGAAGAGGTCAGTGAACATTGCCACCACTTAAAAAGTTTCTGTTTGAGGGTCTCTCAACAATTTGCTGTTATACACAAAATATACACAAATATACACAAAAAAATTCTTATTTCTTCCTCTTAAAAAAATAAGCAACAACTAATTTGAATAATTCAAGAATTATGATATACTTATTGTTATGTCAAAGTATTCAAAATCCACTATTTTTATAATAATATTTCATATGATACTGATAGAAATACTTTGATGTATTAACTTTTCAGATTTTTGTAACTTTGAATGTTCATAATATGCCTTTTGTTAGAATAAAATGATCTTATTGAGACAACGGTGATCATTTGATATTGCTTACATATGTTTTGGGGAGCAGAAAAATTCTTTTTCCTTGTGTTATTTTAGAGAAAAGCGTCTGAGGTCAAATTAAAAGAGCAGAATGGCAAGCACCCTTTGCTAGGTGTGTGGAAAATACAGATATGTGCTGTGCTTTGCTTTATTCCTTGTTCTTTGAGTTTAGTAGACAGTTCATTTTCCTAGAGTTATTCCATCCTTAAGGTGAAAGATCTGCTAAATCATTTGTAGGAACCATTCTAGCATTAATAGCTACATGACCATGATTTTCTGCTTTGTCTTCATTTTTTTGAATTAGCTGGATTCCTGGTCAGTGATTCTGAATGGTTCTGTGGAAGTAACTTATCCAGATGGAAAAGCAGAAATATTATGTATGGGAAATAGTTTCGGTGTCTCTCCTACCATGGACAAAGAATACATGAAAGGAGTAATGAGAACGAAAGTGGATGACTGCCAGGTATGAAATATCATTAAAAATGTATATTTTGAAAAAATATATATATATTTTGTGCTTAACACCTGTATGCCATTGGGGTAAAATTGTTCTGCCTATATAAATAGGTCATTTTTTAGAGTTATAAATAATATCTTAAATTAGAACTATTACTTTTAGTGTTCTCATGCCCCAGGAAATTAAATATTAATCTTCCTTAAAGTTGTTTGGACTCAGGGCACCTGGCTGGCTTGGTCCATAGAGCATGTGACTCTTGATCTGAGATCAAGAGTTTAAGCCCTACACTGGACACAGAGCTTACTTTAAAAAAATAAATAGGGGCGCCTGGGTGGCTCAGTGGGTTAAGCCACTGCCTTCGGCTCAGGTCATGATCTCAGTGTCCTGGGATTGAGCCCCGCATCGTGCTCTCTGCTCAGCAGGGAACCTGCTTCCTCCTCTCTCTCTGCCTGCCTCTCTGCCTGCTTGTGATCTCTCTCTGTCAAATAAATAAATAAAATCTTTAAATAAATAAATAAATAAAGTTGTTTGGACCCCGCATAACTAGGTGTTGTATATATATTTTTTATTAAAAGTGTTCTATAAACATGGTATTTTAAATTTTTCATTAATATTTTTATAATCTGTTCATGAAAAAATATAGAAGTAAAACATCTGTTATGAAAAGAAATAAGTAGATTAATAAAGATGTGATACAGTTATGCATTGTTTTTATTTATTTTCAGAATCTTATTTTTTTTTAAGATCTTATTTATTTGTCAGAGAGAGAGCACAAGCAGGGGGAGCTGCAGGCAGAGGAAGAAGCGGGCTCCCCACTGAGCAAGGAGCCAGATGTGGGGCTCAGTTCTAGGACCCTGGGATCATGACCTGAGCTGAAGGCAGATACTTAACCAACTAAGCCACCCAGGCATCCCAGTGTTTTTATTTAAATACCTACAAAATAAGGAATTGATTTAGAAGTCATGTAAATTAATCATAGTATGAATCAGTAGAACTTGCTAATAAAAAAGTAATGCTAATTAAAAGAAAATACTTGATAGCAAAGGAAAAATGTTAGTGTTGATATTATGTTAATATTCATTATTTAAAAGCATTTAATAAAAGACTAGAGAAAATATGGAGACCAAATGTGAAATTTAGATTTTAATTAGATTTAGATTATAGTTAAATTGATTATAACTGGTAACCTTTGTATTAGTAAGAAATAAATTTAAGATACTTGTGTTACCAAGTTTTTATTATTTATGTGTTTTCTTCTGAAAAAAGAAGTCTTTGAAAGATAAAATATTTTAATATAAATAAACCCAAAGATTTGACTTAGACTAATTAAAGTTAAGTGCTCATTGTATTTATTAGTCTGTAGTCTGAAATACATCTGAGTATACTTTTTTCTGAAAGAACATCACTGAATTTTTATTGTGTCTGATAAATGTAAAATAGTACCCATTTAAATTTTCATTTTAAGCATTTTACTTACCAAAAGAGAAAATGACCATGGGCTATAAATAAAATGATCTTACCTAGAGAATCTAAATAATGTTGCCAAATAATTCTTTCAGTAAGCACTGTAGAGAAAAAAATAAATGGCTGTGTTCATTGTTTTGAATAGTAAGGCCAGAAGAACATTCTAAATATAGTCAACTCTCAATTATTTAGCATAATAGAAGAAAACAAAATGGTAGGTAAATCTTGAAGTCTTTATTTGGCCTGGAAATGTGTTTGTAAAAGCAATCATATATGATTTTTCAGCTCTGGAACTATACTCCCAAAAATAATAAAGCCATACTTAGTCTAAAAAAGCTAGAAATTTGTTAAAGGTTTCCCCATTCTATTATCTCTTATCAGTTCCTCTCTGGGACATGTTGGCATTACTAGAGCATTTTAGTGAGATTTTCTGCCCATAAAGGGCAAGTTAAAAAGTAACTTTATTTCTGAGAATTCATTGATTACATTAATATGTCTTTTTTTTTTTTTAAGATTTTATTTATTTATTTGACAGACAGAAATCACAAGTAGGCAGAGAGGCAGGCAGAGAGAGAGAGGGAGAAGCAGGCTTCCCGCTGAGCAGAGAGCCCGATGCGAGGCTCGATCCCAGGACCCTGGGATCATGACCTGAGCCGAAGGCAGAGGCTTTAACCCACTGAGCCACCCAGGCGCCCCAACATTAATATGTCTTAATTGGCCAGCCACTTTTGCTAGAAATTTGTAATCATGGAAATGAAATGATATTAAAGGCATAGAAATGTATTAGAATAATTGATAAAAATGTTATATGGCTGAATATTACAGAGTGCTTCAGAAATATATACCAGGTAACATTAAATATTTATCTGGGAGTTCTGGAAAAGGAAGAGAAAGTAGATGTCAAGGAATATAGTCTAATCCATTTACTGGATGAGGAATTAGTGGGAAACCCAGTGTTAGCAAGGTAGACCCAAAAGAAAATTCTGGTTAAAATACCTAGACTCCTATAGCTCCTGATACGAGGTTGCCAGATACACAAAGTAGGTCAAAGGTGAGGTATCTGCCCTGAGAGAGTCTCTTTCCTCCACTCCACTCCACTCTAAGCCACTGTAAAAGGAACATGTTAAACCAGGGGTTTCAAGAATCAGGCTTATACCTCCACTGACTCATCTGACATTCACTCCCTCAGCAGTAAAACAAGGATGGAGAATAGAAGTTAGACCATTTAATGTAAATGCTTGTTTTGATCTGGAAGTTTAGTGTATTTCTGCTAAAATGTCATATATCCCTCAGAAAGTAACATGTCAGATCATCCTCTTGTTAGAGGAGGTGGAGGAAAGAGTGAGAATCATATTTTCATTCAGCCATAACATGGCCTCCATAAGTTTATATCATTCCCCTGAGCACACTATAGGAATTAATATTTATTGAATGAAATGAACAAAAATGGTGTTCTCTTTACCAAGAAGCAACTTTGCCTAGGACTGGTCTTAATTTTCTTACCTTGCAGTGGGTTCCGAAAATAAACATTGGGTAATGTGATAATTAAGTTGAGTTCATAATAAGCCTAAGTGGCTTACAATGAGTGGACTAAACTTAACATTTATTTCTGTTTATTTGGATCCCAAGACATGCTCAAAGTTGTATTTTGCTCCGGATCCCTCCTTTGTATGCTCTTCTTTCAGTTCTTTCCTTCCATTGTCTATACTTCTTCCCTGTCCTGTTTGAAGGATAAAAGCAGGGCAACATATAGACACATATAGGTACTTAGTGATTAGTAATGGTTTTCCATTTCCCATATGTGCCTTTTTCTATTCTTCTTCTCACCTCCTATCCCTCTTTTCCTTTCCTCCTCTTCTACTCTCTTACTCTCCTTTTCCTTCTCCCTTTTTCCTTCTCCACTGCCTGTCTTCGGTCTGCCAGTGACACATCAGGCATTGCTTAACCCTGCCCTACACCCTTTAATGAACACTTGGATACCTGTGTGAACAATTAAGTATGAACTTTCCTTACAGACAGCAAAGTGCCCCAGTTTAAATAGATCTAACCTGTTAAGGTAAACCTGTTAAACACACCTTTTTCAGAGACCATGGAAACTGACACTTGGAATTTAAGTAGTTTTAGAGAAAGTTGCCTGGATACATCGAAAGTTAACAATACTGTATTAGGGTTGAAGCTTAATTTTACTTCATCCCTTTAACATCTGTAATTTTTCTTCAACATACCAGTTGTGATGTCTTATGCCACAAAACCAGTCCTGCAATATGAATTGCCTTTGGCCTTGAATAAACAAAATCTTGTTTAAATTTTTATTTTATATCAGAATGCCAAGGTGTTATCATGTGTTAACAGCTATCTTAAAGTATAAAACCTTACCAAAAAAATTATATACATAATTTACAGTTTTTCATCTGGCTTCATCATACCAATTTAAATTATGTTTTACACATGAATTTATTAGATCTATAAACTTCTTAAAGCAAAACTAAAACTGCTAATAAAAATGTAGATAAATGTTTTCATCTATAATGTATTTCTTTTTAAATATATGTGGCCATATTAGAAATTCAGTTGGGTTTTATTTTCTTTTTGGATGATACTCTTCAGTTTGGTACAGAAGAAATACCAAAAATGTCTCTCTAGGCATTAAGCATTTCAAAACAAGCTTATTCTAATTTCCTTAAATCAGTTTAACTTAGTCAATGTTAATTTTAGTATGTTTGTCTTCGAAAAGCATTCTTTTCTCTGTTTACTTACTCCTTTTAACTCATAGATGTATTTCTTTTTTTAGGAGATAAATGAGAAAATACAATTTGTAATTATTTTCTCTGAAACTGAGTATAAGAAAAGGTCACCTGACATTATTTGGAGGCATAGAGAGCAAGCAATTTTGGTGCCCTATAAAAAGAAAAAAATTAACTATATTTGAGACAAGGAACTAAGGACCACATATTTTAAAACATACATACACCTGTGGTCAATGTTAAAGAAATGTGTTTTGTTTTTAAGGTTTTAAAAAAAATTAAACTATATGTAATTACAAGAAAAGCCTGTCTTTTTAATTTTAACTTTTTGATTCCAAATTCTTAATTGAAAAATTAATGGGATTCTATCAGCTAGCTCTGAAAGGAACTTAATATTGTAATGTGCTGGGGCGCCTGGGTGGCTCAGTGGGTTAAGCCTCTGCGTTTGGCTCAGGTCGTGGTCTCAGGATCCTCGGATCAAGCCCCGCATTGGGCTCTCTGGGAAGGGCCCTCTTTCTCAGCAGGGATCCTGCTTCCTCCTCTCTCTCTGCCTGCCTCTCTCTCTACTTGTGATTTCTCTCTCTGTGTCAAATAAATAAAATCTTTTTTAAAAATTGTAATATGTTATTTCTCAAGTATGAAACACTGCTCTTTCTTTTAAAAAAATTTTACTGATTATACAGAAAGTATAGAAAATATGGAAAAGTATTTTAAATAAAATGAAAGTCACTTATAATTTGCACTGCTCAGAAACAATAGTGATTAAACACTTTGTTATATTTCACTCCAAGATTTTGATGTGCATGTGTGTGTGTGTGTGTGTGTGTGTGTGTGTATTTTTTTTTATTAGCACGTGTGTAACTATGAGACCCTGGGCAAATCAGCAGGCTATTGGTACAGATGTTTCTTCATCTGTACAAAGAGGATAATAGTATTACCTTCATTATGGGATGATAAGGAGGATAAAATGAGAAAGTTCCTGTAAGGCTACCACAAAATGATGATGATCGTGTTGTCTTCATTATAGTTATTACAACATTTGGTTTTGCATCTTTTAAAAAAATTAATATGCTATTATGAACATTAAGCCAAAACTGTAAGTATTCTGTGAAAATATTATTTTGGATGGCTGTGTCATATTTTATCTTCTATAGGCTGTAATTTAACCATCCCCCCCTTTTTTTAGATCTTTTCACATTAAAGGGGAAAAAGAAAAGTCCTTGCTTTTTTCATTTGCAAAATGAGAATACAATTCTTCAAAATTCAGAGAAGACAATGATTCTTTCTTACTTTAGAATCTAACTCTTATCTCCTCCTCACTGGTTTCTGGTTATTTTATGCAATTAAATGATTTGTATAATTCATTCTTCACTTTCTTTTTAAAATTACTAAGAAATGTAATTTAGTGGTTTGCCCTAAGCAAAGGTTCTTTATATTTGGGGTGATGGCTTGATGTGCATATTATTTTTTAACTTTTTTTTAAGAATAAGGATTACTCTTAATACTCGTTACAAAGAATAATGACTTAAGTTTAACAAGTAGGTGGCTTGTTTTGTGGACTTTTTTGAATAAACTTTATAATTTATTTTTTTAATTAACATATAATGTATTTGTTTCAGGGCTACAGTTGTTGAATAAACTTTCTAAACTGATTTCTTATCAATATAATTAGCAAATTTATAATATCTATCCCAAGGTGTCTTTGAATTTTGATATTTTATTAAAACCATCTTTATTTTAAAATTGTTGCTTTTAAAATCTTTTCTAACTTGTAAAACCCACTAAATGGCAATTGTGTTTTTAAATTTTCCCTCCTAAGATTCTACCATCAAAGAAGAGGCATATGAAAAAGAACTCTTCTGATTTTATCTTCTGATTTTTAAAATTGTTAGGATTTTTAATATAAAGTACATATAAATATGCTAAAAATGAAACTTGATTTGACCAAGGAAGAAATACATTAAAAAGTAGAGAAGTCTGATTAAGGTTCATTACTGCATTCATTTAGAGGGTATGGAAGAGACGTGGAAAAATGTCAGTGTTAAATAATTAAAACACTGAATTATTAGTACTGCTAGGTCTCTTGCGAGCACTTCATCAGTAACATGTGACTTACATTTTATTCCAGTTTGTCTGTATAGCCCAGCAAGATTACTGCCGTATCCTCAACCAAGTAGAAAAGAACATGCAAAAAGTTGAGGAGGAAGGAGAAATTGTTATGGTAAAAGAACACCGAGAACTCGATAGAACCGGAACAAGAAAGGGGCACATTGTCATCAAGGTAAGACTGACATGCCTCCATCTTGTGGGAAGGGATTTTTTGGTAGTATCAGTTAGTTATGACCACTCAAGATTCCACGTGCCACATTTTTGTGTATAATTTCTCTTAAAAGTTATCAGTTAAGAAAAATCTTTATACTGCCCGATGAACAGCAGTTTTATAAATTGTGGTATATATTACTACTCCGTTCATCTTATGTTGAAAATTTGGAATTAAGGTACCATATAGATGGTATTTATGCAGGATAGTGATTAAATCTTTTATTTGTTACAGGGCACATCAGAGAGATTAACAATGCATTTAGTGGAAGAGCATTCGGTGGTGGACCCAACATTCATAGAGGACTTCCTGTTGACCTATAGGACTTTTCTTTCTAGCCCGATGGAAGTGGGCAAAAAGTTATTGGAGTGGTTTAATGACCCGAGCCTCAGGGATAAGGTTAGAAAATATATTCTAGTTTGGCTTCTAAATATGAAATATTCAGATATAAACTTAAGGATACTTTAATATTTGTCACACCAATAATGTTCAAATTATTTTAATGGAGTAAGAGAATGTACTTTTTAACCCCCAAAAATGATGCAACCTCCAAACTCCTGAGTTCCATTGGAATCTGCATTCTTTACTTGGGCAAATGGTCAGTCTATGCTGGGTGAAAGTTACAGTTTTTAAATTGGCCCGAAGCAGCATTTTATTATAAGCATTGCTGGTCGTTAGGCCCCAGGAATACAATTCTGAACAGACTTCTGTAGCAGTTCCTGAGAGCTCTGTCAAGGTCAGATTAGATTATAAACTACGTACTCTTATGAGGTGTGAGAGTTAATCATTGCCTGTACTCAATGTTTCCTTTCCATGTGAGTCTAGCTAAGCAGGGTCGGGCCTGGTTAGTACTTGGATGGGAGTCCATGTTAGTCTAACTTACATGAAAACAGACTGGGGAAGACACGTGGGAAGATCCAGAACAGGAGACCAACAGTGAAAAGCCCTGAAGTTCTTCTGCTGGTTCTGCCACTAACTAGTTCTGTGGCCTTAGAGAAATCATTAGGACAGCGAAGCTTTTCATTTCATGTTCTGAGAGTCCTAAGCTTACAACAACTGAGCCAAACTCTCCCGCTGTCAAAACTTAGTTTGAGTGTTAACTCTGCCATGTACTTTATGTGTCATCTGACCCTCCTGAGAATCACTTATTTACTTTAAAATGAATAATTAGCAACCTTAATAATTCCTATTATTAGGAATAATAGAAGTAAAGTTCTTTTTGTAGTCCTTGACTCAATTCACTTAATACCTCTTAACATATACTGCATCTTAAATGTTGTTTGTTGGTGGTGGTATTTGGTAGTATTCAACTTATGATTTATGAATCTCCATTTTCTAACCTCTAATAGGCTAGTAAGACTTTTATGTTGGCTTCTTAGCTGCAAAATTTTAATTTTATGAAAAGGTTATATGTTAGATATAGTTTCAAGAGAGGTAATCTTCTGGGTTTCCTAAACTTGAAAAATGGACAACAGTGATAGTAAATGACCAAAAATTAATATAAATATGAAAACTTGACTCCTAAGTATATATTAACTATAAATAGTATTTTAACTATAGTTAAAAATTAACTATATACCAGGGTGCCTGTTTGGCTTAGTCAGAAGAGCATGCGACTCTTGAGCTTGTAAGTTCGAGCCCCACGATGTGCGTAGAGATTCCTTAAAAATAATATCTTTAAAAAAATTAACTGTGGGCACCTGGGTGGCTCTGTCAGTGAAGTGTCTGCCTTTGGCTCAGTGAAGTATCTGCCTAGGGTTCTGGGGTCAAGCCCTGTGTTGGACTGCCTGCTCAGCAAGGAGTCTGCTTCTCCCTCTACCTGTTCCCTCCCCCGTCCATGCTCTCCCTCTCTCTCTTAAATAAATAAAATCTTTAAAAAAAAATTAACTATATACCATCTCTTTTGTTTCTTTACTGCTGAAAGAATACCATGCTTAGTTTTCTCACTGTAATTAAAAAGTTAAGATGTTTGAAAGCAATTCTATGGAAAATTTCTTTTATGTTATTTAAAATTTAGAAAATTAAACTCATAAGTAAAACAAATACTGTTATATTTAAAGTCACAATTAGCGGTGCCTGGGTGGCTCAGTTGGTAAAGCAGCTGCCTTCAGCCCAGGTCATTATCCCAGGGTCTTGGGATCGAGCGCCACTTCGGGCTCCTTTGCTCAGTGGAGAGCCTGCTTCTCCTTCTCCCTCTGCTTGCTGCTCTGTCTACTTGTGCTCTCTCTATATCTGTCAAATAAATAAATAAAATCTTTTTTAAAAAGTCACAGTTGTACTTTTTTTTTTCTTTTAAGGGAGAATGCACCAGTGGGGAGCAGAGGAGGAGGAGAGAGAGAGAATCTTAAGCAGGCTCCATGCCCAGCACTGACCCAGGCATCCCCATTTAGTAAACTTTTGTTGAAAATTCACTCTATTCCAGGCTTTGTATTGAGTCTTAAGGATGTTTTTAGAACATAACAGATAAAGCTGTCCATGT
This sequence comes from Lutra lutra, assembly GCF_902655055.1. Taxonomy (NCBI): domain Eukaryota; kingdom Metazoa; phylum Chordata; class Mammalia; order Carnivora; family Mustelidae; genus Lutra; species Lutra lutra. The sequence continues at coordinate 79,854,739 of NC_062279.1, read as the reverse complement.
GGAACTTAGAGTCTAATGAATGTCACATACTTCTCTCTGGGTACAACACAAATATTCTATAACTGTGCGTTTGTATAAAGGAGGTATAGGGCTCTGCGAAAACAAGTGTGAAAGTGTGAGAAAGGCTACATATTTTTCCTGAAGAATTATAGATATTAAAAGTCTCCTAGATCTTTTTTTTTTTTTAAGATTTTATTTATTTATTTGACAGAGATCACAAGTAGGCAGAGAGGCAGGCAGAGGGGGGTTGGGGAAGCAGGCTTCCTGCTGAACAGAGACACCAATGTGGGGCTCGATCCCAGGACCCTGGATCATGACCTGAGCCAAAGGCAGAGGCTTTAACCCACTGAGCCAACCCAGGTAGCCAAAAGTCTCCTAAATTTAATGTCAGCAAGTAAGATGTAACTCCCAATAACTCCCAGCTAGTTCCTTCCTTTTACAGTTTGTTCCCTTATAGATCTTTCTAGGCCTAATACTATTCATTCCTTTTATCTATTCTGCCCTCTGCTATTATTTTATAGTTTCTGTCTTCTTTTGTATTAATTTATTTTGGTTTTATTATAGCTTTATTTCTATTATGACCAATTTCAAATATGTTTTGAGAGTAAACAACTTACAAGTACAACCCTTCACAGATTCAAAACCCTTCTTGGCAAAATAACAAAAAGTCTGTATTCATAATCTAGATATTTTCAGAAGATCATTTTCTTATGAGTAAAATCCCTCCTGTGAAGAGTTTTATTGTTAGTTTATTGTCCATTGTTATTAAGTAAATTGTTTGTTAGATATCTTTTTTGAAATGACTTTAATTGAACATTTTTTAGCACTGAAAAGAAGAAAACCTATTGAAAACAATTGATTTTTCAGGTTACACGGGTAGTATTATTGTGGGTGAATAATCACTTCAATGACTTTGAAGGAGATCCTGCAATGACTCGATTTCTAGAAGAATTTGAAAATAACCTGGAAAGAGAGGTAATATTTGTGATTTTAAAAAAGTCATCAATTTTAAGTTCATTGAATTCAGCCTATTTTTGAAACCACTCTTTCTGAACTTTTATAGAAAATGGGTGGACATCTAAGACTGTTAAATATTGCATGTGCAGCTAAAGCAAAAAGAAGATTGATGACATTAACAAAACCATCCCGAGAAGCTCCTTTGCCTTTTATCTTACTTGGCGGCTCAGAGAAGGGATTTGGAATCTTTGTTGACAGTGTAGATTCAGGTAGCAAAGCAACTGAAGCAGGCTTGAAACGAGGGGATCAGGTATAGTATTTCTAAATCCAAACTTAAGGGTGAATATTGGTGTCTTTTTCCTTCAATTAATTGGGATACTGAAATAAGTTTCATAATTTTATTTTTAGATATTAGAAGTAAATGGTCAAAACTTTGAAAATATTCAGCTGTCAAAAGCCATGGAAATTCTTCGAAATAACACACACTTATCGATCACTGTGAAAACCAATTTATTTGGTAAGTAGTTTTGCATACTTTCATTTTTCTCCTTTTGGTCTTTATCACATTTAGGTCTTAATCATGAAAAAAAGACATTTTTATAAGTAATATTTCAAATATAAGAATCAAAATATAGTAAAATACATATATATATATACATATATGCATATAATTCATTCTAAATCACAATCTAACTTGAGGACCATAAAAACTATTATTGATAAATGTTTTAAACATCCATTATGCTAAATACCTATAAATACCACTGTATTTTAACTTATTGTGAATGGAAGTGGTAGAGCAACCTAACAAAGCAGATTCTTGGTGTCATTGATTCATTGGAGCAGTATTTTTCAATAGGATTATAGTTTTGAGAGCTGAAGTGTCTATTTCTTACCTGTTTCCAAATTCTGCAATTTCGTTTGAATTGCTTATTCTTATAATGGGCATTTTTTTTGGTGTTTCTTTTCATTTTAGTATTTAAAGAACTTCTAACAAGATTGTCAGAAGAGAAAAGAAATGGTGCCCCTCACCTTCCTAAAATTGGAGACATCAAAAAGGCCAGTCGCTACTCCATTCCAGATCTTGCTGTAGATGTAGAACAGGTGATAGGACTTGAAAAAGTAAATAAAAAAAGTAAAGCCAATACTGTTGGAGGGAGGAACAAGCTAAAAAAGATACTTGACAAGACTCGGATCAGTATCTTACCACAGAAACCATATAAGTAAGTGTCTATAAATTTTCTGTTATTTTAATGTGTTAAAATGATATGCAAAGATAGTGATATAGTTAATGTTTACACATGAGTCTAAAAAATGTTCTAAGCTTTTATAGCTGAGCTGTCTTAGAAGCAGTATTAAATAACCACATTGATTTTAATCTCCTATATTTGCCACTTACTTGTCTAACACAAGCTTCATTAGCACTTTCTCATTTGAACTTTTTTTTTAATTGAATATAAAAAAATTAAGAATATGTGTTTGCACCTGTTTCACCCATGGTTTGGAGTTATTTTTGCTACTTTTTCTTTGTTTCTGGATTTCTTCGCTACCATCGGTATCTGCTCTTTGACAACCAAATCTCTGCTGCTTTTGTTGCTACTATTCATCCTTGCCATTCTCTTTTTTCCTCTGTTTTCAGTTATTTAATTGTTGCCAAGATAACACTAACCTAGCACAAAACTCCTTTCTTTCTCTCAGTGGGCTCTACAGTCCAGAATGTGAGGTATATTCTTGAATCTCTCCTTGGCTGCTTATTTATGCCAGGAGCTCAGACTAGACAAAGTTGTCGGTGTCACACTTTTTAAGTCTTGTTTGTTTGCCTCTTTGCTTATTTCTTCATTGTAGCTCCTTCTGAGTCTAGAAATCTTTTATAAAACTCAGTTACCATTTTTTAGCCAAGGTTTTTGCTTTTAATGTTAAATAACCTGGATGTAATACCCCTGGGTAGCTTCGTTGGTTCAGCCTCCAGCTTTTGATTTTTGGTTCAGGTTGTGGCCTCAGGGTCCTGGGATTGGAAGTATCTGGTTCTACGCCCAGCAAGGAGTCTGCTTCTCTCCCTCTCTCTCTCTCTGCCCCTCCCCTCATGCACATCACTTGTGCACGTGCTAATAAATTACAAATAAATAAGTAAATAACATGGATGCACCAAATGCATTTATTTTATATTCCTCGAACTACAGTGATATAAGAGATCAGTTCAAAGCATGTAGGTTATTTTTCTTTCTTTGATAAAATAATGGGTCTTCCTACAGAAGCACTAGATACAGACATTCAGAACTATATCAAACATTTATTAAATTCCAATTCAGATAAAATGTTATCCACAGACTAGAGAGACATGGCCCAAAATATAGTATTGATGGGAGTGTCAAACCTCTGTTGTCCCCACTGAACTATAAGGATTGGTGGATTTGTATCAGCTAAAAAGATTTCTACAGCAGAGTCCTAAGGATAAGCAATGAGTATAATGGTTTTATTTGTACACTTGAGAGCATGTTTATATTGAGTAAGTTTCTAATAAATGATGGATTAGGCCTGTTAACATTACAGAAAATAGAAATTGATTTTTAAAGTGACCATTCTAGATTAAAAAAAAACTTATTTGTAAATGGACAAAAATAAATTACTTAAATGTAGAATTATTAGCACAATAACTAAAACGTCCTCCAGTCATATTTGACCATGAGTTAAATATGAACCTTAAAAAAAGTTAAATAAAAGTCAACATGACCCTGGCAAGTATTAATAGAAACATGACACATAAGAGCTGGGATATAAGCCATCCACAGTACAGGATGTTGGCAAAGAACACAATATGAGAATACTATGTATAATTTTGTTCTATGTGTATTTTAAAAAGATATTCAAAAGCTGCAGAAGGAAAAGAAGATAAAAAGATGTGTTGATTTTGAAACACTGAGGAAACATCTTAATTTGTATTTATGAACATGTATGCCTCTTTTAAGTGCTCTATGCTCTTGGTTTTATTGTGAAAATTATTTGAAATAATTCATATATGTAAAGCAACTGAAATTTAAAAAATTATATTTAAAAGATGGCTCAATAAAGTGTAGGATCTATTATATGGTGTGATAGACTTGTTTAATACTAGTTACTACTTAAACTTTGCTCTTCTAGAAATCAGCATGTGTTCACAAAGATTTTTTTTTTTTAACAAAGTCTCTAGTCAATTGGACAAATCTTCTAGATATACTGTGGTTCCTTCCCCTACCAAACACTGTCAGTATTACAGCAGCTAAGATGCTGGATGATGCAAGGGGGTATAGCTCAGGGGTAGAGCATTTGACTGCAGCTAGGATGCTGGATGATGCGAATTAGCAAGGATAGGCATGGTGGAGTGGGGGAACAAAAAGGCGGAAGAAAAGGGTGAGGCAACAGGATTATAGGATTCAGATCTGGTTGTAAGGTAAGTAGAAAAAGACTGATGAATCCTGAGAAAAGAGGGACTAAATCAACAAACTATAGAATCAAAAAGGCCAAAAAACAGCTTCGGTAACAGTGAGAGAGTTGGAGAGAGGGAACAGTTAGAGGATATGCTCAGAGAGGGACCTTGCTGAATTAAGTCTTGAATATAAAGTAGTTTCAATCCAAGAGTAGCCTCATGTCTGTGGATAAGAGAGAGAGAGGCAAGAGTTAGATCTTCATTTTCGGTGTTAAAATGTTTCTGAGAAACATTTCTTAAGAAGGAAGCTCTGGTATTTTTAGCTGTTTGCGGTAGTAGTGGTCCAGTTGGCTATATCTTTGACCTCGGCCCACAGTAGTTGTCTCATGTCATGGATTCTATCTAAGATTTTTTGGCAGAAAAGGTGGTTAAATGGATGAAAAACAAAACTTTACTAATAATGTGGAGGTTTTAATATTTCACAGAGCATTAATATTTCTTATCTTTATATGCATGCCAATATGTGTTTAAATTGAAATTGAATTTTGTCATTGTACTTACCTATGAATTTGGAAGAATTTACACTAAAATCTTTAACTGTACCCCCTTCTCCCAAACCCCTCCCCCCAGCAACCCTCAGTTTTTATGTTGACTTGAAAAGAAAAAAAATGTATCCTTGCTTATTTAACTTTAGAATTTCTATTCTTTCCCCTCTCAAAATAAAGAATGCAGCTAGATTTTTTTTTAAATCATAGCCATTAAGATAGTTGGTACTATGATCAAGCTTCAGTGTCTAAAAACCTAACTGATACTAAATATAACATTATTTATGTTACTTTGGATACCCAACCTTAGTACAGTTTTCTTTCTCCTTGTTTTAAGGTATTTCTAGAAATTAGTTGCTTATGATCTAGTTATTTTGTGTGTGTCCAATGCTTATTATTTTAGTATTTTGTTCTGAAAACAGCTGACCCTTCATTTCTAGAAATAATTTTTACATGTTTTTTTTTTTTAAAGATTTTTTATTTATTATTTATTTGACAGAGAGAGAGATCACAAGTAGACGGAGAGGCAGGCAGAGAGAGAGAGAGAGAGAGGGAAGCAGGCTTCTCGCTGAGCAGAGAGCCTGATGCGGGACTCGATCCCAGGACCCTGAGATCATGACCTGAGCCGAAGGCAGCGGCTTAACCCACTGAGCCACCCAGGCGCCCCGATTTTTACATGTTATTAAATCACTTTTTAAGAATTGTCCACAGTAACAGACTTTTTACAAATGGCACTAGTTTCGTAGCTATCAATAATAAGCAGTATTTCTCTGGAGAACATAATGTCTTACTAGAAATTTTGAGTAGAGAATTAAAAGTGAGTCATTGGATTTCCATTTCCTCTTCTTTGATGCTAAAAAATATCACCCGTGCATCTTTGCTTTTTTATGCTTTGTGTAATTAAGAAATAGTGTCTATGTCAAGGTTTCTTTACATCTCACTCCATAGAGATAGATCTATTTCTCTGAAACATTGGAGAATGAAATTAGGACAGTTTGGATTTTTTTTTTTCCCTCTGTTCATTTTACTCTGTTTTTTCAGTTTTTAAAAATTAGATTTTAAAATAATTTATCATTCTGATGCATAAATCATCAATTGAATGAGACTGAATGCACTCATTTCTATGTGCTTTTTCTTAAGTCTATTTCCAGGAGTAAATAGAGATTATCTTCTCTTGAATATACTGATAAACTACTAGTATTTGTTATGCATTGTCTAGTGAAAAAGACAGATTTTGGAGTAACATATGCTTAAGGAACAACATGATAAGTTGAGTTAGATACACTTAAGCCATAGTTGCTTTTGCTGTTTTCAACCAGATTTATTAATGGTACTTTTAAATGAACTGCAAGTCTTAGGAAATACGGTTTATTTATGGTTTGCATCTATTACGTATTGATGAGTGTTATAGCCTTTTCACTTGTAGATCATTGATTTTCTGATTTTTCCTCTTTGTTCAGTGATATTGGGATTGGTCAGTCTCAGGACGACAGCATAGTGGGGTTAAGGCAGACGAAGCACATCCCCACTGCACTGCCTGTCAGCGGAACCTTGTCGTCCAGCAATCCCGACTTGCTGCAGTCACATCACCGCATTTTAGACTTCAGTACGACTCCGGGTGAGCCCCCCGCCATGCCGCTTTTGTTTTCTTGTAGTAATCTGTTTGCTTCTAACATAATGGTAGTGCTCTGTGCTCTTGGTTTGGCATGGATTATGTCAAATGCTGAAAGTCAGAATGAACCTTAAATTTCAAACAACTGGAATCAGTTCTTTTTTATTCTTCAGACTAATTTGATATGGCCATGGCACATTGATCTCTCTGAATCTGTTTTCTCGTTCATAAAATGAAGATAACACATACCATGCAGATTATTACTAGTCATACTAAAATAAATAGAGGAAAAGGAATATTTTAGGCTAGCCTAATGGGATTTTCAGTATAATAAAGAAGAATTTCAGATTTAAATTTTTTTTTTTTTTGCTATCAACCTGACAATCTTGAATTTAGTATGTTGACTGCTCAAGTCTTTGAAGAAGGATTGTAAGGGAGAGATGAAAGTTCAGTGTTATCTTTTCTCAGGAGGTTTTTCAGATTACTTCACTTAACTGTATTACCATATACTAAAATCTGTTCTACTTATATATGGCCTTTCTTTCCCCCAGACTTGCCAGATCAAGTGTTAAGGGTTTTTAAGGCTGACCAGCAAAGCCGATACATCATGATCAGTAAGGACACCACAGCGAAGGAAGTCGTCATTCAGGCCATCAGGGAGTTTGCTGTGACTGCCACTCCAGATCAATATTCACTGTGCGAGGTCTCCGTCACACCTGAGGGTGTAATCAAACAAAGACGGCTTCCAGATCAGCTTTCCAAACTTGCTGATAGAATACAACTGAGTGGAAGGTACACAGTATCTCTTCTGTTGGATTTCTTTAAACCCTCTTCTGGCCCACATGGACATCTAAAAGATGAACAAAGGGTTTTTCAAAGCGTTTTTAAAATGAATTAAGTACCCCTGCAAACTAGAAAGAAGTATTTATTTCCCTGTCCTCCAAGAATTGCTCTATCAAAGTAAAATACCCCATAGATTGTTGACCCTCACAAGGATCTCTTTAGAACATTTTCCAAAGCAGGGCGGTGTGACCTGAATGTTCTTGTGGCCTGTCAGGGTACCAGCAGTCACCTCTTAGACTCGTCCTTAAGGACACGGGGCCGGCAGAACAGTGGAGTATGCCTCACGTAAAGTCACAGAGTTAACCCTGATGCATGCGCTCTTCTTGGATGTATACATTCACAAACATATTCTTGAAGAACATTCTAGTGTCAGTTGCTCCTGCCTGCCTAACTGTCCTAGGAGCTTCATTTGTTTAGACGATGCTACCTAGGACTATGTGGTTGCCAGTGCTTGCCTGTGATTGTGCATTACACTAGGAAAAATACCTCACTCTAGAACTAAACTTGTAATTGCTTCAGAGCTTGGTCTCCTGCTACCTGTTTATCTCACATATTACTTGCGAGAAAACATTGTACCTGATTTTGTGAGTCTCGTGAATGTTACTTCCCTTGATACATATAATTTGTACCCTCAAACCACAAATTAGTGAAAGTTGAAAAAGTGGTTAAGTTTTGGCTCTCATTCAATGACCAGATTCTGCACTGATGGAATAGTAAGTAGTTCCATAAATCACATTTTTTTCCTCTCTTGCCAGATGGAGTGTTTTATTGTACTTGACTTTTCCATAATCTATGTCTAAACCTGATTTAATTCATTCAGAACTTCATTTTTCTTGTTATCAACTGTAACTTTCACACTCTCCTTCACTCCTTTATTTCCACCCTGACACTAGCAGTTAGTGTTGTTGGAATGTAGACTGAGATATCTGTAACCATGATGGAGTTCTACAAGTCTCCACTGAGGTGCAGATTCGTGATTCACATTCAAGAAAATTATAGACGAATACGGGTCATGGGCTTCATGAGTAATGAAAACTGGGAACATTAAATCTGTGAATGTAAAGGCCTGAAGGTATGTGTTTCCTGTCCTGGTTGCTTTGGTGAAATATGTAACGGGCCAGTTTGGCAGGACTCCCACTGTGCTTATTCTGTTTCCATCTTTATGGAATTTGGCCTAGGAAAAGCATCTGTCTACAAACCCCACCCTTCTTCCTCCCCACCTCCCACCAAAAAAAACACAGGGCAAACATCTGGATTCTGTTTTCAACAAGTTGTTTACAGAGAGGAAGGGGTATTAATGAGTCTCATCTGTCATCAATATTAACGACTCATTAATATTTGGGAGCTTCTGTTTCCTCATCTGGTAAGAATAATACCTGCCTCACTTGTAGGGTTTTTATGAAAATCAGATATTTAAAAGTTAAAAATCTGTTTTAGGATTGTTGTACTCATAGTATCAAACAGAGGGGGAATAGCTTATAGGTTTCTTTGGTATTTGAAGAAATAGGTAAACTCGGACTAATCCAGTTTGGATCCATGAATAGTCACAGATCCTCTCTGGGAAAATAGGGAGATGACCTGTGTCTGATCTCTCCCACTGCCTTCCTTTAGAGCCCGTTTTCTTATTTAAACAAATTTCAAATTTAGGTCTTTTCTGTCATTTTTAGCAAAAACAGAAAAAATAATCTAGAAAGCAGGGAAAGGCAAGAGAAAAATACATTACAACTCGTACAAGTGAAATGACATGGGACTCATTAGCTTCCGTCAGTGGCTTTTGGAGGTGATGCTGTCAGCTGGTGACTTGGGGCAGCTGCTGCATTCTCTGTCCTTATAGAGAAGAATTCTTCCATCCTTCAACTGAGTGTTTTTGTTAATGCTGTCTGCAAAGGAGCATTATTCTTTCAAGTAATGTCATGAGAGTACTGCTTAGGCTCTGAATTCTGTGTTTTTCATAGGTATTACTTGAAAAACAACATGGAGACAGAAACTCTTTGTTCAGATGAAGATGCTCAGGAGCTGTTGAGGGAGAGTCAAATCTCACTCCTGCAGCTTAGTACTGTTGAAGTTGCCACACAGCTCTCCATGCGGAATTTTGAACTTTTCCGTAACATTGAACCTACTGAATATATAGATGATTTATTTAAACTCAAATCCAAAACAAGCTGTGCCAACCTGAAGAAATTTGAAGAAGTAATTAACCAAGAAACATTTTGGGTAGCATCTGAAATTCTGAGAGAGACAAACCAGCTGAAAAGGATGAAGATCATTAAGCATTTCATCAAGATAGCACTACACTGCAGGGAATGCAAGAATTTTAACTCAATGTTTGCAATCATCAGGTAAGAAAGCATACTGGTCCTAAGACTCAATTCAGTTTGTAGATCAAAAATATATATCAATCCAGGAACACCATAAAATTTGTGTAAGTATAGCGGTTTTTAATTGAATCATATTGAATGATTCTTTTTCTCTGAATCCAATCATTCTTAAAATCTCCTGTAAGCTATATGTAGAGCCCAGGAAATCTATATTCACTACCTTTTTTTTTAGTTCTACAAACTAAAAAAATGGGCAAATTATTTGAATTTCTCCAAACATCAGTTTATTTCTCTGTAAAATAACAATGCCCCGGAGAGTGATTGAGTAGATTAAAGGGTATTATGTGTATGGAGTTCTATCAGCTAGCACAAAGCAGATGCCCAAATGTTCATTTTCTTCCCTTTTAAATGCTTAGATTGAGGCTGAAAGAAAATATAAACTGAAACAATTAGCAATATTGATATTCGTGATGATTATTGGTCATCTTCTCTCACTAGGAGTTTGATCATACTCTCATTACTATTATGACTTTCATTTTATTACTACAGGATAGTTGGCTAGTCTGTTTTATCAAATACCCGCCCACTATGTGCCAAGTGCTTCTCTATGTTATGGAGACGAAGCTGCAAACAAAGTGCTACCTTCATGATACTTCACATTCTGGTTGTTTGTTTATAAAAACCAGACTAGAAAGGTATAAAGGGAAGAAGAGTAATAATCCTTGGCCTTGACCCTGGTTCTGTCTTCAATTCTCATTACCCAGAATTATTAATAGTTTCTTATGAGTCCTGTAAATTGCTATGTATAAACAGTATAAACACAGGGTGTTTTATTAATGGGTAATTTGATTTTATGTCACTTTTTTTTTTTCCTTCCAGTGGTCTAAACTTGGCACCAGTGGCAAGACTACGAACCACCTGGGAAAAACTTCCCAATAAATATGAAAAGCTGTTTCAAGATCTCCAAGACCTGTTTGATCCCTCCAGAAACATGGCAAAATATCGCAATGTCCTCAACAGTCAAAACCTACAGCCTCCCATAATCCCCCTGTTCCCCGTTATCAAGAAGGATCTCACGTTCCTTCACGAAGGTTAATATAATGTAGATTTTCTGTCTTCACTTGTGGCAACACAGAATAGATGAATCCAACGTGATCCCCCATTTTCTTCTTTGCCAATTATAGGAAATGACTCAAAAGTCGATGGGCTAGTCAATTTTGAGAAGCTAAGGATGATTGCAAAAGAAATTCGTCATGTTGGCCGTATGGCTTCCGTTAACATGGACCCTGCCCTCATGTTCAGAACTCGGTGAGTGTGTAAAGTTAAGCAGCACATGTGGGATTAGAGAAGTTTGGGTTTAGTGCTTCCTGATAAAGGAGAAATTTTCATGTATTTGTATTTGTAGCATGGTAGAAATTGTATTAGGTCGTGCCCAGAATCCCCCTGGAGCTCCAATTTGAAATAAATGTCTTATTCTGCATCAGGTACACTTCTTAATAAAAACAGCTTGTCCGCAGAAATTTTTCATTTGACACGAGGAGAACTCCCAATTTGTGGAGCTAAAACTCATAATTGATAGCATGAACAAAAATATGTAAAGAACCCAAACAATATTGTCTCAATTTCTATACAATGGATTTAGTTGTCAGTACAGTCAAAAATGGTTAATCCAGTGAAGGAGAGGAGTTTTTAGAACAAAAATTTTAAATATATCTGTCTTTTGAGCCAAAAGAATATTGCCAGTACAGTTGCGTGTGTGAGGTGATTATGCAGTTTAATGTTTGTGAGCCTCTAGTACTGCTTACCCAGAAGTCTAGTCCTTTCTTTCTGAGCTTGTGATCTTTCTGTCTCTCTTTCTACACCCATGCTTCAACCTCCATGGCTCTCACTTACAGGAAGAAGAAATGGAGGAGTTTGGGGTAAGTGGTGGAGACCGTGCAAACCCTCACACGATTCTTATTCTGCTCATTGCATTGTTTTCTTACCTGCTGTATTTTCTGGTGCTTTGCATTTTTTCTTAACCCTCTTGCTCTAGCAGAATTTCAGCTGGCAAACTGACTTCAAGTTTAATCTGTTGGGGCTTTTGCTTTTGAGGTCATAATCCATGACAGCCATGAAAGAACTGATGATGGTTCGGGGGAACTGTAGGCAGGCATACTTCGGGACTTTCAAAAAGATTTTATTGTAATATAATTTGTGTGCTTTGAAATGCAGAAAGCCTAATGCGGGGTTACGGGAGGAAGAACGTTAAAAGGAAAAACTGTGCAATTTAAATACTATTGCACAGATATTTAATGAAATATGTATAAGATAAAAAGTGCCCCTATGTGTCAAAACTAAATTTTTATAGCTCAACTAACTACTATTTTCATTCTATAAACCAATACTTTTTAAACATAACCTTAACAATTCATATACTAGTTTCTATATATATACATGTATATATATGTTTATGTTTGCATGATCATTTTATTAACAAATTGACCCATGTTACTTTAAGAACTCATTACATTTAACTCAAGGAATAAGGAAACAATAGTGAGTAGTGTGGCTAGCTTTATTTAAATTTATGTAAGACCTCCTCTTCAAGAGAAGTAAATGTGACGTAGATCTGTAAATCTCAACGATTTTAACTATGTGTTGCATGAGCTTTTATATGTGGCCTTTTTATGTAATCGTTATTATTTGCCGCCTCTGTGAAACAACTGCCTTGAAGGCTGTATAGACGAGGAAAGCGGAATTTCCCAGTTGGACTAGAACCAGGTGCCAAGCAAATAGATGTGTGTATGATTTTTTTGACTTAAAAAACATTTTAATCTATATTAGCCTCTATTTCTCTGTAATAGTTTACTTACCAGAATGAGGCATGTGATCTTTTGAATGTAAAATACTTACGTAAGTCTTGGCATGTTTCAAATAGCAGCTGTAATCCCATGCTAGAGTGAGCTGCATACCTGCCTTTTCATCTTCCAGGTCTCTCAGCCAGGGTAGTACAAATGCAACAGTGCTAGACGTTGCTCAGACAGGTGGTCATAAAAAGCGGGTGCGTCGTAGTTCCTTCCTCAATGCCAAAAAGCTCTATGAAGATGCCCAGATGGCTCGAAAAGTAAAGCAGTACCTGTCCAATTTGGAGCTAGAAATGGATGAGGAGAGTCTTCAGACGTTATCACTGCAGTGTGAGCCGGCAACCAACACATGTGAGTTTTTCCCTTAAGTGGCTGCAGAATCTGACCGAAGTGCAGATTCCTGTGCAGTGGGATGGGTCGTGACAAATAGGGCCTCAGCGCAGAGGGGTAATTAGCATCCCGGGGACAAACCAGCCTTTCCCTTGAATGCCGCTGTTGATACCATGCCGTATTGTCCTGGGCTGGACCTCGTGTCTTGACCAGGTTAGTGTCAGGAGGGTGACATCAGAGACTGACTTATGGTGCCTGTTGTTTTGGTTGCATTCCTTTTTCTCACAAAGATGCTTCCAGACTGAAGGGCAGCCCGAGAGGGGTAAGGGGCCTACCTTGTCGGGGGTCCTGTCCTGAGGCGTGCGGGCTGCCTTTTAGACCCTCAGCCTGGACAGCAGCCAGCACTGAGTTCACCTGCCACATCCAGCATAACTCTGCTGCACCATGAGCCCAGCTCAGCCTAAGGTGCTGCTCCACAGCCTTTAAAAATCTAGCCAGGCTGGAAGTGGGGACAGCTTTCCGTTTACTTGCATCTGCATTTTTGTGAGATAGAGGCATTTTTACTTAGGACACCTTTGGGTCTTTTATGGGCAGGTCTGAAGACACCTTTTATAAAGACTTTAAATGTTAAATGACTAGAGAGGATCCAGGTTATTAGATTTTCCCAGGACGCTATGAAAACATGGTGTGTCAGGGTGAAGAGTTTGTTCTCTGGAGTCAGATTGGTTTGAGTTCAAATTCTGTTTGTTCCGCAAAATAGCAGTGTCACCTTGGGCAAATTGAGCTGCCTCATCCTTAGCTTCTTTATGTGTAAAATGGAGGAAGTATATCTATGTCACTGAGTTGTTTCAACTATTAATATATTACATATAAAGAATTTCATTGCCTTACTAAATTGGTTTGCCTTCTATATGCCAAGGAAGTATATACTCAGCTTAATATTCCAGCAGTATTAGTTGCTACTAGCTATTATAGATCATTCTTCCCAAAGGAGAGAGAATTTGGTAGTAACAAGCTTACAGTTATTACCATTTATTAAATAAAAACTAAGCTCATGTATGTCAAGGAATTTTGGACTCCATTTTGAAAAGTAATTCCTAACAATTTTCCAGTTGTAGCTTTTATCATTTATTCATGCTCTTTCTATACATACACAAGACATATTGGACTCCCCATACTTTTCTATTTTTATCTTAATGTGGTAGTATTTAGTAGTATAATCATCATTTGAGAGCTAGTTTCGTAAAGTATCTTTGTCCTGTCATGCCTTTATGATTTTCTGTAGCTGAGTTCTCCCACCCCCATTTCTGTCTCTTATATAGACAGTAGGAAAAAAGATAAGAGATACATTTCAGTGTTGTAAAGTGTAGAAGATACTCATGCAGTTCTAAACTTGTGTATGGTTTCTAACCTCTGAAATTTGTTGTTCTGTTTTCAAACCAAACCATGAACAGTGCCTAAGAATCCTGGTGACAAAAAGCCTGTCAAATCTGAGACCTCCCCAGTGGCTCCAAGGGCAGGGTCGCAGCAGAAAGCACAAGTCCAAGCACAGCCCCAGCAGCCACAGCCCCAGCATAAAATCAACCAAGGACTGCAGGTTCCTGCTGTGTCCCTTTATCCTTCACGAAAGAAAGTACCCGTAAAGGATCTCCCACCTTTTGGTAGGTGATTAAAACTAGATCTTCTTTTGAGGCTCTTCAGTGTCATGTTTTCCAGATTAGGAAAAAACCCTTACCTTGAATAACTCTGTATCTCTGAGTGTTACCTCTTAATAAAACATTAGTGTTCACCAAGTGAAACTTGACTTTTGCTGGTGGAAGGGACTCTGTAAGTTAAAGAGTTTTTCATTTAATCATGCTCATTTGTCATGGGGGGGGATGGGAAAATTTTGCTTTTATTAATTTCTGATGAGAACAAAAGTTGCTTTGTCCATATACATTATTTAAACTAGTTTGGCCTTATGATCAATGAATTGCTAGAATTTAGGCAGAATATTTTTAAGTGAAATGAGTTGTCTGGACATGAATTCGTTTTTGTTGAATCACTGATTCTTGTAACTTGAGAGGGAAATACAGTTAATTCCTGAACATTAAGGGGCCAAACAAATCATGCTTCATCTTTCCCATTAAAATGTAAGTTTAGTCCCTTTATGTAAATGCTACAACAGAATTATAGTTCATGAAGTGTATGGGTTCTTTTTCATACATATATGTAAAAAGAAACAATAAAAGGGAAGAAATTTAAGAAAAAACTTAGATAAAATAGGTACGTGGTCACTGATGCAGTTCCTGCCCAATGACAGCCTATTCTTATGAGGTGAGCAGAGTCGTAAAGTAGGTCCTTCGTAATCTGTCTTTGGCCCTTTCTTCCTGACCAGCAAGTAAGCCATTTGTTGAATTTGGGGAGGAGTGACAAAAGAATACCTTGACTTGACATTTCCCCTTTGAAATATTTGTATTGCTCTCCCTGTCACAAACCAAGTTACATGTTTATTTGTCCACAATCTTATTGATATTTCTGTATTCCTAAATCCCCTGCAACCGGACTTCTATTTCCTCTTTTACACTGCATTTCTTATATGGGAGTTTATCAGTCTTTCTTTTAGCTAAATATAGCCTATTGGCCAAATGTGTAGGTGTGCTTGAGTATAAAGCACTTTTTGAGTCTGTGTATAATGCCGGCCTTGGAATTCTTTCCCAAATCAAAACTATTTATTCATACAGTTTTAGTGTAGCTAACATTTTTGTGCATCTGGGTTATATTAGCATCTATACATGTAAATAAAATATTGCTTTAAAAGTGGCTTTAAAAAACTGTATTAAAACAAGATCACATGTTTACATGAGGTGAAATGAAGGATTGAATCTTTGTTAAATTTTACTGCCTCCTTAATGGATTCTGTTAAGTCTAAGAACATTAGGACTAGCATTGATCAAGGTAGTGTCAAGCTATTATGCCTTTCCAAGTATCTCTTTGTTGTTTAAAATAAGGTAATTGAGAGTGCCTCATAGGAATATTAGAGGCTTTATAAAATATTTTAATGTATCTTATTTCTAAAAATAAATTTTTGGGAAGAAAATCACCTCATATTGGCATATGTAATCTTTTTCCTTCTACACTCACCTTACTTGATCCTGCACTTGGCACCGGATCACTCCTCTGATTTCTGTGACACGGGGCGCTTTCATGTGTCTCCTTCTACCTTCTCTTTCACCTACTTATTTGATAAAATATTAACTGTGTGGAGTTCCTTAGAATGTTTTTTTTTTTTTTAAAGATTTTATTTATTTATTTGACAGAGAGAAATCACAAGTAAGCAGAGAGGCAGGCAGAGAGAGAGGAGGAAGCAGGCTCCCTGCTGAGCAGAAGGCCCGATGCGGGGCTCGAACCCAGGACCTGGGATCATGACCCGAGCCGAAGGCAGCGGCTCAACCCACTGAGCCACCCAGGCGCCCTCCTTAGAATGTTCTTAATTCACTTTTCTTACTGCTTTTGTTTAGGTCTTGGCTCATTAGTTCTCTCCCATTATTCCCACTTCTCCTGAGCTCACATATCCAGCAGTACCAAAATACCTGTTTGAGTTCACCAAAATACTCAGACTTGAATTCTAATAATAAATATTCTTAGCTGTATCACTTTCATCCTAAATTCTAATATTTTCAAATTGTGTTTGTTTTTCTCTTCATTATTTAATATATTGTTGAATAAAGATGGTGATTAAGATTTAGAATCTAGAGTAAAATACCAAAAACAGTCTATTTCTAGCTCTCCAGCAGATAGCAATCAGAAACCACATTACAGGTATCATGTGCCTTCTGCAAGCTTACTGTTTACACCATGATAAGTACAAAACTGTTGAGGTGATAAATACATTGAAACTGAATCTAATGTTAAAGCTTACAAAAAGATTTTAGTTATTAATATTATTTCTTTTTTGTCTTGAAAATACATATTTCTTTTATAGGCATAAACTCTCCACAAGCTTTAAAGAAAATTCTTTCTTTGTCTGAAGAAGGAAGTCTGGAGCGTCATAAAAAACAAGCAGAAGATACTATATCAAATGCGTCTTCACAGCTTTCTTCTCCTCCCACTTCTCCACAAAGTTCTCCAAGGAAAGGTAGAACTGAATTACTTACTGTTTTCCTAAATAGTGATCTATAACACTTCAGCTACAATAAATGCCAGAGTTATATATTCCAACATTTTTGATATTAGATATTAGAGTCCTTTAAAATGATCTACTATGTAATGTCCAAGGGAGCTTTTTCCCCCTCATTTTATAAATTTAGAAGAAGTTTGGTGTTTTTTAATATTATATTTCTAGTAAGTAGTGTTAAACTGTACAAGGCCTTTTAAAACCTACATTTAAGATTTTTATTGATTGTAAGTATGGAAGTAATTCTTTTTATGCCAAAAGTTGTTCTAACCAAATACGATTATATAACAATAATTACAGTGTAGAGGGCTTTAAACACATAAGAAAAACTAGTATCTTCCTGATTTATTTTTTCATCGTATTAACACGGGTCTTGATTATCTTTTTTTTGGTCACTATTTTTAAAGAGATGAAATTTTAGGCCAACTCTCTCCGTTACGTTGATGTTTTCTGAGATTTCAATAACAGTCACTTTCTGCTGCATAACCCCCGAGTTACTCTCTCCTCCTCCCCTGTAACTGAATGGGGGGAAGTCAGTCAGAAAATGGGCCAAGACAGTTTTCTCTGGAGGAAGGCCAAAAAGATTAATAAATTATTAGATTTCACTGACATGACAAATACCTTTTCAGCTTTGCTTTTTAGAAATTTCAGACGTCTGTGCATTTTGTGTGGGTATCAGTCTCTACTGTCCTTGTTCAATGGATACATCTAAATTCTTTTCTCATCCTGTTGTTAGGTGGCAGTGGCAATCAGCTGAGATCTTTTGGCTCCGGGCAGCTGGACTTAACCAGTTCCTCCTCTTCTCTTGGAAGTGAGAACAGTAACAAGAATAACAATGCA
The DNA here is from genome assembly GCF_902655055.1 of Lutra lutra. NCBI lineage: Eukaryota > Metazoa > Chordata > Mammalia > Carnivora > Mustelidae > Lutra > Lutra lutra. Next base: position 79,836,889 of record NC_062279.1, on the reverse strand, counting down.
CCACGGACCTATGGGATAGGTGGGGTTAATAGAACCAAAAACTGGGTGGGAAAGAGAGGAATTTTCTCATTATTAGTTAAGGAAAGTGGGAGAATTCCTCTAAATGTCAAGTGCTCCATCTGAGTGATGATTTTTCTTGAGATGTTTTTCAGCGAAGGCTTTAAATCTTATCTGTCAGAACTTCCAGTGTGGTTTATAAAAAGACTTCTCATAGATGAACACATTAAACCTTATCAAGACCTGTGCAACCTTTAAAAAATAAATCAGGAATTACCAAGCTACTAAAAGGATGGGAAGTACTATTTTAGCAGCATTTAGGTGTTCTAGATTTAATTGTATTAAGTAAGTGGCACTGAAAAATTCGCATTGCATCCATATAATCATATAAAACCAGCATTTTAAGGTAACATGAGATCTGTAGTAATGTTTAATTTTTTTCATTAAAAATATCAAGACAAGTGTCTCTTCCTTTGTGACTTTCAAGGTTATTTTTAGTAACAAAGGAGAGTTAAGGGTCCTTTGGGACATCTGTTTAGACATTGTGATGATCTAGGGAGAAAAATGGAAATTTTGCACATTATATTCTTCAAAACAATTGGCTTTTATGTGATTCATCTAATATATTAATACTGAAAAACCAAATTTTTTTTGCAAACCAAAGAGGTTTTCTTCAGGTATTCTTCTTATATGTCACCTTAAAATTCTATTACAGATACTTCCAGTTGAATTACTCCAAAGTTCAAAAAATTTATAACCTCATTGAAGGTTACTGACTTTGCAGTTTGAAAAAAAAAATACTTTTAAATTTGATCATAGGTATTCCTCAGTTTCTTTTATATAGACAAATAGTAGTGTAATTTATACTTAAAGGAGCTAAGAATGGTCAAGTAGTGCCCTGATTTCTGCAACATTTCCTGGCTCACATCACACTGTTTCTCTTTTTTCCTCCTTAATCTTCCAATAAGTATGTTAAAATTTCATTTGAGTAGAAGTTTACCTTATCTCGGTCGCCTGGTCTCCACAAGTCAAGTGTCTCCCCCCCCACACACACACACACTTCAATGGTGCTATCTTTGACCTACATTTTGGTTTTGCTTCTGTTTAGTAGACTTCAGTTTTATGTTGTAAACCCACAATGTCTAACCGATATGGTTGTATTTCCCATGCAGGCTACACATTGGCTCCCAGTGGTACTGTGGATAATTTTTCAGATTCTGGTCACAGTGAAATTTCTTCCCGATCCAGTATTGTCAGTAACTCTTCCTTTGACTCCGTGCACGATGAGCGGCGCCAGAGGCATTCTGTCAGCATCGTGGAAACAAACCTCGGTGTGGGCAGGATGGAAAGGCGGACGCTGATCGAACCAGATCAGTACAGCTTAGGGTAGGCAGCTTTTCTTTTGTGTTCTTGTACATTTCTTCTTCTTCCATCCTTTAAAAATGGGTCCTTTACTCCTGATGTAAATTTCTATTATTTTACAAAGTGCCTAAGAAATGCTCTTCCATCCCAGTTCTAATTTTCACAGTTTCTAGATTACTAAATGCCATGCTATTTTTGTTGTACACAAAGCCTTTCAAATTAGGTTTATTTATTTATTTTTTAAAGATTTATTTGACAGAGATCACAGAAAGAGAGAGGAGGAAGCAGGCTCCCTGCTGAGCAGAGTCCCAATGCAGGGCTCGATCCCAGGACCCTGGGATCATGACCTGAGCTGAAGGCAGAGGCTTTAACCCACTGAGCCACCCAGACGCCCCCAAATTAGGTTTATTCTTTATTGGAAGACCATCGTTCTGTGCTAAAGACAGGGTGGCTTTAGGACGTATCCCAGATCCTTCGTAGAAGCTGCCTCTCTGAAGTCAGAGTGTGTTGAGCCAGCCTTTAACCTCATAGGAAAGTGTTCCTTTATTATAAGCAGGTGGTTCTTTTCCCACCGGATTTAATTTTTGGTAATGACAAGGTGAGCAAACTGGACATAGCATCCTCTTCCTAGGATGAAAAAAGCCACCTTTCTAGGGGGAAGAAAAGGTACTTTGGTTTTATATCCTAGGTTTCTTAATTAACAATCTTGCACTTTTTCTTCCTTTTTATTTCTTTCGACCTCTTAGGTCCTATGCACCAATATCCGAGAGCCGAGGCTTATATGCTACAGCTACAGTAATTTCTTCTCCAAGCACAGAGGAACTTTCCCAAGACCAAGGGGACCGTGCTTCACTTGATGCTGCCGACAGCGGCCGTGGGAGCTGGACGTCGTGCTCCAGCGGCTCACATGATAACATACAGACCATCCAGCACCAGAGAAGCTGGGAGACACTTCCATTCGGGCACACTCACTTTGATTATTCAGGGGATCCTGCAGGGTTATGGGCCTCAAGCAGCCATATGGACCAAATCATGTTTTCCGATCATAGCACAAAGTACAACAGGCAAAGTCAAAGTAGAGAGAGTCTTGAACAAGCCCAATCCCGGGCAAGCTGGGCATCTTCCACAGGATACTGGGGAGAAGACTCAGAAGGTGACACAGGCACGATCAAGCGAAGGGGTGGGAAAGATGTTTCCATTGAGTCTGAAAGCAGCAGCATGACCTCTGTGACCACAGAAGAAACCAAATCTGTTCCCATGCCGGCCCACATTGCTGTGACATCGAGTACCACAAAGGGACTCATTGGTAAGCTCTGTCAAATCTAACTTGTTTCCAAAGTAAAGTTATGTGTACGTGCTTCTTTTCCTCATTTTGCCCCACCCGTTGTTGTACAGAGCTTCTGAATTAGTGGTGTGTTCAGGATTTTGAAATGAAGAGTAGTTAAGAGCCCAGGTTCTGTGGTCAGGTACATACAGATCTATTCCAACATTCTAAACATTCAGTAAGTTCTGGCAATCAAGATCAGCAGATTATCATTATGGATATTCTCTTGTCCTTTAAGCCAAAATTATGAGGAAGGATGCCCATTCTTTCCAAAAGATTTTCTTTCCTTGAGCCTGTTTTAAATGTTTTATTATTCTATATTTTTCCCTCGAATTGTATTTAGAAATTTACACTTTGCATATATAAATCTTCCACTAAGTTTGGTTATGCAGACTAATTGGGCGCTAAGCAAATCCTCTCTGCATGCTGTAGAACAAGGGAGAGTGCACTGAGAGAGAACACGACGCAGAAGAGCCTTGGCCTAGGGATCTGGCAGGTTGGGGTTTGAATCCCTGTTTGCACTGTACTAAGTTTGTGACATTCTGAAAAATTGAGTCTGTGAAGTTCAAGAAAATAAAACTTTTTATTTACTTGCCTTTACAGGTCTCGTGTTCTAGGTCATGAACATTAATAAATGGATTTTAAGAGAAATACATACTGTATAAAGTTTTTAAAATTTGCATCTTTTTTGGTACTACTTTTCCAAATTTAGTTCTCTGTTTTTCAAAGTGAGGTCCAAGACCTAAGATTGGTTTTCTGCCTGACAAGTGTAATGCTGGGTGAGTGCCCAGCAAAGATGGACTAGCCTACCTTGACCTTGGAACCGGGAAAGAAGGAAGGAAGGAAACATTCACCAGGCACTACTAACATATTCCAGGCATAGTACTTGGTACCTTTCCTGTTTTCTCTTTGCTTAATCTTTCCAATAAACCCAAGGGTTAGGTGTTAGTTAACCTATGACTATTTTGTAGTTAAATACAGGGTTTCAAAGATTCTGCTTTAAGATAACTGATTGCTTAGTTGCTTCTCTCACTGATCATTTCACCACATAGAGATAACCATGGTGAATATTTGGTCCGGTTAATACCCGTTCCCTCGCCTACCATATCCCCCACCGCTATCTCATACCACACAAGATCACATGTGATTCCACTGTGTTGTCCGCTGTCTCAGTAATTACTTGTACAAGTCATAAACATCAGGGGCATGAACTGTTCTTCCACAAAATGTTTAATGGTTGGCACCCTGTCTTTACCACAGTGCGGAAGGAGGGCAGGTATCGAGAGCCCCCACCCACCCCTCCTGGCTACATTGGAATCCCCATCACTGACTTTCCAGAAGGCCATTCCCATCCAGCCAGGAAACCTCCAGACTACAACGTGGCACTTCAGAGATCTCGGATGGTCGCCCGACCCACGGACGCAGCCGGGCCTTCGCCGGTCCCGCAGGCGCATGGGCACCCAGCCAGCGGCAGACCCGTGAGCAAACCGCAATGGCATAAACCCAACGAGTGTGACCCGCGCCTTGCCCCGTATCAGTCTCCAGGGTTTTCCACCGAGGAGGATGGTACTTATGCATTCTTAAAACCGTAACGTTAGCCGTGGTCCTTATGCCGCCTGCTGTAAGCTTTCCAAGGCACTGGCTTTCTTACTGCACAAAGAACAGTTTACATTGAGAGGTCCAAATTTAGGGTCAAAGCTTTCAAGTGTTTGGGGGGTTTTGTTTGTTTATAAATGTCCTAAGAAATACCAGAGATTGCAGAGGGGAGCACTTGTCATGAAGTGTGTACACGACGAGATTTCTTTACTGACAGTCAGGAGTTCTCTGTGGAAATGATATATTTGGGCTTTTAATGAGTTCAGATGGAAGTCCAATGAACAGACGTTCTTTATAAGGTTTTTGTCTTCCATCGACCTACCTGATCATGCTGGAATGAGGATGACCAAGATCATCACCTCCCGTTATTTTTTTAAGTTTAACTTATTTTATGCAAATAATCATTCTGGAAAAAGACAAAAGACAAAAAAAAAAAATTAATTCTAGTCCTACCACTTGCAGCTGACCATTATTTCCATTTTGTTATATATCCTTCTAGACTTTACACGTGAGTGTATACTATTTAAAGTCACATGCTGTGCTTAGCGAAATAAGTCAATCGGAGAAAGACAACTATCATATGATCTCCCTGATATGAGGGAGAGGAGATGCAACATGGGGGGTCGAGGGGGTAGGAGAAGAGTAAATGAAACAAGATGGGATTGGGAGGGAGACAAACCATAAGTGACTCTTAATCTCACAAAACAAACTGAGGGTTGATGGGGGGAGGGGGTTGGGAGAGGGGGTGGGGTTATGGATATCGGGGAGGGTATGTGCTATGGTGAGTGTTGTGAAGTGTGTAAACCTGGCAATTCGCAGACCTGTACCCCTGGGGATAAAAATATATGTTTATAAAGCTGTAAAAAAAAAAAAAAAAAGAAAGAAAGAAAGGATGAATCCCCAAGTTTTGTAGCAACATGGACGGGACTGGAAGAGATTATGCTGAGTGAAATAAGTCAAGCAGAGAGAGTCAATTATCATATGGTTTCACTTATTTGTGGAGCATAATAAATAGCATGGAGGACAAGAGGAGATGGAGAGGAGAAGGGAGTTGAGGGAAATTGGAAGGGGAGGTAAACCATGAGAGACTATCGACTCTGAAAAACGATCTGAGAATTTTGAAGGGGTGGGGGGTGGGAGGTTGGGGGCACCAGGTGGTGGGTATTGTAGAGGGCACGGATTGCATGGAGCACTGGGTGTGGTGCAAAAATAATGAATACTGTTATGCTGAAAAAAAAAAAAATTAAAAAAAAAAAAAAATAAAGTCACATGCTGCTATTACATAATTTTCAATAAATTTAATCAAGAATGTTCCTATTCTATATTGTGTATATATATTTAAAGATATGTATTTTTTTAAAGTCTATTATTAATCATTGCTTAGGTGAGTTATACTAAAGAAATAGCCACAGTATTTTTATTCAACCTATCAGTGAATGTGTTCTCTCCAGCACAAGAAATGACTCGCTTGCTCACTGATGCTTCTTTCTCTCTTTCCTGGTTATGTTTGCAGAAGATGAACAAGTATCTGCTGTTTGAGGCACAGGCTTTTTCTGGATCCAGAGTTAGCCACCTTTAAAAGGAGAGCACAAGAAGACATCCCTAGCAGCGGAGCCTTGGAACTCACATTCTGAGGCCGGTGGACCAGTTTGCCTCCTTCCCTGCCTTAAAAGCAGCATGGGGCTTCTTCTCCCCTTCTTCCTTTCCCCTTTGCATGTGAAATACTGTGAAGAAATTGCCCTGGCACTTTTCAGACTTTGTTGCTTGAAATGCACAGTGCAGCAATCTTCAAGCTCCCACTGTTGCTGCCTGCCACATCACACAGTATCATTCCCAATTCCAAGATCATCACAACAAGATGATTCACTCTGGCTGTACTTCTCAATGCCTGGAAGGATTTTTTTAAAACTTCCTTTTAGATTCCAATCCAGTCCTAGCACTTGGTCTCATTGGGATAATGAGAAAAGCTAGCCATTGAACTACTTGGGGCCTTTAACCCATTAAGGAAGACAAAGAAAAACAATGAAATCCTTTGAGTACAGTGCTTTGTCCACTTGTTTACAATGTCTTTTTTTTTTTTTAAAGAAATGGATTTAAAGATTGTGTTCAGAGAGTAAATGTTATATCCATTTAATGATTACAGTATTATTTTGAACCTTTGAGTAGGGTTGCCAGCCTGGGTTTCTGAAAAACCAAATATGCCGGACAGGGTGTGGTCTCAGCAAGAAGAGGGAAGACCTGGCTTGCGACCCTGTCTTCCTGTGTCCTTCTGGCCTCACCCATGAAGTGCCCTATCCTGGAAGTAGAAGATGTTAGCCAATTACTTAGATACCAAGACACCTCATCCACTCCTTCCCCAGTGGGTGGGGTTCTTCTGTAAAACTGTTTGCACATGGCCAGGGGAGGGAAATGGGACTCTTGTGTCCTGTGTCTGAGCCTTATGGAGTGCAGGACGGTGTCATGTGAGGGCGTGTCCTGCTCCACTGAGATGGATGGCAAACCCCATTGTTTTAAGTTATGTTTCTTTGATTTCTGTTAACTTAGTTCTAGGGATTTTGTTGTTGTTCGTTTTAAAGAGAAACGTTCATAACTGGATAGCATTGCAGTGAAAGCAGCTTGGGATATTGGAGCTGATGCCAGCTGTTCATACTGCTCTTTCAAGACAGCCTCCCTTCAATGAATTGGCATTAGGGAATAAACAAGCCTTTACCATGATAAAAGAACAAAAGATCACCAACCTGATGAGATATGCCAGCCTTTGCAAGGCCGGTTAGTCACCAAGGACTAACCTGTAAGTGGCTTTATGGACGCAGATAGAGAAGGCCTACGTGTAGCAACCACCTGCTCACAGCTGCTATTAACCCTATAATGACTGAAATGACCCCTCCACTCTATTTTTGTGTTGTTTTTGCACAGACTCCGGAAAAGTGAAGGCTGCCAATCCGAGTAGTACTCAAATGTGAGGAACTGCTGGTCTTGGATTTTTTTTCCATTAAATTCAGCTGATCATATTGATCAGTAGATAAACGTAAATAGCTTCAAATTTTAAAAAGTCAAATTGCAGTGTTTTTTCACTGTATCAACTGATGTCAGTGCTTTATTTAATAAATCTCTTCTGTATCATGGCATTTGTCTACTTGCTTATATATTACATTGTCAATTATGCATTTGTAATTTTACATGTAATATGCATCATTTGCCAGTTTTCTTATATAGGCTATGGACCTCATGTGCAGATAGAAAGACAGAAATCTAGCTCTACCACAAGTTGCACAAATGTTATCTAAGCATTAAGTAATTGTAGAACATAGGACTGCTAATCTCAGTTCGCTCTGTGATGTCAAGTGCAGAATGTACAATTAACTGGTGATTTCCTCATACTTTTGATACTACTTGTACCTGTATGTCTTTTAGAAAGACATTGGTGGAGTCTGTATCCCTTTTGTATTTTTAATACAATAATTGTACATATTGGTTATATTTTTGTTGAAGATGGTAGAAATGTACTATGTTTATGCTTCTACATCCAGTTTGTACAAGCTGGAAAATAAATAAATATAACATAAAGCCTTGTCTACATCCTTAAGGAATCGTGCATGCTTTTTATTATTGAAGTGTATTAAGGTTATTCGGTCTCACTGCAGGAGCAAGTTCTCAGGAGGCCAAGGAGATTTAGCCCATTTAGCATAAAAACTGACCAATGGCCTATTCTTTTAGGTAGCTTTCTGTTGATTCAGAGTAATTTCACAAACCCAACTATGTTCAGAATTCAGTGAAAAATAATGATGATCACTCTATATTTACAGAGCTTTTGTCTCTTCTCAACCCTTTTCCAATAAAAATCTCTGTGGGACATAACATTTTAATTCCCAGTATACATACTGAGGACCTCAGAGAACTTAAACTGTCCTTCAAGATCATGACCACTAGGTTAAAGGTAAAATTTAGCTAATGATTTCAGACTTTGAATGAGTACATAAAATATTATTGTTACATCTAAGTTCTATTGTTTGGTAAGTTGAATAATATTTCAACCTATCAGAAGGGCATTATACTTAAAAAGGTAAAAATCAGTTAAGCAGCAGCGAACCTATTTAAGCACACTAGAAATCAAGAACTCGTTTCTTATCCTCAAGCAGGCATAAATAAAAGCAGTATCTACCACTCACTGAGAAGCCTCAGAAATTGGAGTGGAAACATATGGGGGCACATGTGCAAAATGTGAGAAAACATGAGAAAGTCTAAAAAGGAGTCAGGAGTTTAGCCCTGATACTAACGTGGCCACTGGCCAAACCTAAAAATCTTTCTGAGGCATTTGTGCTATCATCGTGAGTACATTTTGAAACTCTGTGAAAATAATTGGAGAATTAAAACCAATTGTTTCAACCACACCTTTTAAAAAATGAAGGTATGGGGGTGCCTGGGTGGCTCAGTGGGTTAAAGCCTCTGCCTTCAGCTCGGGTCATGATCTCGGGGTCCTGGGATCGAGCCCCACGTCAGGCTCTCTGCTCAGCGGGGAGCCTGCTTCCCTCTCTCTCTCTCTCTGCCTGCCTCTCTGCCTACTTGTGATCTCTCTCTCTCTGTCAAATAAATAAAATCTTTAGAAAGAAAAAAGAAAGGACTGTGCCTTTAAAAAAAAAAAAGAAGGTATGGTGTGTACATGTGTTACGCGTTTGCCTCCATCTTTTCACTATAAAACCCATTACTCAGGGTAATGGGTGGCTCAGATGGTTAAGTGTCTGCCTGCAGCTCAGGTCATGATCCCAGGGTCCTGGGATCGAGCCCCACATTGTGCTTCCTGCTCACCAGAGTGTCTGCTTTCCCCTCTGCCTCTCTCTCTCCCCTGCTCATGCTCTCTCTCTCAAATGAATAAATAAAATCTTTAAAAAAAAAATTACTCAGGAACACTCTTATCAAAACAACCACCTATGCTTTATTTAATGCAAAGCTCTATTTAAATTTGTCACTCAAAAACTTAATTTTCTCAAATCTGGTTCAAAAAAAATCTGATGTTAATAAGCTCTTCACCACTTTTTGTATTCTGCTAAAAACGTAGGAAAATGACAAATTGACCACCGTGCCCATTATTAACACTTTGATGTTTTAGGTTACCTTTAAGTAGCTGAAGACTGGTCTCCGCTTCAGGGCTTCAAGAAGTATTTGTTCCTCAGATGTCATTGATAGTACTGGCAGGTTTAATCCGTGTCATGTTAGTAACAGAATCTGGCCAAGTTTTAGGGATGTCATACAAAGTACTTTGTTGGCAAACATCTGATGTTCTATTACCTAATCAAAAAAGCCACACAGGCCCATACATCCCAGTTAAAGCCCTCCAAATATTCTCCTCAGTTTAAATCCGTTTTCATCTATTGGGAAGTGTAGAGTTCATGCTCATTTATGCTTTAACCTATCTTATCTCCAGGTCACTGATAACATCTCCCCAAATGTTCCTGAATGATTCAAGCTTCTGAGCATGCATTTAGCAACGACACCTGTTAGGTCTGTGTACTGATGTATTAACGCATTCCTGCACTCCTGTTTTTGTCAAAGCAAAATAGGAAGCTCTCTGGGTCTTTGATTCCATGATATAATTCTCTTTTAAAAATAGCTTACTCAGGGGCACCTGGGTGGCTCAGTGGATTGGGGTCTCTGCCTTTGGCTCGGGTCATGATCCCAGTCGGGGTCCTGGGATCGAGCCCCGCATCGGGCTCTCTGCCTGCCTCTCTGCCTAGTTGGGATTTCTGTCAAGTAAATAAAATATTAAAAAAAAAAAAAATAGCTTACTCCAAGAAAAAATAAAGCAACTGAGGGTGAAATTGTCGATGGAGAGGGAAATGATTTTGTGAATATTCACTCAGTAACATCAAGAAGAATGTTGGAGAGGGCGATAATGCGATGGAAATGAGTAGGACAGGCTGCAGCCAACCTGACAGGACCTTGAAGAAAGATTTTAAAGTGAATGAGAGCTTACCCCACTGAAAGTGAGACAGAAACACTGACTGGAAGTGAAAAATAATTGCGAATTGCACTTTTTTGACATTCACATTTCTTTGCAAGTACAATACCATTTCTATGTTTGAAATTATACTTATCGCCCAGTTAGTTTTACAATGCCATAGCTGTATAACAGGCAAATTTATAGAGGTGGTCAAAACAGTGCATGCAAGATTAAAAGAATCTTAGAATAGTCTTTATTTCATGGGCAATCAATAAGATCATAACAATTTTCATAACAGTTTATGGGAAAAATTGGGCTTCGAATATAATATCAAACTAAATTCAGAGTCAAATGACCAATTTTACAGAGGAGGGGAAATAATGAAGTAATTCTAGTACAGGGTATTCAAAACCTCAGAAATAAAAGCTAGTTATATTCTATAAATAGTTTCATAAAATTTAAGGAACTTTATTAATAACATTAACTATGTGACCTAATACGGAATAGCTGCCACGCAGTATGGTTTTATGGAAACCAATGAAGTAATAGTATATCAGAATATTTGAGTTTTTCCTTAATTTATATAGATTTGTAATTTATATAAAAGTTTTTTCAAATAAGACTATAAAATTGATAAAAGATCAAGTCTGTCACATGTAGCATTAAGATGAAAACATGTGCAGTGCCTCCAGATGCAAAGAGCTGATTGCTTTCATATTGTGTACTTACTATGGTCAATGCACTTTTCTAGATGCTAGATATTTATAGATTTTAATAAAATGAACTGAGGTGCTTTTTAATTACAGTGTTTTTTGCAAGGTGTCTCCTATTTCTCAGGCCTTAGAGGGGAAAACTTACTGAGTGAATGCTAAGACAATAAATGAATATCTTATCAAGTAGTCTTGATCAGAGCAGAATCGGAGATACCTACCCATGTAGACTGGCCAGCAATGTATAAAAAGGTCGTGGCATAAGCACTGTGACAAGTAGGGAAAGCAACAACCAAACTGAACTCACCACATTCACTTGGGGTATTTCTGGACAAAGGCAAAAAAAAAAACAACCAAACAGCAAAAGCTGTACTCAAATCAGTATGCAGAAGCCATGAGACAAGTGATGAGCACGCAGAAATCATGAATAAGGAAGAGTCTCTGAAGTCAAGAAAGGGATTAATCAAAGACCGGAGTGGCGGGGGGTAAAGCTTAGCACAAGACATGCCTGTTACTTAGGAAGCACCCCAATGATATGTCTCCAACATACCTGAATACATTTCCGGTCTCAGAACAGCTCCCTGGTGCCTGGCTCTGTGAATTGTTCTTATTCTTCCTGAAACCAGGATGAAAAGCATTCCTGTTCTTTGTGTTTCCCCTTCTGATAACCGTTCTTTTCAGCACCTAAAACAGTGCCTGGGACATTGCAGAGGTTTTTAATAAATAAATATCTTACCAAGCACCCTAAAGGGCCCAAATTACACCAAAACAAAGATTTAAAATTCCTACTCTGAGCACTTACGATAAAGGAAGTGACAATGACAATGGTAAGGAAGCTGCGGGACATACTGATTTTTAAAACCAAGTCAAAAGGATTTTTGTCCAGGGGACTCAAAGTTCCACTTTATCCCCATCATTCCTTCTGTACCCACAAGGAAAGACTGGATGTGGTTGAGGAAGGGGTGTTCTACCCCACTTAGGTACTATTACTGGTGAGTTCTCATGGCTTTTTCACTACATTTTGCAAAACATATTTGATTCATTCTTTTATATCACTGCCTTGGTTTCAAATCTTTGAGGGCAGGCCACTACATCTAGCCAAACTATTTCTAGCACGATGTACCCTATGGTTATGCTTCAGTGATAGAATTTGTGTGATCTTGGTTCAGCTAGTTAGTTTTTTAATAGCACTTCAAAAGAACAAAAGTATAAAAGAAACAAAAGAGCCAAGAGGAATGTGAATAAATAGAATGAAAAGAGCCAAACAGAGAATTTGAGTGGGTAAGAGGTTAGGCCACAGCCACACAAAATTATAATTACTGATTCTCATGAATAGCTAGGACCCGAGAAGGAGGTTTACAATATGGAATTTCCGAGACTCACCTTTAAAAAGGAACTCCCCAGAGGACTAGCAGAAATGAAAACATAGTCTTGATTCTTTGAGTGTTTCTTCTCCCATGAACTTTCCTGACAAGGGAAGAGACTGGTGACTTGACATTCCTCTGTGTCTGCTGTCAGGCAGGTCCTTCACTACCCAGAGGTGGGAACAGAAGTCCTTTGCTAAGATTCTTCATGAAGAGTCCTGAGACACGACCAAATCTAGGATGCAAGTCTCTGTTTAAAAAACACACACACACACAAAACAAAACAAAACAAAACAAAACAACAACAACAAAAACATGAAATGAAGAGATGCCAAGTTTTCCTCTTACAATCTTACTAACATTCTTTTTTGGTCCAAACATTTGAATCTTGGAGTTGAACTACTTGATTTTGATTTCTTAACTGTGTGACTCTGGGAAAGAACCCGAATTCCTCACCTCAGTTTCCTCATATGTAAAATGGATAAAATAATGGTATCTACCTCAATGGTAACAGCAAAGGTAAAGTAAAATGTCACATACTAAACATTTTACACAGTGTGTGGCACATAGCAGGTGATCAAAAAAAAGTTGGCTGTTAGATTTTCTAAAATGCAAAATATTTTCCCCTATAGCATATACATACTAATAACCTTTATATGTATTTGTACCTAAGGTATGCTTTTAAGCATACAATGTAATACAATTAAGCAAAGTGTTTATCATTTCAGGAGGATGTAAATCACAGCCACACTGGGATATCACTGCATCTCCATTAGGATAGCTACCATCAATAAAACAGGAAATAACAAATGCTGGTGAAGCACTGTTGGTGGCAATGCAAAATGGTGCAGTCACTGTGGGGAGCAATATAAACAGTTCCTCAAGAAATAGGGGCTCTTGGGTGTCTCAGTTAGTTTAGAATCCAACTTTTGGTTTTGGCTCAAGTCATGAACTCAGGATCATGAACTTGAGCCCCGTGTTGGGCTCCATGCTCAGCAGGGAGTTTGCCTGAGATTCCTTCTCTCCCTCCCCCACCACATGCTCTTTCTCTCTTTCTCTCTAAAATAAAGGTCTACACCATTTAAAAAAAAATAGAATTACCGTATGATCCAGCAATTTCATTTCTGGGCGTATACCCATAAGAATTGAAAACAAGAACCAGAAGGGTTATTGGTACACCTGTGTTCACAGGCACATTATTCACAATAACCAAAAGATGGAAGCAAAACCTTAGTGTCTATTGACCAATGAGTGGACAAACAAAAGGAAGCATACACACATAATGGAAGTCTTTAAAAGGAAGGTGATTCTGACACATGCTACAAAATGGCGGGACATTATGTTAACGTGAAATAAGCCAGTCACAAAGGAACATATACTGTATGATTCCACTTATGTGAGGTATGCATATTAGAGTACTCACATTCATAGAGACAGAAAGTAGGATGGTGGTTGTCAGGGCTGGAGGAATGAGGAGCTACCATTAAAAAGGTTCTGAGTTTCGGTTTTGTGGATGAGAAGACTTCCGTGGATGGATAGTGATGATAATTTATGCCACTTAATGGCACACTTAAAAATGGTTAAGATGGCAAATTTTATGTGTGTTTTACTACCATAAAATTTATTTTTAAAGTTTATCATTAGCCCACAGTAGTCTCGTATACATGTGTGCCTCTACACTTCTTGCTCCTTATAGCTATTTTCCAGAGATGGAAACAAAATTGTACAATTCTCTCTTTGAAAATATGAAATCAGGGGTAAGTTTCCCTTTAAAAGGCAAATCAGTCTCAATTAAAAGGATACTAGTAATCAAAACATTTGAAGCTAAATTAATCTTGCTTACTTACGTCTTGTGTCCAATACATTGTATTGATGCTTTAGGAAAAGAGAATTTTACTATATACTTATGATGCAGGAAATTAAACAGAAAACGATTTGCTAACTAATCAGGTTGAGGGCAGATCATCAGGTAGGATTCAATATAACCTCTGCTCTATTCTTTAACATTAGAAGTAGGGGTTCCAATTCTGGTAATGGAAGGATAGCTTTGGATTGGACTAAACCCCCTACTGATAACAATTATAATGTTAGACAAAATGTAAAAACAAACAATAGTTTGAATGCATTGGAGAGCAACCAAAAGCTGTATTGGTAGGGACACAGTCCTCAAAGGAAGGAAAACACACCAGGTGAGCTCTACGTTGAACTGACTATTCCCTTGAGGGGACCTTCCAGTCAATGGCTCATCTGGGACAGAGGTCAAAGTCAGTGGTACTGGGGTCAGGAAGATCAGAGTTCTGTCCTGAGAGGTTGAGAGATTAACGGTTTCAGAGGAGAGAGTGTCAAATCTGCATAACAATTCTCTCAAGTCACTGGAGGAGTCTAGGATTGTTCACATGCCAAGTGATGGTCCAAAGAACCCAGCAGAAAGCAGCTGCTGGGAGGCTAGAGAGCTAAACAGAGATTTCAGCCACTGTCTGAAATCTGGGGAGATTGGAGTTAGAATAATCACCTTGGGCTTTCTGAAAACCCAAAAGGGCCATTACTAGGAGTAAAAATCCTGTCCCCAAACTGAGGATTATGTCCTCTGACTAAGGCAAAACTAAAAGAGACTCATCCCAACAAAGCCTATAGCTAAGGCCCTAGGATCAAAGTGATCTGTTTGTAATTTAATTACAAGAGAACACAATGCAACACTCTTCAGAGAAAAGTAACATAAATCCAGATTCTCTACATTATTATAGGATGTCAAGAGTAGAACTAAGTATGACTATGTATGGAAAAACTCAGGAAAGTCATTAAATAGTGGTAAAGGAGATGAAAGGAAAAGGGAAAGATGGAGGGAAAGGAAGGGTAAGAAACAACAATCTCACGGGAGAAATAAATAACATTTTCAAGAGAGGAAAATCTTCACAGTGGTTCGTATCCATTTCAAATAACTCAAGATATATACATGTATTAACCATAATATGTGAAAAATATTACCACTTTACTGATATGATTGTCATCATAATAAAGAAAAAAAAATGAATGAAAGAAACAGATTCTTCTTTTGGATTTACTTCCTGGCATCCAATAGAAAGAATGAAAAGGATGTTTATATTCACTTGTCTTTGCTAAAACAGTAACTACGGTTATTCACATTTGGATATATGGCAAACGTTTCCAAAATTGAAATGTACAGACATGGCACAGGGCAGAACTCTTGTGCAACAAAAACCCCAGTCCTTTCACGTTATAATAACGGCACTGAGATTTTCCCATTAGTAATAGTTAATGTGGCTCATATTTTGGATACTTCTGATAAGAGCAAAGGATTGTATCTTTCAATGTCAGATTTTGGTGGTTACCAGATAAGCTCATTTAATTAGTTTAAGATTAAAGTACATAATTTTTCACATGATAGCTGAATCCAGAGTTTCCCTGGTTTACTCTTAGAATGGTTTCCTTCTTTGATTTCAAGTATCTTTTGAGGTCACTCAAGTATGATCGAAATTTCAACAGCCATGTTTCCTTTACCTCCTATAGAGTCCTCCCAGATGAGGCCATCTTTACGGGAAGGGTGGGATAGGCTAAGTGTGTTCACTTCGTTTGAAATTTCAGTTGACCTGGTCAGCTCAGGAGGAAGCAAATTATTAGTGGTTTTATATAGATAACATTATTAAGAAACAAAACAGTAATAAGTGCTTTCCATTTTTTCAAGACCCAGAAGGGAACCCAGAATTTATCAGCTTCGCACATTAAAAGCCTTGAACTTTTGAGTTACTCTTTGAGCAATGACTCTAAGTGAGACTTTCCTTTCCTCCCCTGGCTCTCCAGGAAGTTGCCCCTTTGCACTCCACATCAATCAAGGATTCCTGCGGGAGGTCATATTAGGGCAGCAGAGTCTTTGAGGAACTAATTCTCATGACAATGGAATGTCACCGCCTTCCTGACTCCAAATGCTGGGGAGGTTTCACTGTGTCTCCAAATCATGCATTGTCCACCCAGACGGGAAGACTCCGCCCCATAGTGACAGCCACACTGAGGGGTTTAGTGAGTTTAAAGTTAGAAGTACCAGTGAGCTTTAAGTGATTTTCAAACCACTTTCAGTATGTCTCTGAAATAAGGTAAACAATATCTACTAGCGACTGTGGTGCTTTTCTCTTCTCTGAATATTTTATTAACTTATATCTATCATAAAATACTTCCCCTCCTTTCCCTATCCTCCCCTACGCCCTTCACCTCTACCCGCCCTGCCTTAGCAAGGCAGGTGCTTTCTCTGAGCCTTCTTCTATCTTGACCCACACCTGCCTGAAAAGTGGTTCTCATTAGAGAAATTTTAAATGCATTCATCCACATCCTCAGGCTGCGTGTGAATCTTCCACTGCCAAATCTTGAGGATCTTTTAATGCACCCTTTACAACTTCCACCACCAAGCTTGCTGGTGTCCCTTCTTGTCTGAGACTTCCTCTCATCAGCCTCTGCACAAAAGCCCAGACAATGGGGGCACCTGGATGGCTCAGTCGGTTAAGTGTCTGCCTTCAGCTCAGGTCATAATTCCAGAGTCCTGGAATCAAGCCCCACTTCGGGGTCCCTGATGAGCAGAGGGCCTGCTTCTCCCTCTCCCTCCCGCTCTACCTACTTGTGCTCTTTCCCTATCTCTGTCAAATAAATAAAATCTTAAACAAAAAATAAAAAACCCCAATGTTCATTTCCATCTCATGAAAAAAAAAAAAGCTTTTGTTCCCCCCCCTTTAAAAACATTAGTCAAAGGCAGTGAGCGTCACCATTTCACTAAACTAATTAATTTCTTCCATCAGGCTGGGGTTTGTCTTCTGAGAAGCTCTTGGCAATGCAAGATGAACAGTAATGTGTTTGACAGCACGTAAGAGGTGTGAAGGGAGAAGATGCGGGGTGTGTGTGTGTGTGAGCTCATGTGGGGAAGGATGGGCATAAATATGGTGGAAGGAGGATAAGAAGACACATTAAAAGGAAAAGAGGAAATAGTAAATGCACGTAGTGAGTACAGTTTTATAGCTTAAAACTTTTTTTTTTAATGTAGCCTAGCTATTTAAGCTGAGATGCCAAGAAACCTGAAGGTATTAAGAAAATATTCAGGGGCGCCTGGGTGGCTCAGTGGGTTAAGCCACTGCCTTCGGGTCAGGTCATGATCTCAGGGTCCTGGGATCGAGTCCCGCATCGGGCTCTCTGCTCGGCAGGGAGCCTGCTTCCCTCTCTCTCTCTCTGCCTGCCTTTCTGTCTACTTGTGATCTCTCTCTGTCAAATCAATAAATAAAATCTTTAAAAAAAAAAAAAAAAAGAAAATATTCAAACCCTCTTTCAGACATTGCAAACCATTTTTCTTGGCTAATTTCTACATGACAACAAACTTATATCTTTGAAAATAAAATAAACTGTGAGCATCATGAAGAGAGATTATTTCCCTTCCTGAGAACTCTTTCAGATATAAGAAGGTAAACGACTCAAAAGTTTTCAGTCTTGCTTACTTTTCCTGTGGTGTGCGTATAAAAACCTATATGTGAATGTCCTTCCAGAAGCTCTCTTCTAAGACAATAGATTGGCCTATATATGAGATACACACACACACACATTTATACATATATGTATGTGTATAATTTTTTTTCTAATGTGACAAGAAGTCTGTGCATATCTTGGGCTTTTCTCCCTGGTAAGTGCAGAGCTAGTTCTCAGTTGCCAGAGAGTGCTCTGAAGCCAAGCTCCTTTCCACCCCAGGACGGCCTTCTGGCATCTCCTATTGTGGCCCATGGACCTAATAAATTTCCCAAGATGTCCAATGAATGCACCTTGTCCTGGTCAGGCTGGCTTCCTTCTATGACTGAAACGAGGTCTCCAAATCACCTCTTGGGAATGCGTGAGCCCCAAGAGGTGAATTCAAATACAAATGTAGTAGCAAACTCCCATTCCTTATTTTATTCTTAAAAAGTATCGTTATGACAAGTCAAAGTATCATCAGGAATACAGAGCACACACTGCATGGATGTTGGCCATAAGGGAGAGGTTTGTGTCTGTCCTGCCCTGTGGAGGAGCAGAGTGACATGTGGACAGGAAATCAGGCAGGCTTACTGGTGAACATGCCAGATTCGAGTGGCTCTGGGGTGGCTGCAGGGAGTGTTCAGTGTTCAGGATTAGAAAGCAAAGTTCTCTTGGGTTTATCCTGGATTACCTCCTTTCCTTTATGCTCCCTGAATTAGTTTGTTAGGACTTTCATAAAGCTACGGAAAGGTAATTTCTCATAGTTCTGGAGACTGGAAGTCCAAGATCAATAGGCCTCTCCCGAGGCCTCTCTCCTTGGCTTACAGATGGCTGATTTCTTAATGAAATCTCCCATGGCCTTTTCACCCTGAGTATATATTCCTAGTGTGTCTCCTAAGTACAGTGATCCTATTATTCCAGGTTTCACTCTTATGATCTCATTTAACCTTAATTATCCCTTTAAAGGAGTCGTATTGGATATTAGGGCATTAACACATGAATTTTGAGGGAACAGTTCAATCCATAATAGGTGGTCACTGAGCCAGCAGGGAGCTAAGACCAAGATCTCAGATTCACAAAAGCAATATTCCTCATGCAGCTCAAAGGGAAACCCAAAAAACTCCTCACCAGTGATGACCCTCCAGTGACTCTGTCTATATACATGCCATGAGTGAGATCACT
This sequence comes from Lutra lutra, assembly GCF_902655055.1. Lineage (NCBI taxonomy): Eukaryota > Metazoa > Chordata > Mammalia > Carnivora > Mustelidae > Lutra > Lutra lutra. Next base: position 79,817,920 of record NC_062279.1, on the reverse strand, counting down.
TAAAGGTAACTTGTGGCCCTATCGGTCTCTCATAACAACCCTCAGTCCCCGTTTCCTCCTAGGATATGCTTTGCTGAGTCCAAGGTCTTACAGTTTTTAGTATCAAGTAATTTTTCTTAAGTAGCAGACTTTTTGCATACTTTGGGGGCAACTTTTTTCAGCAAAGGCATAGATGCACCCAAACACATTTTAACAATGTAAATCTGCTAGTGATAGTGAAGTTGGATGGCTGATAATAATCAGGGAAGTGTTCATCTCACGGCCCTGAACTAGAGGTGTGGCAGCTGTGTCCAAGCCGTGATTGGAAAGTCCAGCCTCTCCTATGGGAAATGCTGATGATGCAGAGCAGAGCGCTGGTAAAGGTCTGGAATAGATCAGAACAGTGGGAGATTTAGCCAGCTCTTTGGCCATTAGATTGGGCATATGGTGAACTGACACGGTCTGCCTGACACAGGATGTGGTTGGAAATATTATCAGGGCTGGGTTTGGGGTGTTGAGCCCAGGCCAAGGACTCAGGCAACATGATTAAGGAAAATGTCTTAAGAAATCCTAAGGAAGGGGCACCTGGGTGGCTTGGTGGGTTAAAGCCTCTGCCTTCGGCTCGGGTCATGGTCTCAGGGTCCTGGGATTGAGCCCCGGCTCAGGTCATGATCTCAGGGTCCTGGGATCGAGCCCCGCATTGGGCTCTCTGCTCAGCGGGGAGCCTGCTTCCTCCTCTCTCTCTGCCTGCGTCTCTGACTACTTGTGATCTCTCTGTCTCTGTCAAGTAAATGGATAAAATCTTTAAAAAAAAAAAAAAAAGAAAGAAAAAAGAAATCCTAAGGGGGGGAAAAAAAACTCAAGTGAAAATTTTCAACTTATCAGAATCTAATGACTGTAGCAATTTAAAACCAGTTGTTCTCAAAACACTCTCAAGAAGGTGTATGTGGGTCAAAACTTCATCAGCTTCATTATCATGGAAAAAATGAATGAATGAACACATCATTTGCTTTCTTCTCTGTGTTGGCAGCTACACTGGTGGTGCAAAAGCAATGGTGGGTAAACTCTTGGTACCTTAACACAAGCTCAAGCAGGGGCATCAAACTGAACTAGCCGTCGTCATTTTCATTGTCATATACTTCCGGAAAAACAAAACAAAACACACCAATCCTCAATGAGGCAGTAAAAACTTTTAAGGTTTTATTAAATCTTGTCCCTTGAGTGCTCAACTCTCTCACATTCTTGATGAAGAAATGTAAATACCAATAAAGCACTTCTGCATACCAAGGTACAATGATTGCCTCAGGAAAAAGCACGGTATTGTTTGATGGCAATCATATCTCAATAAAGTGGTTTTTAAAAAAAGAAAATGCACTTTTTTGATTGAGTGTAAACTTAAGTAGCTGCTTTTTTTCATGGAATATTGGGAACATCATTTTTTCCAGAATGACTATGATTACTTGAATTTGGGTATTTGGTGTTAATGGACTGCATGTCGTGTTGTATCCCTACAGAAATTCATATGTTGAAGCCCTACTTCCCCATCAGGTATTAGGAGACAGGGCCTTTGAGAAATATTAATATTAGGTGAGGTCACTATGGTGGAGCCCTCATGCATGGCTATTAGTTCCCTTGGAAGAGTCACAAGCAAGTTGACTTCCTTTTTCTGTTCCTCTGCCATGTGAGGATATGAGAAGTCAGCAGTTTGCGACCTGGAAGAGGGCTTTCTCTCTCTGGGAACCTAACAATGATGGCACCCTGATCTCAGACTTTCGGTCTCCAGGACTGTGGGAAATAAATTTCTGTTGTTTGTAAGCACCCAATCTATGGTAATTTGTTATAGCAGCCCAAACTGACTACTACATTTGGTAGACTTTTTCTTCAAAAATAAAAAAGTGAGCCCACCAGTTCAAGGAAAAATAACTGATGGTATTTGTTGCCAATGATAAAATTCAAGCTTTCACATGAAAATTAAAATTTTGGAAAACCTGTATCTGCCATTGTACACTCAAAAACTTCCCAACAGTTAAAAGACTTTTCTGATGAAACCAGTAGTGCTATCTTAGAGAATGTGATTTGTGGATATTATATAATGAAATGTGTCAACAAAAGAGGTGGAGAATCACTATCTTAAAATTTAGGTTGGGCTCCTGTTATCCAGACCATTTTGAGCTTTCCTTACTAAAATCAAACAGACATAAATCACATACATACACATTATAAATTAAAGAGTTTCTCTACTTGAAAATGATGAATGGCTAAGCTGTTAGGCTGAACTTTGAAAAGCGTTTGGGGATGTCCGGGGTCACTGAAAATAAAGTAAGACCTATTTATCTGTTAAAAATATAGATATGGGACGCCTGGGTGGCTCAGTTGGTTGGACGACTGCCTTCGGCTCAGGTCATAATCCTGGAATCCCGGGATCGAGTCCCACATCAGGCTCCCAGCTCCATGGGGAGTCTGCTTCTCCCTCTGACCTTCTCCTAGCTCATGCTCTCTCTGTGTCTCTCTCTCTCAAATAAATAAATAAAATCTTAAAAAAATATATAGATATGAAACTCCTGGAAAGGTTAGTCTATTTTTCTTATAGTTAATTCTGAGAGAAAGATCTAGAACATTTGTAATCTACATTCCATCTCAGCTTGAATATACAATAAAGAGAACAGTTTCTGGAGTCACATAGATCTTGGTTTGATATACAGATCTTCCTTTCAATTATGTGACTTGGAGAAATTTACATCTCTGAGCTTCCAAAGTAGTCCTCAATGATCTCTGGTCTTTTATACCTTTAATATCCTGGTCTTTATACCCTTGTGCCCCTTCCATGATGGATACTGGTCTTTCTGACCAATAGAATATGGCAGAAGTCATGGCATGCAACTTTCAAGATTAGGTTATAAAAGGATGCAACTACCGTCTTGAGTTCTTGCTTCTTTTTTGGATCACAACTTTGAGAGAAAGCCGTCTGCCATGAGGTCACTCAGGCAGCCCATGGAGAGCCTGTGTGCTGAAGAATGGAGGTGCCAACAATCATATGGGTGAGCTTAGAACATGTTTCAGCCCCAGTCAAGCCTTGAGATGCACGGTGCTCTTCTTGACAAACTTGTCCGCAACATCCATGAGAGCTGGTGAACTAGTACCATCCAGCTCAGTGGCTCCCAAATTCCTGACCACACAAACTATTTGTTGTTTTAAGTTACTATGTTTTAGGGGTAATTTATTAGCCAGCAATACTTTCTGTGCCATTTCTGCACTGATGCTTAAAGGATATATTTTTTTTTCCCCCGTGAAAAGCTATAGTTTTGTTAGAATTAGAAATCTTGCACTGTCAGTTGTTGGCTACTACGTCATTCAAGCAGGGGGGCACATTCAATAAACAGTTTCACATCTTTCCTAAAGAAAATTTTACTGAATTTCGGATTTCAGCATTTGTTTCAATTATTTTGGTTTTCCTCTTCAAAAGGCTGCCCATAATCCACGTTGGATCCGGTTTTGTTGACTTTCACAGCTACCACTTTCAATCAAATCTTTATCTCTTTCTTCATTTCCTTTTGATGTTTAAGTTTCCTTCTTTGGCATCTTCTATTTCTTTTAAAGCGTGTTGTGTTGGCTTTGTTACTGTATTTCATTTTCTGTGTTCTTTCACTGCTCATCTAAAGCTTTTTCTCTACTCATTTATGAAATTTTTTAAAAATTCTGATTTTTGATGCTGTATCAAAGCTTATGATACTTTCCTTTATGTTACTTTAACATATTTCAAGATACTAGGTTACAGTTTTCATTCATTTCCTGAGTTGGATTTTTGGTATTATTTCGTAGTATGTAAAGGATTTATTTTAATATACCCCCATTTCGTCTTTTTTTCTAATAACAATATCTTGGCTTGAAATTTGATAAATCCTTTTCTGCAATTCTTTTTTAAGTGAAATGAGTACTCCTGTCTTCTCAAGAGGAATGAATGAGCCAGGACAGTTTTTCTAACTTCACAACCCTAGATCCCTCTCTTTTGTTGTTTTTACAAAGTGATAAAAAATATAGCAGTAAAATTCCCGAGATTTTCCTCTTCAGTTCTCCACCAATTTTATTTAAATTTCCTCTCCTTTGCCTCTGCCTCTATTGTATCTGTCCTACTCAAACAGGATTCTACTTTCAGCGCTTTCTCCCTGGTGGAGGGCTTTGTCATAGAAAGCTGGCTTGGTTTGTTACTTTTGAAAATTTTTTAGGCCCAAATCTCTGGACAGATCCTGCATCCTCAACTTCCTGAAACTCCATGGAAGTCACTGGCACAAAGCAGCCTGAAAGTGCCTTCGCAGGTTCTGCAACTATTCTCAGAATCGTCCACCATCCTTTCCAGGGAGTCACTGAGAGTCAGTTAGTAGATTTCTGCATTTGGTTTTGTTCTCTTAGTTGCTCTGATTGCTTTAACAGGGAAATCCAGAGAGATTTAAAAACTGCATTGCCATTACTACCTAATTCCTAGAATGGTATGCTCTCGCTTTTCTTATGAACAAAATTTCCTTAGAAATGCTTTTTACAAACTTGTGTATTTGTTCAACCTTTTAGTTAGTCCAAAAAATGTGTTCCTGGGACGCCTGGGTGGCTCAGTCAATTAAGTGCCTTCAGCTCAGGTCATGATCCCGGGGTCCTGGGATTGAACCCCACATCGGGCTCTTTGCTCAGCATTGAGCCTGCTTCTTCCTCTGCCCTCCCCCCGCACTTGTGCTCTCTTTGACAAATAAATAACAAAAATCCTAAAAAAAAAAAGTGCTCCTTATGCAAATTTTAAAGGTAGAGAATGGAGATAGTTTACTGCCACCCCTCTGTGCACCCATTTTCAGCACTTATTAACATATAGCTAATTTATTTCTTTTTTAACCCTGTTTACTCCTGCTTCCTCAATGGATTATTCTGAAGCAAATTCAAAATACCATGTCTTTCAACATAAAATACTTTCATTTTAAAATTAATTTGAAATGCTAAATTTTATACACATACGTATCAGGCTGAGATGATTTACAACTTCACAGAAGTTACAAGTACATATGGATCCTTGTACATACAAGGACATAATCAAATTAGTAAGAGGTGGATTCTTAGAGATTTCTCTCTTTCTTTTTTTTTCTAAAGATTTTACTTATTTATTTGACAGACAGAGATCTCAAGTAAGTGGACAGGCAGAGAGAGAGAGAGAGAGGAGGAGGAGGAAGCAGGCTTCCCACTGAGCAGAGCCCAATGCGGAGCTCCATCCCAGGACCCTGGGACCATGACCTGAGCTGAAGGCAGAGGCTTTAACACACTGAGCCACCCAGGTGCCCCAATTCTTAGAGATTTCTGAAAAGACAACACTAAAAACAATACTTAAAACCATCTATCCAGTTTTTATGCCAGAAAATCTAAGCGTAATCCTTAATTCCTCTTTCCTTTCCTCCAAAAGAACCAGCCCAAAGTTCTATCCATTCAACATCTTCCATATCTTTATTCCCACAGCCAGTGTCTTAGTTCAGGACTTCTTTCTTCCTTTCCTGCACTATGGTAACAGGTTTCTAATTATCTCTTGACCTCTAGTCTCACCTACTTCAATTGCTCCTCCAAAAACCATTAGCCAAGATCTTACATGTATATTGATTCATTTGGCTATTATGTTTAGAAGCACTTACTGGCCCCCTATCACTTAAAGAAAACATGTCTTTTGAAAAAACCTAGGCTGCTCAGGATCCAGATCCTGTTTATTCCTCCAATCTCTCCACTTAACTTTGTCTATATAAACACCACTCCTGTTTCCTTCAGTGCTCTAAATCATTTTAGACAATTGTGTTTTCTTTCAAATGTGTTGTTCTATTTTTTTCCCACAGCCCTTCCCCCATACTGCCAGAAAATTCTGATTTATTTTCAAGCTTCAGCAATGTGTCTCCCAGCTTTGGGGGAAAAAAATAGCTTTACAGAGTAAAATGACAGTATTTCATTCACAAAGAAAACTGTAGTATTTTGGACTTCCAATAACTTGCTCACGTTTCTTATTTCATTTGTTCCTCAAAAATCTCTGTGAAATGTATGAGGCAGGTATTGGTTCCTATGGATGAATAAAGTGGGTAGGGGTAGCAGTCAGTAAGTGGTAGAGCTAAGAGAAGGCCCTGGAAAACCCCACCAGGCAGCATTCCTGAGCACCCCCCCCCCCCCCACCCAGCGCTGCAGCAAGCAAATCTGCCTTGGTTTCACATATATCACTTTCAGAATGCATAGCCCAGGATGTCATTCATTATGCGGATTTTTGACCTTTTTTCTTTCTTTTTTTTTAAGCTGTCATGACCAGTAATTCTAAACAATAGGCAACTCAAAAGGCTTTCCATTGGAAGAAAGTTAGTTTTTTCCTTACCTTCTTCACTCACAAATGCACCCAGGTCAAAAGTTTAGGGAAGCTTGGTTTGAAATGGTATCCATGTTTTCTTATGGTAATTTTTGACTTCTAAATACTGAAGTGATTTAGAGTAAAATCCTGCTGGTCCAGTTAGAGGTCATGGGAATGCCTTCATCTGAGTATAAAGAATTGGTTTTAAACTACCAGTTACCCAAAGGCTTATAGAAAGCAAGGTTAGAGAAGCAGTTTATGACCTTTACCTACACTTGAACTGGAATGGTAATCGACATTTCCAAAGACACTAAGGATTTCAATTTGAATTTCTGCAGTAACACTTGGAAAGACTAATCATTCTGTTCTGAAAGATGAGAGAATGTAGGTGAGAGGTTAAGAGCAAACAACACTGCCAATAAAACTAACAATCAACTAGAAAATAGCCTCAAGAATTTTCCAAATTTTCCAGATGCAGTATTTAACTCTCTCTTTCTTTGGTTTACATTTGGTAAACAAACATTTAGAAACTCAACTGTTGTAACACTCGCTGTCCCACTCCAGCTACCAGATTGGCTAAAATAGAAAGATTTTTTATTGTAAATTGCTTTTCTCCAGGATGTGGGAACAACTTCTGATTTTCAATAAATGATTTTCATTAAAGATAGATGAATAATAAAACTATTTTCAAAATCCTGACTTCTTAAGTTTTACTTTTTAGTTTTAAACTGCAGTTGATGTGTTCTCTTCAAAGGCTTTACTGGATATAACATGTCAAAAGTAAACTGATCAATGTGGACAAATAATAATAGTGCCACAGTTTACTCATACCTATAGCTCCTCCCATTGAATAATGTAATCTTAAGAAAATAATTAGATAAAGCTGACTTTTTAAAAAATGAAATTTAAGAAATTTGGATATTTAGGAATTGAAAATTAATTAAAACAGCAATTTAATCCCTCATTTATGTTTGAGAATGCTGAAAATTAGTCTTCCTTTAAAAAAAAAGAAAAAAGTAAAAAGAAAAAAAAAAGTATGTTAGAAGAGACCTCTAGTGTTTATAGTAGTTTACTGCAGTTTCATTTAAAAAAATCTGTAGATGGGGGCGCCTGGGTGGCTCAGTGGGTTAAAGCCTCTGCCTTCGGCTCAGGACGTGGTCCCAGGGTCCTGGGATCGAGCCCCACATCGGGTTCTCTGCTCCACGGGGAGCCTGCTTCCCCCTCTCTCTGCCTGCCTCTCTGCCTACTTGTGATCTCTGTCAAATAAATAATAAATAAAATCTTTAAAAAAAAATCTGTAGATGGGAAGAAGGAATAAATGTACTTTCCCTATTCCTTACGCTAAAGTACAACTAAAACCTCTGACATTATATAGAAAACAAACGTAAGATGACTCTGAAAGGTGGAGAGAAGAAGACAGACTAACTAGAGACCTCAGGACCAGAGGTGAGGTGTTCACAGGATTTCGTTTTTGCTTTATGTATCTCAGACTTGGAGCTAAAAGTTGGCAACCCAGAAATGTCAGTGAATGGAAAGCAAAAAAAACAAGCCAGCTCTCCAGCAAAAGAACTAAGAAATGGGCAACCAGCAAGACAGAAAAATGTTAGGTAATAACTGTTCTGTTCCAGTGAAACAGCATAGAAAAAACTGTAGCCTCATCCCACCCATGCCAGCAAAGATTGAGATGGAAAGCCTACTGTTCCCAGACTGTAATAGCAGTGGCACCAATTTCCCCTTAAAACTTCTAAGGGCCAGTGACAAAGAAAGCTGACCAGAGAGCTAGGATTTTCATCCCTCCCAGGCAGTATCAATCAACACCATATAGATTTCCATACCTATGCAGAAGCAATGAGAGATAATGAAGGCCTTTGCCCCTCCTTGCTGGGTTTCAGATGAGACATACTGAAGAGTCAGGACTTTTAATTCCACCCAGCAATAATGAGGCCAATCCACCCCCATAATGTCAGTCAATGTCATGAGCAGAGCAATAACAAACCCCTGGACCCCTCCCAGTCCAAGGGTAGCTGAGTGTGAAGCAGTAACTCCCACTCCCATCTCACAGTAATGATTAGCTCCTCCCCCCAGATGTCAATGAAGGCCAAGTGGGAACCTGAAATTCTATACTATCAGGCAGTAATGAGGCAGTATGGCAGTAAACCTCCCACTTCTGTTTTCCTTTCCTAGAAGAAACTAGCTAAAACAAGATTTGAATAAAACCCAAATCTCATTATATAATGTCTAGGTTTTGACAGAAAATCATTCATACCAAGAACCAGGAAGATCTCAAACTAAACAAAAAAAAACTAAAACTAAACAAACAAAAAATAGATATAATATTAAGATGACAACAATACCAGAATCATCTGATAAAGATCTTAAAGAATTCATCATTGGGGCGCCTGGGTGGCTCAGTGTGTTAAAGCCTCTGCCTTCGGCTCAGGTCATGATCCCAGGGTCCTGGGATTGAGCCCCGCATCATCGGGCTCTCTGCTCAGCAGGGAGCCTGCTTCCTCCTCTCTCTGCCTGCCTCTCTGCCTACTTGTGATCTCTGTCAAATAAATAAATAAAATCTTAAAAAAAAAAAGAATTCATCATTAAAATGATTCACAAACATTACAAATGTGCTTGAAACAAGAAGTATAAAATATCAATGAAGAAATAGAAAATATAAAAAGAGAAATGCAAAGGTCAGAACTGAAAAGCATAATAACAGCAACAAAAAGACTCAATAGATAAGCTCAATAGCAGAATAGAGGAGATAGAGGAAAGAAACAGTGTATTTGAAGATAGAACAATAGAAATTATCCAATCTAGGAAGAAAGGAAGATGGTGGCAGAGTAGGAGGACCCTAAGCTCACTTGGTCCCACAAATACAACTAGGTAACAGTCAAATCATCCTAAAGACCCCAGAAATTGACTTGAAGACTGGCAGACTCCACAACTAAAGATAGAGAAGAGGCTGTTCAAAGAAGGTAGGAGGGCAGAGATGAAGTTTGGGAGAGAAATGGATCATGGCCATTGTGATGGGGAGGGAGATGTGGTCTTGGAGGAGGGTGAGAGACAGATTAGCATATAGTGGATTGCATAGGGAAAATGAATCCCCATAGCAACTGACTTGGAATGTGAGAGGGGCCAAATTTCTTACAACCAGTGGGGCTTAAAGCCTGGAGTTCTAAAGGTCAGCAGGCTTGGCTCAAGGAGAGCCCAGAAGCATTTGGGGCTGCTCTTGGAGAAAAGGCAGGACAAACAGCCCAAAAACCTACCGTGGGAACAGCAATCTAAAGAGTGTATGGGGTATACAGTGCAGAGGTTATTTGTTCATCCCAGAGAGGTAGCATTCATGGAGAGACCCTTCCAAGAACAAAGGAACCAGCAGGTGCCATTTCCCTCTCCTGGCCCTCACCATAAGCTCAGCATCACCACTTGCTACATAACCTGCTTACACCAAGTCCCTGGTGCTTCAGGGGAACTGTACTTCCAAGTCATGTTTGCCTTAGTCCCAGGGCAGTGGACGCCTTACGCCAGAAGACCAGTCCAAACTCCTGCCAACACTGTGTCTTCTGACATGGGAGTTTTGTGAAGCCCAAGTTCCAGCAATAGTGAAGATAGGTCTCATTTCACAAGCAGACCAGAGCAGACCTACCTAATACATGCCACATTCAGGCCAGGGACAAAACATTGCCCATAAAAGGGTAAAGAGAAGTTCTGCAGACAATTGGCTTGAAGGATAAAACAGCCAGACAAAACAGCAGAGGACATGTAGTACACACTGGAGACACTCCCAGAAGAGCCAGGCCCTTGGGAACAGGGAACACTACACAGCAGGACACCACAGGACCACTATTTCATAAGGCCATTACCCTTAAGAACAGGAGATGTAGCTGACTTTCCTAACACAGAGAAACAGGCATAGAGACTTAGATAAAATGAGAAGACAGAGAAATTTGTACCAGATGAAAGAATAGGAAAAAGCCACAGCCAGAGACCCAAGTAAAACAAATATAAGGCAACATGCCTGATGGAGTATTTAAAACAGTAATCATAAGGATACTCATTGGACTTAAGAGTGGAAGACTTTAGTGAAACCCTTAACACAGTGATAGAAAAGAATCAGAGATGAAGAATGCAATAAACAAGATTAGAAGTACTCTTGATGCAATAAACAGCAGGCTGGAAAAAGCAGAAAAGCAGAGGAATGAATTAATGACCTAGAAGCAGAGTAATGGAAAGTAACCAAGATGAACAAAAGAGAGAAGCAATTATGCTAAATAAGAATAGACTTAGGAAACTCTGTGACTCCATCAAATATAATAACATTTGCATTATAAGAGTCTCAGAAGAAGAGAGAGAAAAGGGGGCAGAAAACTTGTTTGAAGAGATAATAGCTTCTCTCATCTGGGGAAGGAAAGAGGTATCCAGGAGACAGGGAAAACCCCCAACAAAATCAATAAATCAGATCTACATAAATACATATTATAATTAAAATGGCAAAATAGGGACGCTTGGGTGGCTCAGTTGGTTAAGCAGCTGCCTTCGGCTCAGGTCATGATCCCAGCGTCCTGGGATCGAGTCCCACATCGGGCTCCTTGCTCATCAGGGAGCCTGCTTCTCCCTCTGCCTCTGCCTGCCATTCTGTCTGCCTGTGCTTGCTCTTTCTCCCTCTCTCTCTCTCTGACAAATAAATAAATAAAATCTTTAAAAAAAAATAAATAAATAAAATGGCAAAATAGGGGCACCTGGGTGGCTTAGTTGGTTAAGTGTCTGACTTTGGCTCATGTTATGGTCTCAGGGTCCTGGGATTAAGCCCTACATTGGGCTCTCCACTCATCCACGAGTCCACTTCTCCCTCTCCCTTTCCCTCTGTGAACTCTCCCACTTTCTTTCTCTCTCTCTCTCTCAGATAAATAAAATATTTTTTTAAAATGGCAAAATATAGTAAAAATAAATTTAAAAGCAGCCAGATAAAAGAAGACAGTTACATACATTGGAAACACCATAAGGCTACCACAAAAGAAAGTCAGACAAGAAAAGATGAGAGAGTTGCACTTGGGTGGCTCAGTTAAGTGACTGCTTTCAGCTCAGGTCATAATCCTGGAGTCCCAGGATCAAGTCCCATATGGGGATACCTGCTCAGTGGGGAATCTGCTTCTCCCTCTGACCCTCCCCCCTTCTCGTGCTCTGTCTCACTCTCTCAAATAAATAAATTTTCCAAAAATCTTAAAAAAAGAGAAAGGACCAGAGAAAATTTTCAGGAATAACTAAAAATCAGGTAATAAAAAGGTGATAAATACATATCTATCAATAATTAGTTTGAATGTAAATGGACTAAATGTTCCAATCAAACTACATATAGTGACAGAATGGGTAAAAAACAAGACCTATCTATATGCTGCTTACAAGAGACTGATTTTAGACTTAAAGTTGCTTGGAGATAGAAAGTGAGATGGAGAAATATTTATCATACAAATGGATGTTAAAAGAAAGCCAGAGTAGCAATACTTAAATTATACAAAATAGACTTTAAAACAAAGACTGTAATAAGAGACAAAAAAAGATACTATATGGGCGTGTGGGTGGCTCAGTTGGTTAAGTGACTGCCTTCAGCTCGGGTCATGATCCTGGAGTCCTGGGACTAAGTCCCGCATGGGGCTCCCTGTTTGGTGGGAAGTCTGCTTCTGTCCCTGACCCTCCACTCTCTCATGCTCTCTCTCTCTCAAATAAATAAATAAGTAAAATCTTAAAAATAAAAAAAGATACTATATAATAGTGAGTCAGACAATCCAACAAGAAGATATAACAACTGCAAATATTTATGCACTCATCATGGGAGCACCCAAATACATAAAGCTGTTAATAACAAACAGAAAGGGGACACCTGGGTAACTCAAGTTGGTTAAGCGTTTGCCTTTGCCTCAGGTCATGATCCCAGGGTCCTGGGATCAAGTGCCACATCGGGCTCCCTGCTCAGTGGGGAGACTGCTTCTCCCTCTCCTCCCTGCTTGTACTCTCTCTCGTTATCTCTGTTGCTATCTCTCTCTCAAATAAATAAAATCTTAAAAAAAAAAACAACATAAAGGAGGGGGTACCTGGGTGGTACAGTCAGTTAAGCATCTGACTCTTGGTTTCAGCTCAGGTCATGATATCAGAGTTTTGAGAACAAGCCCTGGGTCACACTCCATGCTCAGTGCAGAGTCTGCTTGGGATTCTCTCTCCCTCTCCTTCTTCCCTTCCACTCATGTTCTCTGTCTCAAAATAAATAAATAAATCTTTTTTAAAATAACAGACGGGGGGGGCACCTGGGTGGTTCAGTGGGTTAAAGCTTCTGCCTTCGGCTCAGGTCATGATCCCAGGGTCCTGGGATTGAGCCCCACATCGGGGGGGGTCTCTGCTCAGCAGGGAGCCTGCTTCCCCCTCTCTCTCTGCCTGCCTCTCTGCCTACTTGTGATCTCTCTGTCAAAAAAATAAACAAAATCTTAAAAAAAATGAAATAAAATAGCAGCCAAGGAGCTAATCAATAATAATACAAAAATAGGAAGGGAGTGTAACACCCCATTTATATCAATGGACAGATCATCTAAGCAGAAAATAAACAAGGAAACAATGGCTTTGAGTGACACACTGGACCAGATGGATTTAACAGACATATTCAGAACATTCCATCCTAAAACAGCAGAATACAAATTCTCATGAGGTGCACGTGGAACATTCCCCAGAACTGTTCACATATTAGGCCACAAGACAAGCCTCAACAAATTCAAAAAGATCAAAGTCATACCATACATCTTTTCTGCCCACAATACTATGAAACTAGAAGTCAATCACAAGAAAAAAATCTGGGAAGACCACAAATACATGGAGGTTAAATATGCGACTAAACAATAATGGGACAATCAGAAAATAAAAGAAATAAAAATGTATGTGGAAATAAATGAAAATGAAGACATTCAAAGGTTCAAAACCTTTGGGATGCAACAAAAGCAGTTCTAAGAGGAAAATTTAAGGCTACCTCAAGAAGCAAGAAAAATCTTAAATAAACAATCTAACCTGACACCTAAAGAAGCTAAAAACAGAACAACAAAGCCCAACAGAAGGAAGGAAATAATAAATAATAGAACATAAATAAATGATATAGAAACTAAAAAACAGTAGAACAGATCAAGGAAAGCCAGAGCTGGCTCTTTGAAAAATCAATTAAATCGGTAAAACTCTAGCCAGATTTACCAAGAAAAAAAGGAGAAAGGACCTCAAATAAGTAAAATAAGTAAAAAAGACTCAAATAAATAAAATCACAAATGAGAGATCAGAAATAACAACCAACACCACAGAAATACAAATAATTATAAGAGAATATTATGAAAAACTATATGCCACCAAAGTGGACAACCTAGAAGGAATGGGTAAGTTCCTAGAAACATATAACTTGCCAAAACTGAAACAGGAAGAATTAGAAAATCTGGTGGACCAATAACCAACAAAGAAATTGACTCAGTAATAAAAACAAAACCAAAAACAAACAAAAAACAAACTCCCAAAAAGCAAAAGTCCAGGACCAGATGGGTTCACAGGCAAATTCTACCAAACATTTAACGAAGACTTAATACCTATTCTTCTCAAACTATTTCAAAAAAATAGAAGAGGAAGGAAAACTTCCAAATCTATCCTATGAGACCAGCCTTACCCTATACTAAAACCAGATAGATACCACAAAAAAAAGAGAACTATAGGCCATTATCTCTGATGAACATACATGCAAAAATCCTCATCAAAATACTGGCAAATCAAATCCAATAATACATTAAAAAAAATCATTCACCATCATCAAGTGGGATTTATTCCTGGGTTGCAAGAATGATTCAATATTCACAAATTAATCAGGTTGATGTATCACATCAATAAGAGGATAAGAACCATATGATCATTTCAGTAGATGCATAGAAAGCATGATAAAGTACAACATCCTCTCATAATAAAAACCTTCAATAAAGTAGGTTTAGAGAGAACATACCTCAACATAACAAAGGCCATATATGAAAAACCCACAGATAACATAATCCTTAATGTGTAAAAATTGAGAGATTTTCCCCTAAGGTCAGGAACAAAACAAGGATGTCCACTATCATCACTTTTATTGAACATAGTACTAGAAGTCCATTCTCACAGCAAAAGAGATAAAAGACATCCAAATCAGTAAGGAATATATAAAACTTTGATTGCTTGCAGAAGACATGAGATAGAAAACCTGAAATATTCTGCCAAGAAACTGGTGGAACTGATCAATGAATTCAGCAAAGTGGCAGAATACAAAATTAATCTACAGAAATATGGTGCATTTAAAAAAAAAAAAAGATCTGTTGTATTTTTTTTTTAAGATTTATTTGTTTGTTTCAGAGAGAGAGAGAGAGAGCATAGAGGGAGAAGAGTGAAGTAGACTCTCCACTGAGCAGGGAGCCTGATGTGGGGCTTGATCCCAAGACCCTGAGATCATGACCTGAGCTGAAAGCAGACATTTAACCGACTGAGCCACCCAGGCATCCCAAATCTGTTGTATTTCTATACACCAATAATGAGGTAGCAGAAAAAGAAATTAAGAAAACAATCCCATTTATAATTGCACCCAAAACAATAAGATACCTAGGAATAAACCTAACAAAAGAGGTGAAAGGCCTGTACTCTGAAAACTATAAAACACTGATTAAAGAAATTAACGAAGACACAAAGAAATGGATGCTCATGGATTGGAAGAACAAATACTGTTAAAATGTCTACACTACCTAAAGCAATCTACACATTTAATGCAATCCATATAAAAATAAAAACAGCATTTTTCACAGCGCTA
Source organism: Lutra lutra (assembly GCF_902655055.1). Lineage (NCBI taxonomy): Eukaryota > Metazoa > Chordata > Mammalia > Carnivora > Mustelidae > Lutra > Lutra lutra. Next base: position 79,802,759 of record NC_062279.1, on the reverse strand, counting down.
GAATAAACAATACTAAAATTTGTATAGAACCACAGAAGACTGCAGAGAGCCAAAGCAACCTTGAAAAAAGGAAAAAGAAATGACATCTTAATTATGAAGAAAATATAATTTGAATAACAAATAGTGGAAGAAGAAAATTTGTCACATTTGAAAGGAAGAAAGAATGATGGAAAGAGTAAGTATTTTATAAATGCAGAACATTTTCTTTCTCTTCCTGGATTTCCTAACTTATGTTTGAGTTGAAGCAAAAATTATAATACTGCTAAATATAGTTTTAACATATGTAGGAGAAATATTTAAGCCAATTGTTACAAATGGGAGAGAGGAAAGTTTATAATGAAAGATAAAGTTTTCATACTTCTCTCAAACTGGTAAAATGGGTAAAACGTTGACACCAGGAGACAGCACAAGTTATGTATATATTATGTACCACCTAAATCAGTAAAAAACTATATAAAAACATACATTCAGAAACACTACAGATAAATCAAAATAGAATACTAAAATATGTTCAAGTAACCAGCAGGTAGGCAGGAAAAAGAAAACAGAGATGAGAAAAACAGAGAACAGAAAATAAAATGGAAGACTTAAACTCTAACACTCCAGTAATTACATTAAATATAAATGGCCTAAATACACCAATTAAAAGATAAAGATTGGCACTATGCATTAAAAATGTATGATCTGTATTTTATTTAAAAATCTACAATCCCTCCTATATGCTCTCCATAAGAAACTCACTTTAAACATAACAACGCAGGCAAGTTGAAGGATAAAGATGGAATAAATTATATCATGTAAATATTAATAAAAAGAAAGCAGGAGTAACTATATAAATATTGGGTAAACAGACTTCAGAGCAAAAAAAAAAATGGTCAGAGACAGAGAAAGATATTACATAATGATAAAATGATCAATCCATCAAGAACAGTCTTTTACTTATACTGTTTTTTACTCAAAGCAACCCTGAATGAGTATATACTACACAACAGACCTTTAACATACATGAAGGAAAAACTGGTAGAACTGAAAGAAAAAACTGACAAATCCAGAATGATAGTTGGAGATTACAACACTCCTCTCTCAACAACTGATAGAACAAGTAGGATGAAATTCAACGACAGTATAAAAGCACTGAACAACCTAAACCAACAGGAGGTAGTCAACATTGATAGAACAGCCCACCCAACAACAGAATACACATTCTTTAAAATACCTATGGAATATATACCAATACAGACCATATCCTAAATTAAAAATCAAACTTTACCATATTAACAGAAAACAATAACAAAATTGCATGATCATTTTAATAAATGCAGAAAAGCATTTGACAAAATGTGAAATTTTGTTAACCTAGGTGTTAACCTATTTATGATAAGAACTCTCAGAATAATAGTAAGAGACATGAAAGTCCTCACCTTGACAGGTGGGGATACTCATCATTATACTAACAGGGACGGCAGCAAGTCCTCACCTTGACAAAGAGAAGGAAACACATATGCTTTCAGAGCTGGATCAAATATTAAATAAGAAAGCTTATTTAAAATTATTTAAAATGTTAAATAACTTCAAAAAGTGGCCTTTCAAAAAGTGGCTATTTCAAAAAAATACCTCTTTCATCTACCCATATTTAGTAATGGTCCTGAGACCCGTTATTAAGCTTGTAACAGTTACAGATTTAGGAATACCAGACCACTGGCCAACTATATGTCTGTCAAATGGTAAATTAAATTAAAATGCTCACCCTGGACATAAGCTCTGCACATTAGCCTATCTTTCAGGAAAGGCAGTCTTTTACTTATCTACTTATTTACAGGAGACTCAGAGTTACTGTCATTTTCTAGTCTAAATAACACTTTTTGTGAACACAGAATGTACAACATTATGTGTTTCACAGCTTATAGAAATTTTTCTATGCCATGAATACACTAAAATTACTTTAGCAGACATTATCCTTGTCCCAGATCCATGCATCTATGTAACCTATGTGAGAGTGGACAAAGATGGCAATAATTGATATATATTGAGACTTTTTTGTGTGCTAGACACTGTTCAAGGCATGTCACCTTTAGTGACAACATGATCTGTCACGACCCTATAAGGTAGATTTCCTCGCCATTGTTTTATGTGAAGAAACAGGAATAGGAGGTAAGCCATTTGCTGCAGTTGTAGTTAGAAAGTTGTAGAGCTAGACTATCTGACTCAGCCAGGCCAGCTCCAGAGCCTGTGGTCTTAACCATTACTCTGTAAATGATTAAACAGTAGACATTTGAATTGCTGTGTCCAGAAAGGTCATATAATTGCCTTGGCATCCATGATTTCTGAGCAATAGGGAATGCTTTTTTGTTCAGACTGAGTTTGGATGTTATTTTTCTTTATAAAGAGCAGACAACTCTAAAACACCCAGATAGCCTTTCCTTATCCTGACACTTGAACAAGATGTAAACAGCCAGAGTGCTGAACCACAAGTGCTGAAAGTTGTAGAAACAAAAGGGACAAGCTTCAGTGCTGTATAATATTCCTTGCCTCTTTCCCTCATTTGCCTATCTCTGGCTTCAGAAGATTTTGTTTTTCCTCTGCAAAGAATCCCCTATCCCTTGCCATGTTTGGATTGCCTCAACTTGGATGAGTTTCCTACTCTTTAATGTTGCTGTCAGTAGAACTGGACTGCTGAGTAGCAGGAAGAAAGGGTAACAACTTACTCAGACAGGCTAAATCTCCACATACAATACAGAAATTGTGGGGAGAAAAGAACTAGGGAGGTTCAAAAGACATAGCCAGAAGCTCAAATGAGAGCTTTAGGTTGATGAGGGGATTGTGACTAGTTAGGGAGAGAAATGAAGAGTAGAAAGAGACATTTGAGAAGGGCTTTTGTGAATTTAAAATGAGAAGTCTTTCAATATTATTTAGTAATATGCAAGAAAAGATTACAGTCTCTGTTAAAACTTACCTTGCCTCTTGGATGGGATGTCTATGAATGCAACTCTGAGCAGAAACCTGGCTACAAAGTCTCTTGTTTTATTAGGATTTCATATGCTTTGATAGAGAAGGAGTACTCTCAGAGGCAGACAGGTAGTTGAAGGAATTGCACAGAATGTTTTAAAGGAATAAATTTTTCAGAATAACTGAGATGATAAAAATAAAGACTTTGGCATTTAAAATTCTGTCTTCAGGGGCGCCTGGGTGGCTCAGTGGTTAAAGCCTCTGTTTTCGGCTCAGGTCATGATCTCAGGGTCTTGGGATCGAGTCCCGCATCGGGCTCTCTGCTCTGCAGGGAGCCTGCCTCCTCCTGTCTCTCTCTGCCTGCCTCTCTGCCTACTTGTGATCTGTCTGTCAAATAAAAAAAAAAAATTTTAAATTCTGTCTTCATATAACTGTAAACTAAAACTTGTTTCTAAAATTAGAAACAACCAGAAGAACTAAAAAACACGAAAGATAAGATATTAACTCAGAAAAGAGTAAAACACTTTAAACTGTGTTATGAGTTTACCAGTTCCTAGGAAGAACTGGCATTTCAAAATCTCAGAGTTGTTTGTTTATTGTTCATCCTTATGTGGTTAATTACAAAAATGTATATAATTTTTATTTTGTAATTCACGTTTAGTACTTCTGTTAACTTTTCAGTTGTTTACATAATGTCTTGATCTAAATGACCCCTTTTTTTATTCCCACAGTGAGTCTCACTGGGCAGTGTGATCCCTACTAAAACCTGCAATAACAACTCTGGCACTCAAAATGGGAAAAATCAGGTAAGCAGCGCCCCCTGCAGGTTGGTTTCTTGATTCAGCATATACTTGTCTCATTATACTACCTGTTAAAATCATTTAGCAAAGAAACTGAGAAATATTAGGATTATAATTTTATAACAGGAATAACTGATAGCAATATGAAAAATGCATAAACTGTGATTCTGCAGATTCCTTTATCTGTGTAATCTTTGTTTCCTATTTTTCTAGTTCATCTTTTCTAAATAAGAGAAAAATGAAAATCAGACTGAGAATATATATCCACTCTTGGATGGACAGAGAATATACTATCTAGAAATCAGTTCCTAAATTCAAGAATCCAAGGACTAGTTTGTTAAAATAAACTTTAAAAGCCTTTAAAAGCCATGAAATTGAGAGCTTTATTGGTCCCTTTTTACTTCATTTGGTTAGGAGAGTTTTCAAAAGTAAGAACTTTTGATTCTGTTATTCTTATTCTGTGTCTTACTGGAAATGAGAGTATAGTGCTCTAAATATCATGTTTTCATTGTTGTCATTTAACCTTTCAGACAATTGAATTACTTATTTTCTTTTAAATTTCCCCAGGGTTAGCAGATCTGAGTATGGGTTCAGATTTTTGTGATGTGGTTTTATGATCCTGGAGTATTTGGTCATTTTAGAAAGAAAATAGTGCTTTCATGATTCAGCCCTAGGCATGAGAAAAGATAATTTCTCCCCCGACTCCTGTGTTATCTGAGACTCCACAAACAACTAATTAACACTGTAGCTCAAGGGCAAAAAGTAAGGATCTGGCTTTAAGAAAACAATGGTAATTTTGCCTTCAGAGACTGAGTATACTATTAGATGTTCCATGGGAAAGGTGCCACTTGGGTTCAACACAGGTGTAGTGGACATGTTAATTTTGTTTGACCATTATCCGTTTCCCCTTCCTCTATTAATTGCACCTTTTTTTGAGTAATGGAGTCCATCCCTCTCTATTATGTGGCCTAGATCATATGCTTATACCCTAGGTTTCAAGAAGGGTATATGACTTCAGTTCAGCCTGGCCAATCAGAACAACATATCATATCAGTGAGAGTAATTGGGGGAGGGAAGTGCTTGTGATCTCAGTGGGGTCAAGTCCCTTATTTGGACTTTTGCTGGAACTTTTTGGAAAGATAGAGAGTCTTCGCCTACATCGCTAAATTGATTGACTGGAAACCTGGCACATCTGGTAGCCTTTTAAAAAAAAATATTTAAATACTTAGAAGCATTAGCCTTTGTCTGAGAAAAAGCCAGCCCAGAAGCTAATCAAAGAGATGGAGCAAGTAAATTCCTGAAGACGTTACTGAGTACTTGCTTCCCTCTGTGTCTGAGCCCATCCATACTCTGGGACTTGTCAGTTTTGTGTGCCAACAATAATAATAACTATTACTATTATTAATATTTTAAGCCAATTTAAGCTGGCAACTGAAAGAGTTCTGATTAACACAATTAGTTTTCTATGAATTAGTACTATTGACGATGACAAGGAATGAAATATTATAAGGAGATCTTGTGGTCCTAGAGGAGAGTGGGAAAATCACAGTTACAGGACAGAACTTCAAAATAGCTATTAAAATTGTGCAGGCTGCCAGACAGACAGAAAATTTGGTTTTATCAATTGGCCCATATTATAATGTATAAAATAAGACACTGGTTTTCTTTCTTTTTTTTTTTTTTAGGAGTACAAACTGGTACACATTGTTCAAAATGAGTAAAAGCCATATGTATTAGGCTGAATACCAGTCTCCCAGAGATATCTACTTCCTAACACCTGGAACCTGTGAATGTTACATTATATGGCAAAAAGGACTTTACTGAGGTAATTAAAGATCTTGAGATGGGGAGATTATACTGGATTATCTGAGTGGACTCTAAATGTAATCACAAAGGTACATAATGATGAGAGAGCTGCAAGAAGGTCAAAAAAGGAAAAAGATGATGTGAAGATGGAAGCCAACTTTGGAGTGATGTGGCTATGAACCAAGGATGCCAGGTCAACCTCTGGAGGCTGAAGAGGCAAGGAACAAATTCTTCCCTGGACCTGCCAGAAGGAACCAGTCCTGTCAATGTGAGATGGATTTAATTGAACTTAATTTAATTATTTTTTTAAAGATTTTATCTATTTAACACAGAAAGAGAAAGAGAGAGAGAAGGCGAGAGAAAACACCAGAAGAGGCAAAAGGAGAGGAAGAAGCAGACTCCCCACTGAGCAGGGAGTCTGATGCAGAGCTTGATCCCAGGACCCCGGGATTGTGACCTGAGCCAAAGGCAAACACTTAATTGACTGAGCCACCCATGTACCCCTGTAAGATGGATTTTAGCCTTCCGATTTCCAAACTATAATAGAATAAGTTTGTGTTGTCTGTGCCACTAAACCTGCAGTAATTTATCACAGCAGCAATAGGAAACTAATACATATGTTAAGTTAAATGGACCTTTTTGACCTCATATTGAAAAATATTTTGCCTCTTGAACCACAAGCAGCCTTCAGAGAGAAAAAGATCTCCAAATATACCTGCGCCTTATTCGATGAGCCAATTAAAAGATCACTGCTAAATAAAGGTAAAGATGGGGATTTCCCAATAAATTGGATTAAGAGGATCATCAGGTTCAGATAATATGGCGCTCATGACTGGAACACCTAATTACCCAAGAGAAAGCACGTTAGGAGGCCTTCAAAGGAAGGTGGGATGATTCTCTAGCCGACTTGAAATAGGGAGAGAAGGGCACCTGAGTGGTTCAGTTGGTTAAGTGACTGCCTTGGGCTCAGGTCATGATCCCAGGGTCATGGGATTGAGTCCCATATCGGGCTCCCTGCTCAGTGGGGAGCCTGCTCCTCCCCCTGCTTGTACTCTCCCTCTTGCTCTCTGTCAAATAAATAAAATCTTTAAAAAAAAAAAAAAGAAATAGGGAGAGAAAAGAAGTTAAAGTTCCCCTCAAGAGATAGTGTGTCAGTTGGGAAAGTATTTCCTGTCAGTTGAAATATCTTTTTATAGCTGGGGAAAACTTGGGAAATCAACTTATGAGCCATGGAAAAAGGTTTCTTCTGTTTATTTACTTTGGCTTTTTGAAATGTTCTTGGATTTGAGCAGATGTTTGACTCCAGGGAAAACAGGCCTAAGAACAATTAAATATGTACCAAGCGGACTCTGCTAGAAGCTAGCATTGCCTACTGCTGCACTTGAGAGAGGCATTGAGAGGGAGCAGAAAAAAGACAGATGAGCCACTCGGGCCCATATTCCCAAAGACAGGCCGTATTTCTTGCATCTTTGTACAGCAGGTGAATGCACCTGAAACCTCTCCAAAAAGAGTGCAAAGTATGCTTTCACCTCAACTTCAAGTTAGATACCATGTCCATCTTCATTCCGTGCCATTTTGATCAAAGGAACAAAACCTGAGCATATACAGGTAGACTCAGAGGGAGCCCACCATTAGAATTCAGGCCTGCAAGTGACCTTTATGCAGGTTTCTCTTTGTTTTAAATTATCTTGGAGGAAAAAAAAAGGACTGACCAAGTTAACCTAAGCATGATAACTCTTGGACAAATTTAGGGACATCATTCTCTCCCTAAACACCCAGCCTGTAGACTAGCAGTGGCAGAGCCTCCCTCTCAGGCAAGAAGCCCAAAGGAACCACCCTTGTGCATGGAAGGAAGGTGTTATGGTTTTTGGTATTTAACTTTCTGGATTCACTTAGATTCTTTCAGGGTTGGTGATGGTAGTAGGTCCAGGAGTGAGACATGTTTTTGTGTGTGTTGAGGAGGGGTGGGGTGAGGTGGGTTAGAGAGGACATTACACTAGAAGATGAACAAAACTTGGGTTTACAGCTAGCAGCTGCAGGGAATGGACCAGTAGACCAGGGCTCCAAGTTGGCAAATCAATATTTCTCCATAAAAATAGCTAGTATTGGGCGCCTGGGTGGCTCAGTGGGTTAAGCTGCTGCCTTCGGCTCAGGTCATGATCTCAGGGTCCTGGGATCGAGTCCCACATCGGGCTCTCTGCTCAGCAGGAAGCCTGCTTCCCTCTCTCTCTCTCTCTGCCTGCCTCTCCGTCTACTTGTGATCTCTCTCTGTCAAATAAATAAAATCTTTAAAGAAAAAAAAAATAGCTAGTATTTCCTGGGTATTTTCTTTCAGTGAGAAACAGTCTTTTGCATGCTTTACATATGTTAACCTACACAGCAACCCTGTGATGAGAGTGCTAGTGTTATTTCCATGTAATAACCGGGAAACTGGACGCACATGGGGTCCAAAACACCTAGCCAGTAAATGGGGGAACCAGGATTGCACTCAGGCCATCTTGATCTAGAAAGCCACAAGGAGAAAAATGGGAGAGGAATAAAACAGGTCACTCAAAACTAGATAATGATGCCTCTAACGAAGAAAGAGTTTGCATGCTGAGATGTTTTCATTCCTATGGGCATGTGCTTCCTTGAATGGAAGACAGAGGCAGGCCAGGGTGATTCAGGCCCAGCCCAGGCAGCCTGCTCTCTGGATGGGACGCTTCCGGCCAGCACCCACAGGTGCAGAGGTGGTGGGGAGGGAATACAGAGTTGGGAGATGGTAGAGATCCTAGGCTAAAGCTCAGGACAGGACTCTAAAGTCCTTTCTGCCTGAAATGGGGTTGTTTGACTTCCTGGGGGCATGTGCTTCTGTTTGCAGTCAAACCAATTTGAATTAATTTAGCAAGTGTCAATAGTTTCCCTCTGAACTGTGTCAAATGCTGTTCTAAAATTAGACTAGTGAAATCTTCTCACAGACTTTTTTTTTTTTAAAACAAGATTGAGATAATGTTTCACACAAAGATGGAACTGCATGAGACAGCCCTTTTTAATCACAGAGAAATTTCCTCTGAAGATTCTGTCACCTCTCCCACACCAAGGGGATCTGCTAGTGGGATGTGTGCCCTGGGGGAGGTTTGTTTTTTTTTTTAACTAGACATAGCTGACCTATCACTCACCCTCTCAGCCTATACCCTTCAGAACTGGTGCTGAACACTGGTTTCACCTTGTCTTTGAGAATAACTACTGGGCACTTCCATACTTCTACACTTTTGAGAAATAGTTTGGAGTAAAGTGAAGCCTTTGGAGATATCACCATTATTACTATTTGCTGTGAACATGAATTTACAAGGCAGGGAAGCCATCGCTGAGGAGACAGCTTGGCACCTGCCTTAGTGTGGGCTGGGAGCTTGTGATCCAGTCCTACACCTTTGAAAGAACATGGGTGGGGAAAGAGATACTGAAGAAGGATTTATTTCAGAGTCATGTAAGTCATTTATATGTATGTCTTGGGGGTTGGAGGTAGTAAGCATGGGAGACCAAGGGCCATGTGCGTCAGCATGAGAAAAGGTCATTCAGTCTAGGTTGGTGTGCATGGAGATGTGCACCCCGCAGAGGAAGGACAAGTGCTTGGGGACAGTTCAACACTTGGACACTGATGGTCACTGTGAATGGGTCTGCCAGCCAAGGGCCATCAGTCCACAGAGAGCCCATCTTTTTAAGGTCTCTGAAAACAAAGCAGGGACAGTGAGTCCCTCTTCCACCCTCTCTGACTTCCCTCTTCCTTTCCTACCCCACCCTCTCTCCTTCCTGCCCTACCCTCTTCTCTTTTCCTGCCTTCTCTGCACTCCTTTTGTCTGCTCTGTTGATTTAGTTTCCTTTTTTACCATGCTGCCAGTTTCCTTTCATTAAGATGCATTGATTCCACTATTTTGTAGTGTTTTTCTCAAGAAAAATACTATTTGGTTCAAAGTAACAAATCCTGCTCAGTTCTCCACCACCTCCCATGTTAACCTCCTATTTTTTACTCTTCATAGCTGGCAACAAGTCTAGGTCAGGAATGTAGAGGGCTCTGATGCCTCTTCAAGCCTGAATGCCACCTACAGCAGGACTAAAGGGAGAGCCGCAGTGATCCAAGGACTCTGATAATCCACTAACCTCCACCCATCATCTTTCCTTGCCTTCACTATAAGTTGTCTAAGAGACCAACTCCTGAAAGGAATGGCAATGAGAACCGATTATCTACATCCCCCCAGGAGACCATGAGGACAAATCCCTCCAGCACTTACAACCCTGCTTGCCTTAGTCACCTCCAAAAGTCCAAGTCTTCAAGGTCATCTTTTATATTCTCATTCATTCCCACAATCATCCAGGACATTTTCTCATGGACTCATGTTCCCACTCCTTGCTGACCCCTAGCCATTCTCCTGGCCTGGAACTCAGAGACTGTCATCACAAGATTTCCTGTCTTCAGTCTCATCTGTGAACATATCTCTTTCACCTTCTTGCTCTAACTTTGAGCTGATACGGTAGCTATTATCCACATGTAGCCACTGAATACTTGAATGTGGTTAATCCAACCTGAGATTGTGTTGTCAGTACAAAATACATACTGGATTTTGAAGAATCTTGTGGAAAAAAAAAAAGAATTTAAAGTATCTTGAAGGCTATTCAGGCAAGAATAGGAATTTGTGTTGACAGTTCAGCACGTCAAAAAGGTACCACTTCCTCCTGGCTTCCATGGTTTTTCATGATAATATTTTCACTATTATTGGGTTAAATATATTAAAAGTATGTGAATCCAGTTCTTTTTACTTTTTCTTTCTTCTTTTCTTTTTTTTCTTTTTTGAGAGAGAGAGAGAGAGAGAGAGGAGAGGGAGCAAGTATGAGGAAGGGGGTGGAGAGATGGGGAGAGAGAATCTCCAGAAGACACTCCACTGAGCACAGAGCCCAACTGGAGGCCTGATCTCACGACCCTAAGAACATGACCTGAGCCAAAATCAGGAGTCAGGTGCTTAGCTGACTGAGCCACCCAGGGGCCCCAATTCTTTTTACTTTTAAAAAATGATTAGTAGAGGGGCGCCTGGGTGGCTCAGTGGGTTAAGGCCTCTGCCTTCGGCTCAGGTCATGATCCCAGGTCCTGGGATCGAGCCCCGCATCCGGCTCTCTGCTCAGCAGGGAGCCTGCTTCCTCCCCTCTCTCTCTGCCTGCCTCTCTGCCTACTTGTGATCTCTCTCTGTCAAATAAATAAAATCTTTAAAAAAAAATGATTAGTAGAAAATTTAAACGACATATGTGGTTTACATTGTATTGTAGGACAGTACTGCTCAGACCTGATTGTCCCTGGAAGACCCAGCCTCTTCAGAGACACCTCAAATGGTGGCTGATCCTTTTCTGATGCTCAGACTAGGTGTAAAGGTGGGGCAGGCAGTTCCTGGCTCCTCATTGCTCTTTCCAAACCATTGTTTATCCTCTTTCCTAACATATTCAAGACCTCTTGAAGCACATGACCTTGGATTAGATCTGTATCTACCCCTTCACACTGCAATTATCTACCATTCTCGTTTACTCTTTTCCCCTTAGTGAAGATCTGGTTCACTGTCATTCTCCCAGCGTGACTCTGGTCATTATTCTGATAACTGGTATCTTCATAGATAATCCATCCACATCTTGACCTCCCTGTTCCTTGATGTCCTCACTTATAACACTTTACCCTCCATTCCCCCAAGACCTCCCTTTTATGATATCTTCGTCACTGCCTGTAATTTCACAATCTCCAAAATCTTAATTCCAAACATACTACTCTTCTAATGCTGCCTCTTATATTTTTAGCTTCTTTCCTTTAAGCTCCCCATTTCAATAATTCTTTGACTCTACTTCCAATTAATTGAGTTTACCACCTTTTGCTTATCCAGCTTAGAATCTATGGTTCATTGTTGTAATTACTCCCTTGAATATACCTTTAAGTCCTTTATATCCCTACATCATTCTTGTGCTTTCTGGAAAATCTCTTCACATGATTTGATCCAGCTGCCCTAATATCCACAGCCAAGACAACTGAATGAGTCTTACTAAATCTGTGAGGCCAAACATCAAGTGGTCCCCAGCACTGCCTGTCAGTCTTGTACATATCCCTTACTCTTTTACTCTATCTCCTCAAACTCCTTCACTGAAATGATATTGCTGCTGAGGTCTTGCTTTCTATTGTAACTGAGAACACAGAGACAATCAAAAGATAATCTCTGCTTCTTCCCATGACCAAACCAATCTGCCATATATGCAACTGCATATATATTTTCTGTTTTCCTTTCATGTATGACGGGGAACATTCTCTTGCTCTTATCTAAAGCGGATTTCTTTACTGTGACACCATATCCCATCCTCTCACCTACTGAAGCCCTAAATTCCTGCAATTCACCTTCCTCTGTCTTTTTTCCTCCTCTCTACTGGAGCACTGTCATCAGCACCTGTCTCTCCTGAACCACTTCTATCAGACATTCAAGCCCACCAGTCCACAGCTGCTGTCGATGTTAGCCGCTGTGCCACGGAGCCTCTTCTAATGTTCACTCGCAGTCATCTTACTTGAACATTTAGCAGCATTTGATCCGGTTGCTTATTCCCTCTTGTAACAGTGTTCACTAGGCTTCCAGTGCTCCTTTTCTTTTCCCTCCTTGGTTGCTCCCTCTCAGCCTCCACTGCTGACCCCTCTTCCTCCTCTTTCTCACCTTTAAATGTGGGCGTGTCCGCAGTACTTAGACTCTTGTTTTCTTTTTCACACTTACTTTCTTCTAGACAACATCATACAGTTCTATGGTTTAAAAGACACCTATATGCTGAAAACTTCCAAATTTACCTCCCCAGCCTGCGAATCTCTCTGGATCTCTAAATTCAGAAATCCAACTGCCCATTCTAAGCCTCTATTTGATTTCTAATGAAAATCTTGATTATTACATATCTAACACCAAACTCCATTTTCCTTCCCAAATATTAGTAAATGCCATCATCATTTACCCAAAATTGGAATGAACTCCTTTCTTTCTCTCATGACTTACATACTGTCCATCATCACATCTGGCAGACTCTAGCTTCACAATACATTCTATCTCCCCATCTAGTCCAAGTCATTAACTCTCCCCTGTAATAATCTCCTTATTTTTGTTCTTACTTCCTTCTCACATTCTCTACACAACTCCCAGATTGATCCTACTGATATAGAACCAGGTCATGTAATGATCTACTTAGAAACCTATAATGACTTATTAGCTAGCTTTTGTGATGGTTAGTTTTTTTAAACAGCTTTATTGAGATATAACTTATATGCCACACAGTTCACTCATATATAGTGTATAATTCAAGTTTTTCGTATATTCACAGAGTCGTACAACCATCACCAAAGTCAATTTGAGAACATTTTCATCACCTCAAAAAAAAAAACCCCACACCCCTTAGCAGTTACTTTCCTATTTCCCCCTCAGTTCCACCCCCTAGCTCCTGGCCACCACTAAACTGCTTTCTGTCTCTGGATTTGCCTATTCTGGAGATTTCATATAAATGGGATCACACGCTCTGTGGTCTTTTGTGACTGGTTACTCTCTCACCATAATGCTTTCAAGGTTCATCGATATTGTGGCATATATCAATACTTCACTGCTATTTATTTGTGCAAAATATTCCATTATATGGGTATATTGCATTAAGTTTACCTATTTGTCTGTTTATGAACATTTGGATTCTTCCCACTTGTTGACTATCATGACTGTTACTAGGAATATTTGTTTACACATTTCTGTGTGAACATAGTTTTTATTTCTCTTAGGTACCTATTTGGAATTGCTGGGTCGTATAGTACTTTGGTGTTAAACTTTTTGAGGAATTGCCAAACTGTTCTCCAAAGTGGTGGAATGCAGCAGTTTAAGTTCCCAGCAACAGCATATGAGGGTTCCTTGTGATGGTTAATTTTATGTGTCAACTGGGTTATAGGATTCCCAGACATCTGGTCAAACTGCATCCCACACAGCATTGCTGCTGATCCAGAAGCTCATTTCACAGCAAATGAAGTCTGACAATGGGCCAATGCTTATGGAATTCACTAACATTATCATGTTCCCCACTGTTCTGAAACAGCTAGCTTGACAGAAAGGTGTACTGGTCTTTTGAAGACTTAGTTACAATGACAGCTAGGTGGCATTGCCTTATAAGCCTAGGGCAAGGTTCTCCCGAAGGCTGTACATGTTCTAAATCAGCATCCAATATATGGTATTGCTTTTTCTATAGCTACGATTCATGGGTCCAAGAATCAAAGAGTGAAGAATGAGAGTAGCATCCCTCACTATCATTCTTAGTGACCCACTTGCAAAATTTTTACTTCTTGCTCCCATGACCTTATGTTTTTAGTGCTAGAGGTCTAGACTAGAGGTCTTAGTGCTAAAGGTCAAGAAACACAATAATGCCATTGAACTGGAAACTAAGACTTCATCCTGGCCACTTTGGATTCCTCATGCCTATGAACCAACAGGGAAAAAAAATAAAATAAAAAATAAAAAATAAAGTTACTGAATTGGCTAGGGTGATTATTCTGACAACCAAAGGGAAATGGACAACTAGAATAGAGTATGCAAGGAAGAGTATGTCTAGAAAACAGGAGCTTCCCTAGGGCATCTCTCACTATCACCATGCCCTGCGATTAAGGTCAATGGAACGCTACAACAACCCAATCCAGGCAGAACACTAATGGTCCCAACTCTTCAGGAATGAAGGTCTGGGTTACCTGACCATGTAAAGAACCATGATCAGCTGAGGTATGTGAAGGCAAAGAGAATATGAAATGGGTAGTAAAAGAAAGTAGTTATACATACCAGCTACAATCATGTCACTAGTTATAGAAGTGAGGACTATAATTTTCATAAGTATTCCCTCTTTGTTTTGTTAAAAATGTTAGTGTGTGTGTGTGTGTGTGCGCAGATATAGATATATACATTAAGCAAATATCTTTGTTTTCTTCCCTTATTCCCTTATCATGTAACATAGTAAGTATTAACTTCGTATCATAGTATTTAAGTATTATTAACTTTACTTCATGGTATTTACGTTATGGGAGATCAGGGAGAAGAGTAAACATCATTCAAATACTCTACTGTCTCTCCCCTTTCCCTCTTCCTATATATGCTGTATTTTTTTTCCAAAACATACATACCTATAATAAAGTTTAGTTTGTAAATTATGTACAGTAAGATATTAATAAAACAGAACAATTATAATGTACTGTAATAAAAGTTATGTGAATGTGGTTTCTCACTCTCAAAATATCTTTAATGCACTGTACTCACCCATATTCTTGTGAAGTGAGATGAAAAAATGCCTGTGTGAGGAGATGAAGTGAGCTGAATGACAAGAAGCTACTACCGACCTTCTGACAATATGTCAGAAGAGGGATCATCTGCTTGTAAGGTAGCTGATCATGGGTAACTGGAACCACAGAAGGCAAAATCCTGGAAAGGGAGAGACTACTATACGTAAATATGTAGTCTCATGATAACTATACCATATCTATCTATAGTTATCTCCTATTGGTACTGCTTCTCTGGAAAACCTTGACTAATACACTTAGAATAAAATGAAATTCTACTCCATGGACTAAAAACTCTCCATGATCAGACTATCCCATATTTCTTTGACTTCTATCTTCCTTCCCTTGCTCACTCTGCTCCCACCACATTGACCTTCCTATTTTTTAGAACATGCTAAGGGCTTTCCCACCTCAGGGTCCTTGTACTTGCTCTTCCCTCAGCTCAGAATGCACTTTTCTCATATATTTTTAGTGCTTTGTTTTTTATTTTCTTGTGGTCTTTATTGAACAGTACCCCCTCAAAGACATTTCCTAACCAATATATCCTGAATAACACCCAGTATCATTCTGTCTACCTGTTTGTTTTCTTCTTCTTAGCACTTATCACTCCCTTACATGACATTATGTTTTTACATTTGTGTATTTTCTACTTGCATGTAATTCCCACAGAAGAAAAACTTTGTCTTTCCCTTTCCCTTCACCAAAGTGATCCCTTTCAGGCAAGCTTTAAATTCTTGGCAACATATATTGCTCATGAAAGCTGTAGAAGGAAAAGATCAATTTTTCTTATTTCAAATAACTTTTACAGTAAATCCAATTCAAGCATTTTATAGGAATCACTGCTTCACAACAACACATTTTTAAAAAGCTAATTAAATACTGTTAGATGTTATATAATTTCTTGGGGATTACTACCCCCAACCTACTCCCTTTTAATTTACTAAACTGATTAAATTTTTGAGCAATTTCCTTAATAAGCCACTTTAATTGATGACCCCAAAGTGAGTTCTCTATAATTACCAGGCTAACTGCAAAAGAAGCATGCAAAAATTACCATTCCTAGAACATAACTATGCTCAAAGAAGACATCCCTCTGTTCTCCTCATAACTTTTTCATTTATTTTTAGTTTGAATCCTGGATCACTCATTTTGTATTGTGGAAGAGTCACAGACTCTTCCATTAATGACCATGAACCTGAGTCTTGGATCTGCCATTTAAGTGCCATGTGATCTGGGCCAGTTATTGTCTAATAATAACATCTAAGATTCAATTTCCTCATCTCTAAAAATAGATTAACAATAATATATGGGCACCTGGGTGGCTCAGTCAGTTAAACATCTGACTCTTAATTTTGGCTCAGATCATGATCTCAGGTCATGATATTAGGGCCAGGAGCTCGAGACCCATGGAGGGCTCTGCACTCAGCGAGTAGTCTGCCTGTCTCTTGTCCCTTTGCCCCTTACCCCACTCATTCTCTCTCTCTCCCCAGTAAATAAATAAAATGAATCTTTAAAAAAAGATTAACAATAATATCTACTTCACAAGGATTGTAGGATGATTGCCTGGCATTTCATGTAGGAAAACTGAGAAAGTTTAAGGCAGTACAGAAATGTTTGCTGTTACTGATACATGTCTGGGACATAGTAGGAACACAATATATTTTCTTAATGATGAATGAATGAAGTCATATTGGTTTTGTTCCCTTTGGGGACATGTAGGTGACAGCTGTGCTGACTTAAGGTGGGATTAACGGAGGATAGATACTGGGCTATTTTATTGAAGGACTTTTATCCTTTTTCTGTTTTCACTGCTGTTCAATCACACAGTGCCATTTTAAATTATTCAGAGCTAAACCCGAGGTGAGGAGAGATATTTATTTTGCAGAAGACCTGTAAATTATCTAGGTAACAAAGAAAGAACAAAATGAAATACATACACACACACACACATACATATGCATACATGTATATATTTACATACACATATGTTTACATATGACTCAACTTTAATCTCTATTTTTACTGGTTTAAAATATATATACATTATACATTAAATCTATCTATTTATCCACCTTAAACCCATGGACAACTTAACAGATACAATAACTGGAAAACAAAACAGAAAAAAACCCCCAAAAGTTAAGTTGACTAAAATAGACAGTTCTTAATATGTTGGTGCTGGAATTTCAATTATACTACAGGGGCTAAAGGAGTAGACTACATTGTTGCATTCAGTTTGCTTTTACTGTCAACAAATGTCCCATGTTCCATCCTACATTTCCAGCACCCTTTATTGTTTATTTTACAGCTTTTTTCTTTTATTTGTTGCTGTTTTTTGACCTTGCTGTTGTCTATTACTCTAACAGAAAGCATCAGCTCTTTGTTAAAAATCTATACGTTATGAAATTCTTTCCCTCCTGAACTTCCTTAAATGCGTACATACTTAGAGCAGCAAATATATATTTGGTTCAAGGTTTCTGTACTCCAAAGCACCAAGTCATAGTCCTTTATGACTTACTCTGAACAGATGTAAAACTGCTTTTAAGTTTTACCTGCAAATCCCAGCAGTTTCTAACATCACTGAAAACAAAACAAAAAACCCCAAAGAGCCAAAGATAGACATCCCCAGGCTAGAAAGACACAAACCACCTGAAGACTGGAGGGCTCTTCCTAGCCTGCACACAAACATGGAGAAACTAAACAGGGCCTGTCCATGGCATTCATCACAGTTTTGTAGACAGACATGGTGAAACACTGAAGTCACATTCTGTCTCCAGTCATTAAATGGATCTAAAATATGATGCAATCCTTCAAATAAAGTGGGGATTCTGGACTAACCAGTAATAGGGATTAAACTGCCTCTTCCAAAACCATGCTTCTGGATGAGATACACTGTTACTGAGTAGGCAAAGGTGGATGGCCTTCATGCACTGGAAACCCCTGGCTTCATTTCACTCATTTCCCTTAGCAGCTGGGTGTTAGTATACTGTTTGTCAAGTGGGAAAAACACAGCCTACCTCTGTATTCTAGTCTTTAACTAAGGGGGGGATCTGAAGCTTCCTTTCTTGGCCAGCATGGGGGTGCTCTGGGATGGAGTACCGGATACTTGTGTGTCAGCACTGATAGCCCTCTGGGAATATCTTAAAACAGCTCTCAGAACCTTGGTGAGTTTTCTCTGCTTCAAAAATCTTTCAATTATATAAATGTTCATCTGATGCTCCATATTTAGAGTACGCATGCTCCACAAAATAGAAAACAAAATGGAAGCCTTCCCTGCAGAATTATGAAGAGCTCACATCGAATGCTGCCAGTTTCACATTCTGTCATGCTGTCCTCCTTGGGAGGCAAGTGTTAGAGAGGAGGTAGCCATCTGGTCCCTGTGATCATGACAGATGAAAACTGAGTAATATGCAAACAGATCTTTTATATTTCTAAACCACAAAGGAAAGAACTTGGTCTTTCTGCTGCTTGATTAGAAAGATCTGGGCTTAGACTGAAGTGATGGCGAAAGTTCTGAATATATAAGACCTGATATTTTAAGACATTCTTTATTCATCAAATCCACAAGTACTCACTGAGTGTCTGCCTTGTGTCAGGACATTAGACTTGGGGGACAAGAAGTTTCCTCTCTCATAAAGCTCACAAAATAATACTGCAGATCAGACATATCAAAGGAGATATTCTTGTTTCCTTACTATTATTAGTCTCTTAAACATAATGCAAATTTAGAGATCATAAGACTGAGCTGCTTCTCAGTTATATTTTTAAATTTTAATAACATCCAGTTGACTATTGGAATTTAGATATAAAATGTTAATTGGAAAGCATCTGCTAACTAATCCATTAATTTCCTAGAATTTCTAATGTAGTAGAAGTCTACAGCTGTTGACGAAAAAAAAAAACATTGTAGTGAATCATTGTTATGGGATATATAGCTATTAATATAACTCATGAATTATCTTTAGTTAAACCAAAGCTTATAAGGTTTAATTTCTTCACAGAAAATTCACTTTTGTTCAAAATCTTTTTAAAAATGGCGTGGGGTAAAAATTAATAGACAAGCATAACGTGAATGTATCTGCCCCTTCTGTTTCATTTCTCCTAATTTTAGTCTGATTCTCTACACTTCTAGTGTGATTTCTGTCTCATTCATTCTCTACATCAAAATTTTATAATTGCTTTGCCAATTACATATTTGTATCCTATCTTCTAAGCTAACGTTAGTCTTCTTTCATTTATAAAATTTCCGGAGCTGAATTCGTGCAGATGGTCTGGAATAAGCAGCTCAGGTGGCTCATAGAATTCAATGCTAAGGGGATTATGGGTGTCTGATGTCTGCAACTGGCCAGAAAGCTTTGCAAAGAGACATAATTAGTAACCACTAGTTTGGCAGATTTTAAGAAAATGGACTCAGAATTTATATATATATATAATATATGTATATATTATATATATATAAATATATAAATATATAAAACTTGTCATTTACTAAGAATTGCACAGCAGGGAGGGAAAAAAAGCACTAGCCAGTTACAGGGCCAACACTGCATCCCAGTTCTTCATGTATCAAATGACAGGCTTTTCCTTAGGTTACCAAGACAATCTAAGAGACATTCTGAGATTTGCCTTGTCACCAACAGGGGAGAAAGGGCCTCATAATGCATAGGCTTGTGATAGTGTATCTGGAGAAAGTGAACCTTACAAACCCAGTTAAGCAGATTTCAAAAAGCTTATTTGTGGGGAGTACTGAGAATTTGAAAGAGATTACAGCTTTTTTTTTTAATAGCAAAACTATAGTGATATATCACTGTGTTGAGATTTCAACTTTCTCTACTGTAATGTAGTGTCCTGTTATTATAAAGGGCTTAACTCCTTTATCACTAGGCTTTTCTTTTTTTTAGGTTTTATTTATTTATTTGATAGAGATCACAAGTAAGCAGAGAGGCAGGCAGAGAGAGGGAGATGGGAAGCAGGCTCCTGGCTGAACAAAGAGCCCAATGTGGGGCCCAATCCCAGGACCCTGGGATCATGACCTGAGCCGAAGGCAGAGGCTTAAACCCACTGAGCCATCCAGGCCCCATCACTAGGCTTTTAAAAAACAAAATCATCTAATTGTACTTGATATCTTATCAGCCTCCCAGTTGTCTCCTGTCCCATAAGCTTCTGTGAATTACCTTTTCTTCTAGTGCTCTAATGAGAAGATCTGGGCCTTCCTTTCCTGCTTTAGAGACCAATTTCACATCTGAGCTCCACAGAGGACAAAGAGCTGAGCAGCATATGTACTTCAGCTGGTGAAGCAGTATGGACTGGGTAGACTGGAGACAGGAGCAGTAGCTGGTGTGCATGCCCATCACTTTGGGCTGTATTCTAGGGCAGTACTGAGAGATGTAGTTAAGACAAGATGGGAGAGGACCTCAACCTTTTGGACTCAGGTTTGTTAAGCCGCATGATTAAAGAAGTACCAGCCCCTCCCTGTTTTGATCAGGGCACTCATACAATAGTACTATAATGAGGCAGAATCTTGAGTCCAGCCCTGAGAGTTCAGTGTGACTGGGAAAAAGCAATAGCTTCTACTCTGATATAGTCAGGGGCCTGGTGTTCAAGACTTGTAATTATAGCTGTATAAAGTGATGAAACAGAAGGAGCACTTACCACACTGGCTTTTATCTTTAGAGAG
The DNA here is from genome assembly GCF_902655055.1 of Lutra lutra. Classification (NCBI taxonomy): domain Eukaryota; kingdom Metazoa; phylum Chordata; class Mammalia; order Carnivora; family Mustelidae; genus Lutra; species Lutra lutra. The sequence goes on along the minus strand of NC_062279.1, from coordinate 79,782,205 downwards.
ACACCTGCTCTCTGCTGGCATCGTTGAGGGGTTGGGGTCCAGGTACATGACTGGTGAGAACTGCTTGCCTTCAACCAGGACTTTAGCTAGATTACATGAAGATTTGGAGAAAGCCAACACCTTCTCTGAGAGTCTAGCTGCAGGAATCAATCTGGACAGTACTTACAAGCAGAAGGGGTTTGGTCTACAATTCAGGGAAAAGCAATGTACAGTGAATAAGACTTTCCCATTTGTTCAATCTTGATCCTTCCACATATAACAGAAAACCCTTGTAATATGCCTAAGGTGTTATCAATGGAATAGGAGGAGAGCAATGTTTGACACTTGCTGGTATGGGTCTTAGGACACTGGGCTCGTTCATTCCCCTTTCCATCAGGTTGTGGAACCCAAACCTGTGATTCAGGTTTGGTCAAACAGGTGATGACAGGTGATGACAAAGCCTTAGGTGAATCAACAAGACTGAAGACTGAAGGAAACTGGGTCCGTATATAGCCATCTAGAGCAGGGTGCCCTGCTTAACTGGTACTGGACAGGGGAATAATCTTCAGTGTTCTTCAACCCACTATATTTCTGGATCCTATTAAAACAACTTAGCCTTCATGCCAATCAATTACACATCGTTTGACAACAGTGAAACAGTGAGAAACCTGACAGTGCAGGATGGAAACATACATCATCGCAAAATGTTGCTAAAACTTTCACCTGACACACTATCTGCTCCAAGGAAAGTGGATGGAAAGAACAGGAGTATGGGGTCTCTTAGCAAATTTTAGCAAGGAATTCAATAAAGAGTCTAGGTCAGCCAAGATTTAGCTAGTTTGTATCAGAGATGTAAGGAAATGGAAAGAGTCCATATTTTTAGAAGCTCATAAGTTAAAGACCAACTACTTTTGAACTCTTTGAAAATTTTCCTCAAAGACCCATCAAAATTTTCCTGCAAAACAAAGGGAGCCAGGTCTCTGGGTGTGGCTTTCCTACCTAAATCTGTAGTTTGACATAACCTCAAGGTAATCTTTACTAAAATGGAGAGATCAAGTTTCAGCTCAGAGGATAAAAAATAAAGCAGCTTAAAGAACTATGGCTGGAAAAGATGGTGAATATGGATATTAGCATATGGAACAGACTATAAAAAAAAATACCAGAAGCCTTTGGGGGAATTGGATTGCCAAAGAAATGACAAGCCTCTCCTGTAAAAGCTTGTTGTTCAACCCCAAACCAGTTCCTAATAGGGCAAACTTTATAACATCTACTTTAGATTTGACCCTGGGAGTAACAGATAAGAAAGGATCTCCTATAATGCAAAGTTGAGTCCATAAAGGACATAGGAATTATATCCAGAGAGAAAATTGGGCTAACCAGACAACTGACTTCACTTCCAGGGTAAAGTTTTATGATTTTCTACCCAGGATTTGATCATACTTATGCACTAGTAATCTCTGTGTTTCCCATTCTTCTCTTTTCCAAGTGGGAATTTTATCATGGTTATCTTGTTTTTGCTCCATCCGCATATGGAGTGTGGGAGTGGGATGAGTCAGGGAGATTTGACAGATTTTTAAGACAGATCTGACAGATTTTTAAAATCATTTAGTTTATAGGCACCTGAACTACAAAGGTCCCATAAGAACCCTGCCCATAGTTTCTGAAATTTGAGCTGGATTCAGGAATTGGATGCGACACTGAATTTCTCCTCTGAGGAAAGGGTATGCTTTACTTGTGGGAGGTAAGATGCACATGGATATGTAGATGTCCAGAGAGCTGGGCTCTGGCAGAGTGACCAGCTTGCCATCTGCCAATATCCATTATCCATTTCTCCAGTGTAATATGGAGATGACTGGCATGATTGAGCTCATTGCTGGTTTGCAGAGCACATTTCTTGGCCTTCCTTGTAGTTAACAATGACTATGTAACTATTCTAGCCAAAGGAACATGAGCCATTTTTGGTTAGGGTCCCTTCTATGTTCTGTTTCTCATTCCCATTTGCTGGAATCTAGTCTGAAGGTTGATTCAGCTCTGGCTGTGCCCATGATGACAAAGGCCCAAGGACTGATGGAGCGGATAAGACTGAAGGAAACCGGGTTGCTAAGTGATTCTCCCTAAATTGGACGGCTCATGCTGGGGTTAGTACATGAGAAAAGAGTGAATTTAGTTTCTCTGAAAGTCAGTGGAGTCTCTGTTGTAATAGTTTAGCCTGAACCCTAACAAATACAACCCCACATTCCCCTGAGTGCAGCAGAATATGCCACCCTAAAACATAACACTTCGGCATAATGATTCTCTTCAGTTGAAGGAAACTAATAGAACAAATTTGTAAAGGTGCTCCCCGCTCCCCACCTCCTACCACCACTATCAGGAAGGATGGACGTTAATCAATACAGACAGCTCTATACCCTTCTCAGCCCAGAGATGGCACCAGAGGAATCTACATAACAAATTTTGCTAAAGCTAGCCCTTATCTCCCATCAGTTCCCTCATATATTTACCTGTCCATAATTTGCCACCTCAAAACTCAAAGTCCTTTTCCTTTGTCTTCTCATTTCTCTAAAAATGTGTTCTTTTGTTAAGATGCTATACAAGTCGGGGTTCTATCTACTCATTTCTGAGTGCTCCCCTGTGTATACATGGTGCACACGCCAATCAACTTCTGTTTTTTCTCTCCTGTTAACCAGTCTTTCGTCAGTGTAACTTATGGGGCCCCAGGCAGAGAACTTAAAAGGATGGAGGGAAACATGTTTCTCCTTTCCTATATGCCACTCATAAGGAACTTGGCTTATTAGCATTTTGCTGAAGAAGATACGGAAACAATGGTCAAGTGTAACTTTGTAGCAAAGGATGAGCATAGAATATAGCTATAAACAGAAAGCTAGATTTATTTATTTTTGTCAATGTTCTTTGTCCAGGGCTCTCATGGGAACTTTCACTGGCATTTTTCACTTAGTCCCCAAACTCCTACAAAAAACCATAATATCCTAATCTCCAAGTCTAATATCTCAGCACTCATATTATTTTTTAATTAAGCAATTTCAACTTTATTTTTTTCATTTTTAAATTTAAATTCAGTTAATTAACATATAGTATGTTACTAGTTTCAGAGATAGAGTTCTGTGATTCATCAGTTTTATATAATCCCCAGTACTCATTACATTATGTGCCCTCCTTAATGTCTATTACCCTGTTACCCCATCTCCCCAACCCTCTCTGCTCCAGCAACCCTCAGTTTTTTTCCTGTAGTTAAGAGTCTCACGGTTTGTCTCCCTCTCTGGTTTCTCTGTTTTGTTTCTTAAATTCCACATATGAGTGATATCATATGATAATTGTCTTTCTCTGCTTGACTTACTTCACTTAGCACCATTTTTTTTTTTTTTTTTTTTTTTTTTTAAGTAGACTCCATGCTCGAAGTGGAGCTTGAACTCACAACCCCAAGATGAAAGGTGCTGTGCTCTATTCACAGAGCCAGCCAGGCCCTCTGTTTCTGGTATATAGAAAATCTGTTGGCTGTGATGTGGGGTTGTCGAGTGCAGTGGCCATGAAAGATTTTTTTTTTTTTTAAAACAAAATTCTCTTGAAAATTTTATTAACATTTAATAACAATAAATCAGTCAGCATTTTCCAGTCTTCATGAAGTTTTTGTCTTAAAGATGAAATTTACTTCAAATGTCTTCATGTAAACCAATCAGACATGAATAAACTTTTATAATGAGCTTCCCAAACACATCTTTTTAATATTGGTCTTTTTTCTTGGAATGACAATGGCAATACTATGACAGTATTAAGATTTCTTTTTAATTCAAATGAACTGTTTTCAAGATTAATGGTTACTAGCAAATCTTGATTTTTATTACTCTGCTAAGGCAAGATAGAAACATGATACTTTAAAATTATTTTCAATTTCCTATGAACCTATTTTATGGTAAAAAAATTATTTGGTACTATGTGGTTTTTATGCTTAAATTCTAAAAGTAATCTTTAATTTCAACTGAACTTGGTACCCCAAGACTTAAAAATTTTTTTTAAAATGATATTTACATAACAAATATAATTTTAATCACTCAGTTCTTCCTCATCACTGAAATATGTGCTTTTCTTTATTCTTGGGCATCTTGAATCATCTGATGTTGAGGGACCTCCTGAACTGGGTTTCCATTTTTTCTGTTCTTCTTCAATTTTGGCTTGCTGGAAAGCTATGGCCTGACTAAGACTGTCAAGAGCAGGATCTTCCCCTTCATCTTCACTTTCTTCTACTTCTTCAATTTCTTCTTCTGGTTCAGGAATTTTCTTTTTTTTCTTTTTCTCTTTCTTCTTTGGAGGTTCCCGTTCTCCAAGCATATTTTTAGGGCAGGCGTAACTTAGGTGTCTACTTTCCCCACATTCATAACACTTAGATTTGTCAAAGTAGTTTCGTCTTTGGATGAACTCAGCTGCTCTTCCATTGTCGATAGCAATGCTTGCTTTTATTACTCTACCAAATAACTGTTTGTTGTTTATTGCTCTGGTACAGTTTTGTGCAGAGTCTTTATCCAAAAACAAAATAAATGCAACCCCTTTACTCTTCCTGGTATCTTTATCTTTCATTATAGTAACCTTTACAACTTTGCCATACTTGGAAAATATCCGGTATAAGTCATTGTTGGTCAGGGAAAAGGGCTAGACAGCTGGACAGTTCTATCCACGTCATTGCAAATGGCAAAATTTTATTTTTTGACTGCTGAATAGTATTCTATTGTATATACATACCACATTTTCTTTATCCACTCATCCGTCAATGGACATCTGGCCTCTTTCCATAATTTGACTATTGTGGACATTGCTGCTATAAACATTGGGGTGCAAGTGCCCCTTTGGATCACTACATTAGTATCTTAGGGGCAAATACCCAGTAGTTGAATTGCTAAGTCAAAAGGAAGCTCTGGGGCGCCTGGGTGGCTCAGTGGGTTAAGCCGCTGCCTTTGGCTCAGGTCATGATCTCAGAGTCCTGGGATCAAGCCCTGCATCGGGCTCTCTGCTCAGCAGGGAGCCTGCTTCCTCCTCTCTCTCTGCCTGCCTCTCTGCCTGCTTGTGATCTCTCTGTCAAAAAGATAAATAAAATCTTTAAAAAAAAAAAAAAAGGAAGCTCTATTTTCAACTCCCTTAGGAACCTCCATGCTGTCTTCCAGAGTGGTTGCACCAGCTTGCATTCCTACCAACAGCATAGGAGGGTTCCCCTTTCTCTGCATCCTCACCAATATCTGTCTTTTCCTGATTTGTTAATTTTAGCCATTCTGACTGGTGTGAGTTAGTATCTCATTGTCAGCACTTATACTCTGTGCTTCTTCATGTGTTTGACTCTCCTGACCACCTTTTCCTTTCTGAAACTTTTCACTCCTCCTTTTGTGTTATTTTGGTCTTCTGACAAAACTACATAGCAGTCTCTATGCTGGACTTTCTATCCAGCCCTTCAACGAAGATATTTCTCAAAGGTTAGTTCTTAACTCTCTCCTCTATCCTTATACCACATGTTCCCTGGAGAATCATGTTCGAATTTTCCCTCCAGAGACACCAGTTCTAAAGTTCATCCCCAAATCGGTTTCTCTGACTCTGACATCACTTTTGGGCACAATCTTGCATTTTAGACTGCCTGGCCTATACTGCCATAGAGGTGTTTTTCCAGAATATCAAACATACAAACTTATACATTTAAAAGATATGTTTTAAGCATCCATTAACTATTAAGCACTGCTAGGCGATACGACTATAATGACAAGTAAAAAGGATAAGCTCCTCTATTCAAGTTTATATTCTATTGAGTAAGGGTCAACTAAATGGTATGGGTTTGGAGGAGGAGCTGCAAGAGCATAAACTTGAACAAAGGTCCTGTGGTAGAAGGGATGGAAATTTCAAGGAACTAAACAATAGGATGGTTTTAGCAGAAGGGAGAAAATAATGTAGGTTTTAAAAATATATATATATTCAAGTATAATCAACATACACTGTTATTATTAGTATCAGGTATACAATGATTCAACAATTCTATACATTACTCAGTACTTATCATGATAAGTGTACTCTGAATTCCCTTCACCTATTTCACCCATCCCCTAATCCATCTCCCATTTGACAACCACCAGTCCCCTGCATTTAAGAGTTTGCTTTTTGATCTCTTTTTTAGTTTATTCGTTTATCCCTTAAATTCCACATGAGTGAAATCATGTGGTATTTTTCTTTCTCTGACTGACTTATTTCTCATAGCATAATACCCTCTAGCTCCATCCACGTTATTGCAAATGGCAAGATTTCATTCTTTTTTATGGTTGAGTAATATTCCTGTGTGTGTGTGTGTGTATCATTCATATATATATATACACACATATATATGAGAGATATATCCATTCACCTATCCAGGGACACTAAGGTTGCTTTCATATTTTGGCTATTGTAAATAGTGCTGCAATAACATGGGTGCAAGAACCCTTTCAAATTAGTGTTTTATTTTCTTTGGGTAAATACTCAGAAGTGGAATTATTGAGGAACTTCCATACTGTTTTCCCTAATGGCTGTACCACTTTGCATTCCCTCCAACAGTGCCAAGAAATGTAAGATTTAAGAAGCAAATACAGGACTGAACATGCAGGGCTTGCAAACTACGTTAAGAAAAAAAAATGATTTGCTTTTCATATTGAAAAAGTAACAAAAGTTGCTTGAGATACTTTATACAGACTTGATCATGTTTACCTTGGAAAAGATCATCACTCTGACTCTGAGGAATGGATCAGGTATTTGAAGAGAAGCAGTTTCTTTTTAACTTACCAGTTAAAGTTAACTGGTAAGTTAAAAAGAAATGCTATGAGGGATATTTAGTAGGTAAAATACACAGGATTTGGTGAGAATTGACAAGGGGGTATTATTGCTAGGTTTCTGAGCTTGGATAATTGAATAGATGGTGGTACTACTATTCACTGAGACAGGGAGTGTGGGAAGGAGAGCAGGCATAAGAGGGAAGATAGGTGTTAAACAGGCAGTTGGATACATAGGTTTATACCTTCCAGTAGAGGTCTGGGCTGGAGATGTGAATTTGTAATTTTATATGGTAATTAAAATAAGGATGTGGATGAGATTTCTTAGAATAAGAGTATATAAAAGAGAAGGACAGAGGCCAAGAGAAGAACTCCAAAATTTAATGGTTAATTAGAGAAGACTGAGCTAGCAAATATGACTTAGGAGTGGCCAGAATAATAGGATGCAAATAAGGAGAAAACAATATTTTAAGAAAGACTATATTATGAACTAAATGTTTATGTCACCCCAAAATTCATATGTTGATATCCTAATCCCTAATGTCACATTACTGGGCTGTGGGGTCTTTGGGAGGTGAGCAGGATGTGAGGGTGAAGTCCTCATGAATGAGATAAGTGGCCTTATAAGAAGGACACCAAAGAACTCTCTCAGTCTATGTGAAGACACAGTGAGATGATGACCATCTGCAAAACAAGAAGAGAGCTTGGTACTGGGACCCAAATCTGCTAGCACCTGGGTTGGCTTGGGTTTGCCAGCCTTCAACACTCTGAGAAATGTCTGTTTCTTAAGCCACCCAATGTAGGATATCCTGTTGTGCAGCCTGAAACAAGAGGAAGCAAAGAGAACGCTCAACATTGCTGCACGCAGCTGAAGAGATCAAGTACAAGGTTCAAAATAGTCACTGGATTTAGTGAAGCAGAGGTCTCTTACGATAGAATTGTTTAAATGAAATATTGGGGGGAGGCGCCTGGGTGGCTCAGTGAATTAAGCCTCTGCTTTCAGGTCAGGTCATGATCTCAGGGTCCTGGGATAGAGCCCCACATTGGGCTCTCTGCTTCCCCCTCTCCCTGCCTACCTCTCTGCCTACTTGTGATCTCTTTTTCAAATAAATAAATAAAATCTTAAAAAAAAAAAAGAAAAAAAAAGAATTGTTTAAATGAAATAATGGGGTAGAAGCCAGATTACAGGCCTGAAAAGTGGGTCAAAGAGAATGAAAGTGGATGTTTAGTATATATGACTCTGCAAAAGAAGAACAGATAGGGCAGAGGCTAGGGTTCAGGGATATTGTGTTTTAATGAGAATTAGTTGAACATATTTAAATAAGAATGGAAAAGATTCAATTAGGAGAGAAAGGTTGAACTCATGATAAAGCATGTTTTATGAGCTGGCTATGCTTTCAATCCCTGCCCTCTATCCTCCCTTAGGATTCTCATATTACCTTAGAAAGAAGCTTTCCTTTTATAATAGAAGTATGGCTACAATTGAAGGTAATGTGATATGCTTGTAGAAGTAGACTGAGAGGGTTCTAATTTGATGGTTTTATTTTTATGTAAAGTAAGAAATAAAGCTATTTCCTGAGAAAAAAGAAATTCTGTAAATGCGTGTGTATGTATGTTTGGGGAGAGGGGAGTTGGTTGGAGGATTCAAGAGACTAGGGAAATGCAGAAAATTATTTCAGTTATCTACCATTGCATAACAAAACACCTCAAATTTAGCGGTTATGCTCATAAATTCCATGGACAGAACACAGTGGGGATACCTTGTTTCTATTCCCTGATGTTGGGGGCTTCAACCAGAAATACATGAAGGCTGAGGGTAACTCAAAGTCTAGCACCTGTTATCATCTGAAAGATAATATATTTACATTATCTGGTAGTTGATACCAGCCTTTTGCAGAGACCTCAGCGGAGTATATAAACTGAACACCAACATGGACCCATTTCACAGGCCTAATCTTACAATATGGCGGCTGGATTCTAAGAATGTCTCGAAAGACAAGACACGGAAGCTGCTGGTTTCAAAGGCCTGGCTCTGGAAAATGTGACTGCATCACTCCTATTACATTCTGTCGGTCAAGGAGTGCATATACAAAGAGAAGAAATATAGACCTCACCTCTCATTGAGAGAAGTATCAAAGAATTTGGGAGCCATTTAAAAAAATGGAAACAGGAAAGTCTGGAATAGGTGTTTTGGTGAGTAGAAGATGGGGTACAAGGCAGAAGTGCAGAAGGAGTGTGAATAGCCTTATTTTTCATGGCCTTTTCCTATTTTCCAACCTCATATTGAACACTTGGTGTTTCTTCCCTTCTAGGTAGCTGCTTTTTTTGAAACTGCTTTTATGGTAACAGGATTCATAAAGTCAGACTCAATACTCATTCACAGAAATCATGTTAAATACTTATAGCTATCATACTTGCTTGTCTTCTTTGAATTCCAGTCCTCTCCTTTTAGAATGTTTATTTTTTTGTTGTAGAGTACTGCCACTTTCCTTTAAGGGACAGAGGTTCAAACAAATATATAATATACAATTTCCCTTCACTATATAATTGCCTTATCTCCAGCCATGTTTGTTGGAAAGCTTTCAAATTTCAGCTCAAATAAATCACTTCTATGAAGCTTAACTTATTTTATTCTTTGTGGTGCTCCCAAATTACTTGGTTTGTGTTTTTAATTACCAGGACCAACTGTCCCCAAAGTGTTTATGCAATATAATTAGCTATGGGTAATTTAAAAAAATGCACCCCCCCCCAAATGCACACTCCCAAACCTACTGAAACATATCTTGGGGATATAGTGATCACCAATTACTTAATCTTTGATCAATTGACTGACATTTGTATTTATGTCTTTAGATCCATTTGGTTCTTGAGTCCTCAGGGTCAGAGACCATGTTTTATTTCATATCCTCTCTAGTGTTTAGCATAGTGCTTGGCACATGGGAGATGTTCAACAGATTTTTAAGAGTTTGTCCCTATCTTCTCTTGGGATTATTGACATCTAGAGACTTCCAAGGTGCTGTTCTTTTTCTCTTGGATTTCTACCAGATGCCACCTGATGCTGTTCTTGTTTTGCTAACCAGCCATCTGGAGCCTGACGATCACAAACAATAACAACAATAAACAATCTGTATGGATGTACATTCGAGTTAGTAAAACCGACTATATAAAAACAAGTTGGTATTTGGTTTGCATTTGTGTGAACTCTTATATAGTCAGAGGATCAAAGAAATTTCATATTTTTTTAATGTTAAAGGTACTATTTTTTTAATGTCTTTAAAGTAACAGTGGCATATATCATGAGACTAAATTAAATTTCCAGGTATTACGTGGTATGTGTTGCTTTGTTTTCTTTTTTTATGGTGCAGCGGAAAAGGAAACAGAAAGGTCTTATAATCTCAGAAAGGCAGTTTAAGCACCTAGTCTCCTGAGACTCTGCTCAATCTGCTTTGTGGAGAGAACTTAACACTGGCCCTGGCTGAGAAACAGACAGTATGGAATTGAACATTTTTCCCCCCCAGTTGCAATCCAGTAACCACTAAACAACTGGATTATGATTTCAATGCAGTGGTTTGAAATAATTGATTTAATAGGGCAATAGTTGATTGCTATTGTATGTGTATACTTGCTAAGTATGTGTGTTATATGTGGGAAGCAGTTCTTCTCTCACTGCATACCTGTCTAATATGGCTTACAATTGTAGCCGCAGTCCTTTATCTTTCCCCCTTAAGGCTTTGTTTGCAGTTCCTTTAAATGACAGGCACTTGTGCTAAAAATAGCTGTTCCATTTTCTTGTGACTCCTCCTAGGTTAGTCTGCCTGCTTGCCTTGCTTCCCAGGAGGCCATATCCACATTAAGGTTTTGTTAGCAAGTCTTTGTATTATTTCTTCTCCCCTCCAACTGCAGATGACCCACATCGCACTTCCTCTACAGGGCTGCATGTCGTGTTCCTGAATAGTATCCCGTGGAGTGGATGGCGGCGGCAGCGTTCAGCTGCAGTGTTAGGGACTCCGAGGGAGTGGGCACCAGAGTAAACATTTCAAGTGGAAAAGGTCAGCTGAGGGAAGTTGTCTCTTCTAATCTTTTTACAAGATTGAGGGACCTTGATAGAGAGATCAGTGTGCAACACTAGGTGAAAAGGAAGCCAAAACAATGGAAGGTGCTTGGAAGAAATGGTCCTGATTCTAGGATGTCTGTGTTTTTTCATATTTCAATATTGCAGATGTTCAGATGTATCTTAAAATTGCTAGGGACTTTTAATAGATTGGTGGTGTTTCTTCTCTCCCGTGGATATCCCACCCCCATGAAACAAGACAATATGGTGAAGGTGTGACTGACTCTTGCAATGAATGGCATCTAGAATTGAGGAAACAATATATTCACCAAGGTAAATTTACCCAATTCCAGGGTTTACCCCCAATCTTGTGAACTAAGAATCCTAATTTGCAAGCACACAAAAGCACATTTTCTAAGGAAAAGTCTAATATTTACTTGGCTTACAAAGACTGAAGAATAAATTTAGACTGTCCACTAAACAAACAGACACAAAGGGAGGAATATTCTTATCTGCATGATCATCCAGCTCCCCTCCAACAGATGGATTCTTACTCAGAAGACTCATTTTAATCAAAGACTGCTTTGTTGGTCCCGGTAGTTTGAAAAGTTCTTGTCCACGATAGGGATAACCTTGCCAACAGGCCCGAAATATTCATTTTTCTTTGTGATTTTTTCTTTTTGTAATTTTCCTTTGCAGGTACCTCTAGTATCCCTTCCTGATGATTCTGGTTTTTTGGTTTTTTTGTTTTTTCTATTTTCTCTTGGTAATCTAGGTAAGTAATATTTTTTTAGTACCCCCCCTTATTTTATTTTTTATTTTATTTAAATTGTTAAGATTTTATTTATTATTTAACAGAGATCACAAGTAGGCAGAGAGGCAGGCAGAGAGAGAGGAGTAAGTGGCCTCCCTGCTGAGCAGAGAGCCCAATGTGGGGCTCGATCCCAGGACCCTGGGATCATGACCCGAGCCGAAGGCAGAGGCTTTAACCCACTGAGCCACCCAGGCGCCCCATACCCACCCCTCTTTTTTTTAAAGGAGAATTTTATTTTTTTTATTTTTTAAAGATTTTATTTATTTATTCATGAGAGACAGAGAAAGAGGCAAAGGCAGAGGAAGAAGCAGGCTCCCCAAGGAGCAGAGAGCATGATGTGGGACTTGATCCCAGGACCCCGGGATCCTGACCTGAGCTGAAGGCAGATGCTTAACCATCTGAACCACCCTGTACCCTTATGGAGAATTTAAAAATCTCTGGGTAGAATGATTCTACCCTTAGCTATTAACTTTCTTAAAGCACGCTCTAAGAAGGACTTGGAAAGCTGCAATAGATACATACCTATAAACCTATATCTGTATCTATCCATATCTATATATAGGAATACATTTTCACTTCATACTTAGAATTACAGGCTTGCGAGGTACTTGGTCTCTTTAGGGTATCAACTGTATTACATTACTGATTCTCAATCTTGGCTTCAAATGACCTGGCCACAGCACACTCTCCCATCACTCCCTTTTCAGCCAGAGAGTTATTTTTGTACATTAAATGTTACTGGCCATATAGACCATTTTGTGCCGCTTTTATCTGTATAAAATCTATAAGATTCACCAATGTTTTTGAAGATGCTTGTAGATTGCTAAATCTCATTGTTGTTTAGGGTACCATTATATGAATATACCACAATTTATTTAACCATTCTATAGTTCGTGGACGTTTGAGTGGTTTCCAGTTTTTGGCTACTGTGAATGCTCTTATGAACGGTCTCATACACACCTTTTGGAGATCACATGTACACACTTCTGTTAGGTATATACCAAAGAATATATAGTTGGTGGGTTATAAGTTATGCCTGTATTCAGGCTAAGTGTTTACAGAGTATTTTCTGTAAAGGAACATCAGACCACATGACTCACCTGTTGAACCCCTTACTGGCTTTCTTTAATGCTGTGAAAAAACTGTGCTCTACACTATAAAGCCTAATGACTACCCTGTAACTAATTCTCTAGCTTTAACTCATGCCACTCTCTCTCAACTCATCTGTTTGCTCCCATTCATTTATTTTTCTAGATGTATGTTTCCTGCTTTTCTGTTTGTTTGAAATACTCTTATTATCCATGCTGCCTGCCCACACACCCACAAGTCCACATAGCTCAGCTCCTAATAGGGAGCTCTTTCTCATTCTTCAAATGTCACCTTCTTGGAGAAGCCTTCTCTGATTATGTTTATCTAAGTAAGTAGCTCTACTTTATCTCAGCAAGTATCTCCATTTAATTTAAATTCTATCAAATGTCTTCATAGCATTTATGATAAATTTGAAAGTACATACAAATTTTCATTTCTTGTTCATCTGTTTCTTCTTCTAGCCTTGTGGTACTTAAAAAAAAAAAGTCCATCGGGAACCTGGGTAGCTCAGTTGGTTAAGTGTCTGAGTCCAGCTCAGGTCATGATCCCAGGGTCCAGGTCAGACTCCCTGCTCAGTGGGGAATCTGCTTCTCCCTCTCCTTCTACGCCTCCTCCCTTCTCATGACCTCTCTATCTCAAAAAAATAAAATCCTTTTAGTATATGTGCTGCCGAAGTGAGCACAATAAGTAAAATCTTTTAAAAATCAATTTTTTATGCCCTATTTTCACATTTCCTGGTTATTATTAGGTTGATGGGGATCCTGATCTTGGTATTTTTTAAAAGCCTCTCACACTGGCCATTGTTTCCTAGAGTATGTAATATGTAACATGCACATTATTATAAATATTAGAAGTAGGATATAACAACTTTTATGGACCGATATATGCAATCCAAAATATTTGGAGGCCCCTGGACCAGCCCATCTAATACTTCATTTTACAAGTTAAGGAAGTATGTTACAGAGAATCTCTGAATTATGTGCAGTATTATACAATTGGTTACTGCTACAGCTAGGACTACTCCAATTTCCAATTCCATTGCACTTCTACTGCAATGCAAACTCTGGGTGTTGCATATTGTAATTATTTGTGTGTGTCTGTCTCCCTCACTGGACTCTAACAACTGGGACTGTGTCCTCCTGTATTCTCCACAGTACCTATTACAAATAATTCCTTGCTTATACCAGATTGTCAATAAATGTGTTGAGAGCAAATAATATAACCATTTCAATCATTTATAGAACACCAATATAGTATGCTTCACTGAGCTGTTTCTGACATTTTATCCTTGAGCACTGACATTTCATTATTTCAGAATCTTTTTTCTTTGCACAATAAAGGGCTGGATCAATTTTAGAGCCTTGAAGCTAGAGGTTTGAGGTTCCTTGAAAGTACATTACCCTTTCTGGAGTATTAAAATCAGTAAAAGCAGAGATTATTTTGGTCTATGATTGGACTTATTATCAGTCACTGTCAAAAAACAAAGAGTGTTCTCAATCAGGAAGAATTTCTGGTTATTTCAATAACTATGTTACTATGTATTCATTGTATAGTGCAATAGTTTCTGGTGATCTGTGTTTTATAAAAAATAAAAACAATAAATCGAAATTCTCAAAATGCTGTCAAATTAATGAGGTAGTTCTAGATGGTGGAAATTTTTGATCTTGCCTCTTTCCCAAAAAAGTAAAAATATTGTCAAGAAAATCCAAGAAATTTTGTGGCTGAGAATATATAATGAACTACCTTCTCTTATCTGGTATAGAGGTTGTGTTTCTAAGAAGTAATTTTTATCTGGCAAGATTAAGCTCTCTCAGAAAATAAAAGGTGGGGAAAATAACTAAAATAACATTTAGGAGCTTTTAAAAAAAATTCCTAGTAAAAAAATTTCAAGAAAGAACCCATTTCATCAGTACAATAATCTCTTACAGAATCATCATCTTTAATTGATCAAGAAACACTGATGTTGGTTTGATGATCTGCTGAGGCTATAGGTTTTGTTTTATATGAAATGTGCTTCCTTTACAATTTTCCAAGCCAGCTGTTGCTGGCTTGAAATGCAATATCTTATGCTCTTATATTCTTGTTTTGTTCTTGCAAGTCTTGGCAGAATGCTAAACTCCTCACAAATTATTGTGCTGTTCAAAGGCATGCTTTCTCGGCTTGGTCTTCTGGCCATATATTGAAGGACTTAATTATAAACAAATGTCCCTGTACTACTACTCAGACTTGCTCTCCTGAGAAGCAGGGGTGGGGTCTGGGTGTGTAGCGTGCACTGAGGAGAAACTTTCAACATGTGGAATGACAATAATAAAACAAAATGCCTCAAAACCACTATTGCAAAGGGATTAGGATACTTACTTAGTTATATAGTAACATGTCTCCCTTTGTATACTTAAGGTTCTTAAAGTATTTTTTTTATCTTTATATTCTTAGCTTTTTCTTTTCAGAGTGTTAAGTGACTAGTCAGGTAATGCTTATCATGCATTTGTTGAATGAATTGTGAATATGACATTGTGGGGTTTATCATATAGTAATAGCCCCTTTACAAATCACCTTTTCTCTGTAGTTTTTATAGAGTAATATCAGAAAGCAAATTTATTTTTCCCCCTATTAGTTGGAATTTACTTGGTATAACTAGTTTGTCCACTGAATGAAATTTATGCCAAGTCCCACAACTTCTTTGCTGCGTGCAGGCACTAAAATGTTCTTTGGTCAATAACTTAAATACTCAGGTACAATGATAGTTAAAACTTCAATTTCAATTACATTTAAAAAGGTCTTCCTATTGAGGGAAGGGGTGTGGTCAGGAAAGAGGGAATGAGGAAATATCTAGATTCTGGTCAAGTGTTAGTTTCTTCCAGTTCTGGCTCAAGTTTAAAGCTGATTCTTTTTTTCATGGTCCCTTTCCTGGATCTTCAGAGGCCCTTGTTTACTCCATCTCTTAGAATTTCTCACCAGTACTTTCCTTGACCCAAACTAAATGCTTCTTTGCTACTGCTGGTCACTTTGTGGTAAATCATTTCATGTCCTATGCCTCATGTGTTTTTGTAAGACATGTCATGCTTTGCAACCACTCCTCCTTCATTTTATCAATCTTCATATTTTCCAAGTCAGATACTGAATTATCAAGTATCCTAAATGAGATTTTTTAAAAAGATTTATTTATTTGAGAGAAAGAGAACCAGTGAGCATACACAGGAGGGAGGGACAGAGGGAGAGGGAGAGAGAGTCTCCAGCAGACTCCCCACCGAGCCTGGAACCCAACATGGGGCTCCATCTCACAACCCTGAGATCATGTTCTGAGCCAACACCAAGAGTCAGTTGCTTAACTGACTGAGCCATCCATGTGCCCCTCAATATTCTTTGAAGTTCCTCTTCACTTGAGGTGAAAAGGAAAGTTCTGAGGGTAAACAACTAGTTTACCCACAATTTTTCTGATTATAGCATGGTAATTCCTGATTCCCTGGAAGCCTCACCCTGGGATGCAAAAAGTCCTGGTTTTCTGCAGCGGATATGGAAGGTTGGGGGGAAAGCACAAAAGTCACATGGTAGCTCCCAAATAGGGGGGACTAAACACAACATTGTTTTCAGTGTTACAGATTATTCATCTTCCATGACTGCTGTCACTATCATGATTTGTGGTGCACAAAAATGCATTATCTATTACTGCATCCCTCCAAGGGATATAGCTTAAGTGTCGACAAAGACTCTCTCTCTTTTTTCTTTTTTTAAAAGATTTTATTTATTTATTTGGCAGAGAGAGAGTGAGAGAGACCAAGAGCGTGTACGCACAAGCAGGGGGAGTGGCAGGCAAAGGGAGAGGGAGAATCAAGCTCTCTGCTGAGCAGAGCCTGATGCGGGGCTCAACTCCAGGACCCTGGGATTATGACCCAAGCCAAAGAAGTTGGTTAATCAACTGAACGACTCAGGTGCCCCACAAAAACTCTCTCCTTGACCAAACTTTAATCAGCCTCCCACTGAACCTACGTCTGAGTAGGCCTCAACTATAACTGGGCTGCAGACTCAACACAGGTGATTTCATCTACATCCCAAACTAAGAGATTTGAACAACACTAGCATAGTTCCTGATAGCTGAAGGCCATGTCCCTAAGATGATGACTCCAGCCCCCTGAAAAACCTGTGAGAGAAAGCTCAGCACTGCCAGAAGACTTTACTTCCATTCTGCCAACACCTGACTATAGGCTCTTGGCTTCTCTTTTCTTAGAAGCATTTACTTTTTAAAAACTTGCATTTGTAGGCCATTTCTCTGTCTCTTCAAGATGTAACTTTTACAACCCAGGAATGTCTTTCTCAAGGACCTGGGGATCATCCTTTTGAAATGTAATAATCATAAAAGACTTCAATGTGAGGCAGGAATCTATCAAAATCCTAGAGGAGAACATAGGCAGTAACCTCTTCGACATTGGCCACAACAACTTCTTTCAAGACATGTCTCCAAAGGCAAAGAAAACAAAAGCAAAAATGAACTTTTGGGACTTCATCAAGATCAAAAGCTTCTGCACAGCAAAGGAAACAGTCAACAAGACAAAGAGGCAACCCACAGAATGCGGGAAGATATTTGCAAATGACACTGTAGAAAAAGGGCTGATATCCAAGATCTATAAAGAACTCAAACTCAACACTCAAAAAACAGATAATCACGTCAAAAAATGGGCAGAAGACATGAATAGACAATTCTCCAAAGAAGACATACAAATGGCTAACAGACATGAAAAAATGTTCATCATCATTAGCCATCAGGGAGATTCAAATCAAAACCACATTGAGATACCACCTTACACCAGTTAGAATGGCCAAAATTAACAAGACAGTAAACAACAAGTGTTGGAGAGGATGTGGAGAAAGGGGAACCCTCTTACAGTGTTGGTGGGAATGCAAGTTGGTACAGCCACTTTGGAAAACAGTGTGGAGATTCCTTAAGAAATTAAAAATAGAGCTACCCTATGACCCTGCAATTGCACTACTGGGTATTTACCCCCAAAGATAGAGATGTAGTGAAAAGAAGGGCCATCTTTACTTTAATGTTCATAGCAGCATAGTCGCCACAGTCGCCAAACTGTGGAAAGAACCAAGATGCCCTTCAGTGGACGAATGGATAAAGAAGATATGGTCCATATATACAATGTAATATTGTGTCTCCATCAGAAAGGATGAATACCCACTTTTGTATCAACATGGATGGGACTGGAGGAGATTATGCTGAGTCAAATAAGCAGAGAGAGTCAATTATCATATGGTTTTACTTACTTGTGGAGCATAAGGAATAACATGGGGGACATTAGGAGAAGGAAAGGAAAAGTGAATTGGGGGAAATTGGAGGGGGAGATGAACCACGAGAGATTGTGGACTCTGAGAAACAAACTGAGGGTTTTGGAGGGGGTGCGTGGGGGTGGGGTTGAGCCTGGTGGTGGGTATTAAGGAGGGCACGTATTGCATGGAGCACTGGGTGTGGTGCATAAACAATGAATCTTGGAACACTGAAAAAAAAAATTTAAAATAAAATAAAGAATCTAAAACAGGAAAAATGTAATCATCAGGAAATATAGTCTCTCTGCCTCCCAGTCTCTGGGATTTTAACTTCACTAAGCACACAGATGGCTTAGTCACATTGACTGTCCCTTTAACAACCTTCAGAAGTTTCCTTTATCACACCCCAATATTTAAAAAGCCTTCTAATTTTTTTGTTTAATTGAGCTGTGCTCAATTTAGATTGTAGTCCCTCCCCTACTATAGTAGTACTGAATAAAATGTGTCTTACTACCTTTAACTAATGCCCAGTTTTTTCTTTGCAGGCATGCAACTTAGATGTGCCATAATTAGGGGTACTAACAATCCATCTTTGACTGTAGATTAATTAACTGTGCTTTGCATTGAGATAGAAGTAGTTTAAGTGTTACAGTTGTAAATATTGCCACCATATTTTCTAGGGGCTCAGTTCATGAAAATGATAATGATTACAATTCCAATCCCAGTATAACCCACACATCACTGAAAACGAGCAACTGTGTTATTTCAGTGATGGATAGAAGGACATATGTGACTAGATTTAGGATGTAAATAACTAAAACAGAGCATACTGCACAACATGCAGAAAAGAATTAGGGAAAAGAGTATGGTGGAGAAGAGAATGTGAAAGCGAACAAGGAGACTGACTCTCACAAGTATGGGATGAGCTGTGCAACTACTTCTACATCAACTAAATACTTTTTCATTGCCAAAAAGATGCCAAAGCTTAGTAGAAAATACCTGCCAATGAATTAGTTCAGGTAAACCACAAAGACAAACACTTACAGTACTGTTCCCTTGACTGTTGTATGAAACCAAGTGAAGCCACATTTGCAGAGGTTTCAACTAAAATGTCCTATGGTTGAACACAGAGGGAAATTTAAATAACAGGTGTTTTGACCCCTTACATTGTAGAGCTGATTCTGTCAGATCCTACCAAGAATTATGCTTTCTCTAGTATATCACATAATATGTTGAACTATGGCAGGAAAAAATGTTCCTGCTAGCTCTTAGGTACTTTGATTTGAAAAATGGGACTTTCAAATTATCTCCTTAATCTCCTTAAAGATTTTAATGAAACCACAGGACATATGAAGTAAAAGATTATTGGTACCTTGTCTAAGTACAAACAAGAACTTGATCATTAATCTACACATTCCAAGGTAGAAATGTAAATTTTGGCAAATTCTTTTCAGTCTGTAAACTGCTTACTAAAATGAAAAGACCTTATCTGCTAAAAGTCCAGCATACCTTGTATACAACACTGATAAGAAAGGATATGCTTTGCTTTCCTATGATATTGAAGCCCTTACAAATGAAAGCTTTTGGTCACTTTTCAGTTTCTTCAAAATGTGCAGAAGCCATTGAGATTTTTGATTATTTAGAAATGGAAGGACATATCCCTCTTAGACATATAACCACAAGTACCCATCAGTGTTGTTGGCCATAGAGGAGATGTGAAAATGCTGGTCTGCTATAAAATTCTATTTTGAGGGGCATCAGGGTGGCTCAGTCAGTTAAGCAGCCTACTCTTGATTTTGACTTGGGTCATGATCTTAAGATTGTAAGATCTAGCTTGCCCTGGGCTCTGCACTCAGCTTGAGTCTGCTTGTCCCTCCCTCTCCCCCAGCTTGTGCTCTCTCTCTCTCTCAAATAAATAATTTTTTTAATGAAATAAAATTAGATTTTGAAAGTGTGAGACAAGAAGAATGCCCTTCTTTAAATTGGACATAGACCGAGGATAAGAAAGGAAAAAGGATTACAAACAGAAATGTAGGTGGTGTTTTTCTAAAACTGTTTGATGATCTTTGAAGAGACATTAAGAAGCTTAGAAAAGAATGAACTGACTGCACCTGAGTTGTTCAATGTACTACATAGGTTGCAACAAAAACTGATACAGGAAAATAAAAACAAAATGAATTTTTTTAAAAAAATAATATTGCTTCAAAACTTCAAAATGAAGCCCCCAGAAGAAGATGGCCAAGTTAAACAGGAGTTTATTGATTCCTTTATTAAAGCTGTAACTTAATTGGTATTCAACTTTGATACCAAAAATTCAAGTTATCTCTATGGTTTAAAACCATTTTTCTGGAGAAACAGAGGTTTAACTTGCGATGATGTCCAGTGTGCTTATGAGTGTTTGAAATGAAGGGCATTTTAGACATGGGTAGCCTATATCATAAGTTTATAGAAGTAAAGGACTCAACTGATAAACCAAAACAAGTTCGTAGATACAAAGTGGATGGACAGTGTTGGAGAGATGGAAATTAATTTCACATAAGTCTAAAATCCTGCTGTTGCTGGTAAGCAAAATCTTAAGTATTCCATGCTCAAATGTTTTTGTCAAGAGGATATTTAGTTTGATGTCCTCACATAGAATGATGCCAGGAATCAGTGGAATGTGGGCTTGATAAGAGGAGAGCTGCAAGTCAAAATGAATTTTACATTTGACACTATTTTCACCGCTACATATGAGAGAAGGATGAATGTCCTGAAGGCCACAGGCAGCTCAGAAAAGTACTGGAAAAAGAAACAAAGAGTAAAAATCCTATGGTATCATGGGACAGAGAGAAACAGTTATTGTTTTTTATAAATATAGATCTAAGTGGTGTCTTGTAGGACTAAATTCTATAACCTTGTGATTACTTTAGGCCCACCTGGATAATCTAGGATAATCTTCCTATTTTAAGGTCAGCTGATTAGCAACCTTAATTCTATACTGTCTTAATTCCTCTTTGCTCTGTAATGTAACATATTTTCAGTTTCTTAGGATTAGGACATGGATATCTTTGGGGAGACATTATTATGTTGCTTACCTCTATGTACTATGATTAGCCTTGATTAACATGCATACCACAATGATTAGTAAAAATAGGTATAATGACTGATAGCTCCAATCAGCATTCTTATTATTTAATTAAGATGAAAATATCCCTAAAAGAAAGTCTTTGGGCAGCTAAAATATTTTCCTACCATAACCACATCTGAATTCAAATTCTTACCACATTCAAATTCTTACCCCTACTTTTTTTTTTAATTTTTAAAATGGTTTTATCTATTTCACTCATATTCATGATGAACAACAAAACAAAAAGAAAAAAACAAAGTGAGATTATTTTTTAGATTATCTTTGTTACTCAGTTCCCCCAGTTTTCCCTAACCTTTTTTTTTTTTTTTAATAAAGATGGGTTGATAGTTTAATGGGGGAAAATACTCGAAGAAACACACAAATATTGTGAAAATACAACATCATTGCCACAGCACATGAGAACATTCCATAAAAAATTAACAATATCCGTATGGACATTTTTCAGCCCTCTTTAAATTCATATTCTGAGTAAAAATTGTGTTTATTAGTGTACGTAAGTAGTAACTGTGATCATGTTATATTTACTCTGTATTTTAATATTTAAAAACATATATGTTTATTTTACTGTTAATTTTGATAGCAACTGTCTTTACTGGTTATGCACCTCAGATGGTCAACAGATAACAAATTATTTGATAAATAAAATATATTGGCATAGCCTACTTCTGAAATTTGTCCAAAGAGTTTAGATATAACTTCTTTATGAATATTTGTTTATTTCATGCTTATCATAACTTATAACTTTAAGTTTTATAATTATGCTTTCAAGTAAAAGTATGGATAATGCCCTCTCCATGCTTACAAAGTGTATTGGTTTGCTAAGGCTGTATTTAGTTAGGGTCCTCCAGAGAAACAGAACAATAGGATGGAGATAGCTAGAGATAAACTTCATTGGTCAAATAGAATGCCACATAAAATCTACAACAAATGATGTCCAACCGCACAGATGTCATCATCAAGAAGTCCAAAGTCTAAAAGAGAATATAGGTACTTCCTAAGTGTCCTTCATGAATATAGAACCAAGGACAATAAAATTACTCTGAAATAATTGAGTATAAAATTATTTATGAATCATCAGAACATATATGCAAAATAAAGTTAAAGATATAGCTCTGAGTCCAGATCAGGCCCAGCTAAAGTTACTAGCATTATTTCTTTTCTTTCTTCCCCTGAAAGTACTATGTCAATCAAAAAGGTGAGAGAGGCTGGTCATTCATGGAAACATGAATGTTAAACTGTTAAAAAAAAGTTTTAGGGACAAATGTTGGCAGTTACTATGTAAGTACAATCTGGGTAGAGGACACTTTGACCTAGGACTTGAATTGTCAGTTCTTCACGTGATACTGCTTTTGTTAAGATGGATGCATCAGGTGTTGAGGCCCTGACTGTTTTCACATTTAGATCTTTTAACTAACTCATGAATAGCACTAGGTCTTTTGATTGCCTTTGACTTCCTGAGTAGTTTGGCTACACGAACAAAATCTGTTGGCCAGAAAATGTAAAGTGCTAAGTCTCTCACTGAACATATTTCTTATTGGGAATTAGTAAACTGACACATTGGTTTACACATGAGAATCCTTGAGAGTTTTATTACTGACGTGGTGTCCTTGAATTGGCCAATCACAGGACATGAAAAAGTCAAACTTCTGCGTCTTCATAAGGGTGAACTCTTTATCTTAATTCAGCAAAATAATGCCACTTATTAATGGCAAAATGATTAAAATTAAATTAAATTAAATGTTAATTCTGTCAATAAAATTCATGTTAATTTGGCAAAATAATGCCGCTCTTTGTGGCTCTGCGTGAGGAAGCCAAGGGGGCCTTTATGGCAACCTCCAACCTCATTGTGCCATTTGTAGTTGAATATCTACAATAACGAGGTATCCTGGTATTAGTATATTACATTTGGGAACCATCGGCAGATAGGGATGTGTCTGTGGGTGGGTGGGTGGGGGTGTGTGTGTGTGTGTATGTGTTTAGGAAGCAAAAGATAATTTGGATGAGAACTTTAGGCAAGAACTCAAAGGCAAAGGGAATAGAAAAGGACAATATTAGCTAATATTTACATAGCATTTACTCTATGCCAAGTGTTTTTCTAAGCATGTTCACATTTATCAACTTAATTCTTATAAAACTCCATGAAGTAGGTACCATCAACCTCCTTATTTTAAAGATAAAGTTGAGACACTGAGAGGTTAAGTTAATTACCCATGGTAGAATAGGATTTGAGCCCAGGTGATCTGACTCTGAAGTCTGGGCTTCTCACTATTTAAATAACTACCATCACAGGACTATGTAAGAATTCCAGTCACTAGAAAGAGATCACAGAAATAGCATCTGGAATGACTGATTCCTGAGTCCTGAGAGTGGTGATTTTATACCCCTCCTTCACTGGGGAAAGGCAGCTAACATCTGGAATACATGTTGAGTGCCACTGCTATGGTCTGAATGTTTGTGTGCCTTTGCTCCAATTTATATATTGTAACTTAATGACTAATATGATGGTATTAGAAAGAGAGATCTTTGGAAGGAGATTAGCACTTATAAACGGGATTAGAGCCTTTGTAAAAGAGGCCTAAGAGAGTTCTCTTGCCCCTTTCTGCTATTTGAGGACACAAGAAGTCAGCAGTTTGCAACCCAAAAGGACAATCTCAAGAACTCAATCATGCTACAACCCTGATCTTGGACTTCCAGCCTCCAGAACTAAGAAAAATACATGTCTGTTTTTATAAGACAGCCAATGGTATTTTGTTAAAGCAGTCCAAATGTACTAAGCCGGCCACTCTTACTACATATTACGCTAGATACTTTCTATTACCACCTAATAATTTAGGGGGCGCCTGGGTGGCTCAGTTTTTAAGCGGCTGCCTTTGGCTCAGGTCTTGATCCCAGGGTCCTGGGATTGAGCCCCGCATTAGGCTTTCTGAGCAGGAAGCCTTCTTCTCTCTCTCCCACTCCCCCTGCTTGTGTTCTCGCTCTCGCTGTGTCTTTCTCTGTCAAATAAGTAAATAAGATCTTAAAAAAAATTATTAGTTCTAGAAGTTTCAAAATAGAATGAAACTTCTGGTGATACTATTATTATAAGTACTACTACTGATTATGATACTCTCAAAAAAGGCGCAATGATGATAGCTCAAATAGTATTTTTAAGGGCCTTCCCTATGTGCCAGATATTATCCTAACTACTTATTTTTTTTATATTGCACCTCACTAAATCCTCCCAACAGTCTGAGATAGGGACTATCACTTGTTATAGCTGTTGCCTTTTCCAGGTTTTTTTTTTTTAATTTTATTTAAACCAGAGAGGTTAAGTAATTTGCTCTGCTTAAAAACAAAGATAGGTGGAAATATAAGGATAGGAAATCAGAATAGTTTCAAAAGTTGTGGAGATTAAATGCATAAATATTTGGATGAGTTGTTTTAATCATAAACTGTTATGTAAACAAAGGACGATATGTATTATTTACCCTAATTTTGTTTTATACTGAAAGTACTCAGAGATCAGCAGGCATGGGACAAAGTCTGCCCTATCCCAGTGGATGATGCTGGCAGCAAACACCTAAGCCATCTGGCTTGGCAATGCCAGGCTGATACTAGCCCAGGGACCTGTGTAGATAAGATGGTGGGAGGGAAGACAGAATCTCCAGTGACATAATCCGTAAATCCTTGGGGGAGACCAAAATATTACCCTTCTGTTTTTTTTTCTGGAAGCAATAACTACCCCTTGCTACTCCCTTCTCCTTCACTGCCCACCCTGAGAAAAAAAATGTTATCTCAGTTTGAATGAAATTTCTGTCTAGTCTCATCACTTTGCCAAGTTTGACTTCCACCACCCTGATTTTACTATCTTCCATGGGTCCTGCTCAATACTATCTCTTCTGCAAATGGGAATGGCTTTTCATCCTTACTGTGCCTATGTCTCAAGGGATACAGAGAAAGACTGATGAAGTCATGGATAGAAAAGTACTTTGGGGGGGGGCACCTGGGTGGCTCAGTGGGTTAAAGCCTCTGCCTTCGGCTCAGGTCATGATCCCAGAGTCCTGGGATCGAGTCCCGCATCGGGCTCTCTGCTCAGCGGGGAGCCTGCTTCCTCCTCTCTCTCTGCCTGCCTCTCTGCCTACTTGTGATCTCTGTCAAATAAATAAATAAAAAATTAAAAAAAAGAAAGAAAAGTACTTTGGGGGTGTGTGTGTGACTGGGTGCCTCAGCTGGTTGAGCATCTGCCTTCAGCTCAGGTCATGATCCCAGGGTCCTGGGATCAAGCCCCAAGGTGAGCCACACTTCGGGCTCCCTGCTCAAAGCACAAATATTTCACTTCAGGAGATGATGAAGATTTTATAAGGAACTCATACAACTAGTTAAGGTCCCCTCCGTGCCACTTTTCCTCTTTAAAATATACCTGCAGTTGTGCAGTTCAGAATCAAGGCCAAAATCCATGAGTCACCATTCAAGATCCATTAAAACCAAGTTCTAACCATCCTTGTTTAGTCACTAGTCTCCTAGAGATGCATGTACAACCAGGAAGTGGTGTGGAATTCACATTCTAGGCATGAACTTTAAACCAATGAGAGAACAGAACCTTCTTTCCATTTCCATAAAATAAGTTACTGACCTGAGATACATTTTGTTTACAGATCCAGCAATGAGCTGCAATTAGCAGTGGTCAGTTCAAAAAACCCATTCTTATCCTGCCTCATCTCCCTTTCCTGTTTCCCTTCTTTTGTCTCTTACTGTCCCTTCTGCTCCCTAACAGAGTAATAAGCAAATAGTTCATAAGGACTTCTCTGCCTCAGGCTCTGCTTTCTGGTTCCTTATGGAGCACCCAGTAAGACATTTTCATTTCTACTTATCAAAAACCTCCTCATTAATTCAATCATCTTATAACATCATTCATTTGAAACCATATAAGATTACTGAGTAAGAGAGGGGGTAGGAATGCACACTCATTTTGAATTTCATGGCTCAACCTCTTACTGGCTATATGACCTTGAGCAAGTTGCTATGACATATACTTTGGAGCAATTTGTTTACATGTCATTCTACTCTCCTTCTGGCTAGAGACTGGAAAGCTAATCTATAGTCTTCAAACTCAGATATAGCTAACATTTTAGATGTGAGTTAAATGAACGCTTGTGAGATTTGAAAGGCAGAATGAATCCCAGACCATTTTCCTTGTCCTTCTTGTCTTTCCCTACGGGTGAGCAAAGCTGCAAGCGTTCCCATGACTATACTCCATTATCTTGGGGGTTGTCAGGCAGTTGCAATGACAGAATGGTCTGAATGTTTGCTCTACATCTCCCCAGTCAGAATAAAATGAACAAGGAGCCATTTTCAATTGACAAAACAAAACAAAAAAACAAAAAAACAACAAAAAAACCTTACTGGTTAGATAACCAGTGGATCTGAAGGGGGAAATTTCAAATAACAGCTTTCAAGGAACAACAGCTGAATTGACCCTAACACTGGAGTAATTGGAAAAGTAAATATGAGCAGCAACTTACGTCTTTTTGGAATACTGCTTCTCCTTACTGCAGAACTTACGTAGGGGCTAAGGTTAACTCTATCATCTGTCCCTACTTGACTGTGGGTAAAACACTTGAACTCTCGCAGCCTCTGTTCCCCATCTATAACATGTAAGTGATGATCCCAACCCTGTGTGAGGTCATGGGGTGGAAGTGTCTGCAGACTGTCAACTTGTATATGACTCAGGCTATGTTTAGGCCTGTGCATCTGTGTGTGTGTAAGCGGATCCGGGTGGGTCTGTGTGTATCTGAATGCACCTTCTGTGTGTGTAGATATGCTCATTTGTGTGTCTGCATGGGTTTTTGTGGACATGTGACTATTCATGAATGTTTCTGTGCACATGTGCGGATGGGTATATATGTATCTATGTTGTGGGTGTGTCTGTGCTAATGGCTGGGTGTTTATCCATGTATCTGAATAGATGCATGTGCATGTGTGTGTCTTTGACTGTGTTTCTGAGTTATTTCACATGAGTTCACTCCAATTTATGGGCTCAGCATCTCCTATACACACGTAGAGAGCACCCTCTAGTGCTCAGCAGGAGAAAGCACATCGCCCACAACAACACAGCTAGAATTGCCATCAACAATGCCAGTGGTTGATTCTTGTATTCACACGGCCAGTTTCCAGGACTGCCCTTGAGAGGTCGAGGAGGATCGTTCTGTCTGGAGTTGGGAACAAACTAACAGAAAACTCTGCACAGGATCCAAACCACAGGAAATTGCTTAATGGTATGAAGTGAAAATATGCATCCACTGGTAGTGGGAAAAGTATCACCAGCGAGTGGATGGGACACTGAGGCGGGGGGCTCATTATACCACATTTCCATTTGGTGAATCGCCAAGAGTAAGATTGCTGGCACATAATCAGGCTGCAATGCGAAGGAACCTTCTGTCTGTTTTCTACATTTGAGGGTCTCTGCACCTTGAGAAGCTAATCCCAGAATACACTATCTTCCCCTCCAGCTCTGTATGGTCTAGGTAAGGGCTGACAGCATCTAGAGACTACAGGTGCTATTTATTGAATAGTTACTCTGTGCCAGTCACTGCACTAATCATGCCCCATCTCATTTGATAGAAAACAACTATATGGGATGCGTACTATTATTACTATATCCATTTCAAAATGAGAAAGCTGAGGTCTAGCAACGGTAAAGAACTTGACCAACTTCACATTGTGAGAGGGAGTAAAGTCAAATTTTTGAATCCAAACCATTCACATTCAAAACACTATTATTATCATTATAGGATATTCCATGGTCTAAACATCCATTTTACAGAAAACAATATGAAATAAGAGACAGGGCACTTGCCACCAACTTGACATTAGAAAAGTGGAAGGAAGGGGCACCTGGGCGGCTCAGTGGGTAAAGCCTCTGCCTTTGGCTCAGGTCATGATCCCAGGGTTCTGGGATCAAGCCCCACATCGAGCTCTCTGCTCAGCAGGGAGCCTGCTTCCCCCCCTCTCTCTGCCTGCCTCTCTGCCTACTTGTGATCTCTATCAAATAAATAAATAAAATCTTAAAAAAAAAAGAAAAAAAGAAAAGTAGAAAGAAAACACTAGTGCTTTAAGGAAATGTATGAAATTTTCAGCAAGGGTTCCAAATTCATGTTTTGGGAAAAGAATGGTTCTCTTCAACCATAGGTTCTGGGACAACTGCACAATGACTTTCAACATGGGAAGGAGCTCCTATCCTGAAAAAACTATTCAAATGTAGAGTAATGTAGAGTAAAAACATTTCAGACATGCAAGATCTCAAAAATTTTACTTCCTGTGGGCTCTCTCAGGAAGCCACTGGAGGATGCATTCCCAAGAAAACTATGTGGGAAAAAATAAGAAAGAGAACCACACAGTATCCAGGAAACGCTCTTCTTCACTTCAGAAGAACAACAAAGGAAAGATTCTGGTTGACAGATGTATAAGAAGCTTGAAAAAAATCCATATTACAATATAAAGACTGAATATTTTAGGAGGGAGGTCATCAGGGCAAAATAATGCAAATGATAATTTGATGATTTGGAACATGTAATAAGCAGGTTTGAGATATAACGTTTATAGGAAATTTACGGAGTAAGTGAAAAAAGTGAGGAAATTTTTGACTCCAAAAACAAAGAATGTTGTACATGAAGTAAACATAATTAGAGTGTACTACTTCACACAACAGTTGATATATTTGAAGTTACAGTAAAGCAGATATTAAACACTGGTTTAATAAAAATTTATGCTATAGCTATATAGGGAGATGCAGGAGGCAAATATCATCTCTGGTTACAAGAGCTCAATACGTAATGCATGCAATTAATGAATCAAAGAGTATTGATGAAAATAGTTTTTAAAAGGAGTCAAATAGTACAAGTAGTTTTTAAGACTTTTAAGATTTTATTTTATTATTTTTTATTAAAGATCTTATTTATTTATTTGACAGAGAGAGATCACAAGTCGGCAGAGAGGCAGGAGGAAGAAGGCTCTCTGTTTGGCAGGGCGGGGCTCAATCCCAGCACCCTGGGATCATGACCTGAGCTGAAGGCAGAAGCTTTAACCCACTGAGCCACCCAGATGCCCTGACTTTTAAGATTTTATGGGCCCAGCACGCTTCCGCTGCGCAACTCTGCTGATTTTTAAGATTTTAAATGGTTGCTTCTGGGAGGCAGAAATTGAGATAATGGAAAACAGAGGACAAATTATTGTTTTTACTGTATGACTTTTAGTAATACAGTGTGTGTGCCTGACTCTGGTTAAAAAAATTAATTTAAAAATTAGCCAAGGAAAAAACCCCAAGTATTTGACAGAGCATTATTTTTTAAATTTGCAAGTAATCCTGATATAGAACATAAGTTGAAAATGAGCTCTGACATTTCTGTTTCCAACAGTTTAGCAAGAATGGATGTTCTGAAATGCACTCCCAAATGCTAGATAAATAAGAGTAAACATACTTTTTTTTTTTTTAAGATTTTATTTATTTATTTGTCAGAGAGAGAGAGGGAGAGAGAGCAAGCACAGGCAGACAGAATGGCAGGCAGAGGCAGAGGGAGAAGCAGGCTCCCCGATGAGCAAGGAGCCCGATGTGGGACTCGATCCCAGGACGCTGGGATCATGACCTGAGCCGAAGGCAGAAGCTTTAACCCACTGAGCCACCCAGGCGTCCCAGAGTAAACATACTTTTATTTTTTTATTTTTTTATTTTTTAAATTTATTTATTTGACAGAGAGATCACAAGCAGGCAGAGAGGCAGGCAGAGAGAGAGGAGGAAGCAGGCTCCCTGCTGAGCAGAGAGCCCGATGCGGGGCTCGATCCCAGGACTCTGAGATCATGACCTGAGCCGAAGGCAGCGGCTTAACCCACTGAGCCACCCAGGCGCCCCTAAACATACTTTTAAATGCATTGCTGAGCTTATAAGAAAGTCAGAAAAGTCCTTAATGAATAATTAGACAATAATAAAAATAATTCCTATCCAAAAACAAACAAAATACAGAGCTAAACTAGTGTGGTAGCCAACACAGCAGCTGAAGCTCACCTGAGCTAGGTCTCCAGCTCAGTGTCCTAGAGTTTGCTGGTTCAAAGCCCCACTAAGGAACAGAATTTCAACCTGCCAAACTGGTTAGCTGAAACTGAATTACCCACATTAAGCCAGGTCTTCAGTTAAAAAGATGAACTTATGGGGTGCCTAGATGGCTCAGTCAGTTAAGTGTCAGACTTTTGATTTCAGCTTAAGTCATGGATCTTAAGGTTTCCCTACATGAGACTCCACAAAGTCTGCTTGAGATTTTCTCTCTCCCTCTGCCTCTACCCGACTCACGTGGATGGATGCTCTCTAAATCAATCAATCAATCAATCAATCAATCAATCAATCTTTTTAAAAAAGATGAATTTAGAAAAATCTGCATGCTGGTAAAGTGAATAAAATCAGTCTGTCTCAGTTGATAATGGGTTTGAAAAATATTCATAACAGTATTTCCTAATGTTATGCACCACAGTGTTACTCTCATGTTAGTCTTGGGATTTGAATTTCAGCATAGTCCCAGGCTGAGAAAGCCCTATGCAAGAAATTCAGTTGAAATGGTTCCAGGTTGGTAGTGTTTCCTAGGATTTGGCAGAAACCAAGGCAATTCAGGTAATGTGGGATTCCCAAATTTAAAAGTCAACCAAATCTGAGCGCAAAATAAAATCTAGCAGATCCTACGGAACGTGAGGAAAAAGACAACATGAGCAAGAAGCAACAGAAATTACAAACTGGTGGACTAACACACTTGCAAAGATCACTGATCCTGAAGTTATAACGAAGTATATAAAGCAAGTATGTTTAAAGTATTTTAAAAGTAGGTTCAAAATGAAAAGACAGAGGTGAGTACTATGTGGAACAGAAAGAAGAATTTTTCCCAATCAGAAATTTCAGAGTAGGTTTCCTGAAAGAGGTGAAGACTGACTGAGCTAAATCTAGAGGAATGGTTGAGAATCATCCAGGTTGGGGCAGCTGGGTGGCTCAGATGGTTAAGCATATGCCTTGGCTCAGATCATGATCTCCAGGTCTGGGATCGAGCCCCACATCTGGCTCCCAGCTCAGTGGGAGTCTGCTTCCCCTTCTCCCTCTCCATCTCTTCCTGCTTGTGCTCTCGCTCACACACACACACACTCTCTCTCTCTCTCTCTCTCTTGCTCTCCTTCTCTCTCAAGTAAATAAATAAATCTTATTATAAAAAAAACACAACAATTACCCCGGTGAAGAGAAGGATAAAGGGAATTCCATGCAAATGTATCACTACGAGCAAAGACATGCAAGCATTGAACAGCATTGGGAGTTCATGGGAAACTACAAATATTTCTCTATTACTGAAGTGACAAATGCAGAGCAGGGAGCAGTAGTGATAGAGGTAACATGATGAAGGAGGGGTTCTAGCAGAGGGCTTGTATACCATGTTAAGAAACAGACTTTACTTGACAGACAATAGAGTTCCTGAAGGATTTTGGGAATATCATGGACATTTTTATTTTAGGTACATGGCTCTGATAATAGTGAGAGGAAAGAACATAATAGGGGAACAGTTGCAAGGGTGGAGATTGGCTAGGAGGCACTTCATAGTTTAGGTTACAGACACTGAAGACTTGAATTGTGAGAAGAGAAACAGATTTGAGAAATATTTAGAAGATAAAATGGACAAAATCCGGTGACTAGTTACGGGAAGAATGAAAGGAGAACAGATAGCTCTAATGTTGGGTTACTGAGTGTTGCTAATTGATTTCTGTAATACAAGAGTAGGTTTGTGGTGTAGGAAGATAATGAGCTAAATTCTGAAGATGTTAGATCACTAGTTAGGTTTTTGAAGATGTTAGGTTACTAGTGGGAAATTGATGTTAGGATGTTTAACCAGCAACTGGGTTAATAAATGTGATGCTCAGTGACACAGTCAGAGCTAAAGTAAGGAACTACATTTTTGATAATTCAACTAAGGAGACTGTAGAGAGAGAGAAGGAAGAATAGACATTTGGGTTAGGAAATAATCTGCTATCAGAAATAGCTCTATATTTTTTGGAATAAAACAGGTTCTAAATAAGTACAACTATGCACAAGATATGAAGTCTTACAAAAAAATTGAAAAATCCTATATATATATATACACACAGACACATTTTATGTATATGTATATATATGTTTGTATGTATATATACACACACGCTTATATTATATACACACATATTATAGTAGACATGGTATAGCGACTTGATAAAATATAATTATTAGAAATAATGTTTAACAGTATGGTATTGGCACAAAAATAGACACATAGATCAGTAGGACAGAGAACCCAGAAATGAACTCATGTATGTATTGTCTATTTTTGACAGAGGAAGCAAGAATATACAATGTAGAAATGATAGTTTCTTCAATAAATGGTGCTGGGAAACCTGGACAGCCACATACAGAAAAATGAAATGGGACCACTATCTTATACCATATAGAAAAATTAACTCAAAATGAATTACAGACTTGAATGTAAGATCTGAAACCATAAAACTCCTAGAAGAAAACAGGCATTAAGCTTCTTGACATCAGTCTTAGTAATGTTTTCTTGAATCTGACTCCAAAGGCAAGGGAAACAAAAACGAAAATAATATCCACAGCATATAAAGAACTCATACATCTCAACAACAACAAAACCCCCAAACAATTCAACTAAAAAATGGGCAGAAGATCTGAACAGACATTTTTTCAAAGAAGACATACAGAAAGCCAACAGGTACATACAAAGATGCTCAACATCACTAATCATCAAGGAAATGCAAATAAAACCCACGTGAAATATTTCCTCATACCTGCTATCAAAAAGGCAAGAAATAACAAGTGTTGGAGAGGATGTAGACAAAAGGGAATCCTTGTATACTGTTGGTGGGAATATAAATTGGTGAAACCACTACAGAAAACAGCATGGAGGGTCCTCAAAAAATTAAAAATAAAACTACCAGATGATCCAGCAATTCCACTACTGGGTATCTACCCAAAGAAAACAAAAATGTTCATTCAAAAAGATATATGCAGCCCTCTATTCACTGCAACATTATCTACAATATCTGAGATATGGAAACAATCTAAGTGTCCGTCAAAAGATGAGGGGATAAAAAAAGATGTGTGTGAGAGAGAGAAAAATGGAGCAATACTCAGCCCCTCATGAATAAAATCCTGCCATTTATGCCAACATGCATGGACCTTGAGGATATTTGCTAAGTAAAATAAGTCAAATACCACATGGTTTCACTTATATGTGAAATCTAAAAAACGAAACAAACAAAACCAAACCAAACCCAGACTCATAAATACATAGAACAGATTGGTGGTTGCCCCAGGGAAGGGGGCTGTTGGTCAGGGAGCAAAATGATGAAGATCAACTACAAACTTCCAGTAATAAAATAAATAGTCATGAGGGTAATGTCCTGCCTAGGAAATATATTAGTAACACTGTATTAATTTTGTACAGTGACACATAATAACTAGACTTATTGTGGTGATCATTTATCAATGTATACAAATGGCAAATCAATATGTTGTACACCTTCAACTAATGTAATACTGTGTGTCAATTATACCTCAATTTAAAAAAATGATGTTTAGGAAAAGTTTATAATAATGCAGAAATATTTATGATGTCAAATATTCCCTTATGATTTTAAAAACACTATATATTAAACATTATAGATTTTGCTCTGCACATTTTTATAAAGGAAAACATCTGCAGGATCAGTGTCATTGTTTTGAGGTTGAGTCATGAGATTCTTCTGTCCACTTTTCTTTAGCTCCCAAATTCCATATATAATAATTTTATAATTGTAAAAACTATGAAAGAAAAATATTTCCTTCTACTTCTAGTAATGACAAATGTAGCTAAATAAACTTCCTCTGAGCACAGTACCTGACACATATTTGGCTCTCAATGAATGCATGAACATGTCAGTACTTGAGTATTTGAAGGAAGTCATCTTGGAATTTTTGCCCTATCACAGAAGCCCGAGACCCATCCTGTCTCCTGTAGGGAATCTTACCAGTTGCTGAATTTTGCAAAGTGTGAGACATGGTCCTGCCTCTGGGTCTCAGGAGGATGCTTCAGGCTTTCATTTCTGATGCTGACCCTGGGCCTTGATAGGCCTTCCCCTGGGGTAACCACAAACCATTCTTTCTAGCCTCTTGTTTGGGTACCAGGATCTGTACAGCTCATGTCAGCTCTTTTGAATGCAGTTTAGAGTAGGACTGTGGGTACTATCTAATTTGTAGATACTGGTCCTGCAGAGAGAATTTGAGATGCCAACCCTTCAATTTAGTAGACTGGTTGGCGTCTTGAGGTCTCGTTTTCTTTCTGACCCATCCTGATATTTCCAAGACTCTACGGCTTTTTTAAGGGACAATAGAGGAGGCCATTTAGTAAGCCCAATAGTGACTGCAACAAGAATGCTAATGAGCCCTTAACTCTAGCATCACCCTCATAACAGCTGTATTAGCTAGGCATTTAGATTTCTTGCAACAGATGAGATAAAGGGTATGGGTCAAATGACTTTCCCAATGTCGGGCAGCTGTACAGGGGGATTTTCAATAAACAATGGGTCAGTAACATTACTATTATTATTATTACACTGTCCAAGTCTCTGGAGAAAGGATCACATCCTCAGCAGATCAATGCCTTGAAAAGTCTCTGAGGACCTGTGGCCACACCTGGATGCTGGGAGATTCCAAGGCCATGCCTGGGCTAGAGCACCCTCCAGGAGTATGAGACTTGCCTGCTGGCAAGGAACAAATCCAAGACTCCTCAGACTTCACAAAGCTCCACCAGAAACTCCCGTGTGAGAGAAGCTCTCCAACTCAGAAGCAATAAAGACAGAACTGAGAGAAGTGAAGCCTGGGAAAGACCCTCAGGCCCCATCCCTGGAGATGGCCCTGCTCCAAGCATGTTGGTGGGCTCTGTTTGCAGGTGTCCCTTCCTTTACTCAGTCATTCCCCACGGTTTATAGATCAACTACTAGATGCTAAGCTCAGATGATAGGGATAGAGTAGTGAACGTGATAGACCAGGTCACCTTCCTCAAAAAAGATAAACTAAATGAAAATTCCCAACAGTATGTAAAATGCTGTAATGGGGGAAATAAGGGCATCTATCCTCTTTTATCAGGGTCAAAGAAGATCTATAGGTACAGCTCTTTCTTTAAAGCTGGGAGGAAATAAGAAAAGAGGAGTGAGATTCAAGTGTTTTAGAATATTTGTTAGTGAAATCTTCCTACTTGATGGTTTCTAGTTCCTGTTTGGAGTAGACAAGGTATATCTGGTGAGGTAGTGAGGCTGAAGTTTGATCAAAGCGGAGAAGGTTCCAACTAATTTTAAGTAAGATGGGAGAAAGTTGTCCTGACATCAGGTATGGGGTGGGGGGCTTGATATGACCTAACTCCAGGAAACTCCACTCCTACTGTATTCTATGTTACCAGAACTTTTTTGAGCACAAAGGACAACTCTACACAGTGAATGACGCCTCCTGGACGTGTATAATACTAAGAGCTGTGGGTGTGGACACAAAGCATTTGAAAAGTTTTCTAGAGAAATACCTTATTTCCCCTAGCATTATGCAGTTTAATGAGCTTTCTGTCCCCCCCCTTTTTTTGGCTTTCCCACATGAGCATGAGCTGTCTTAAAGGGGAAACAAAATCACAACATGAGTTCTAGAAGCAAAATGAGAGTAGGGGGTTTCTTCCTAGGTTGTATCCTTATCTTATTATTATTTTTTTGACAAGTCATTCAGTTGTATCTTGGATTATACACCCTGACTACCTTGTTCCCTCTTTCTCTGGAAATAAGCAAAGACTTGGAAGGCTAGTTTGACATACTATGTAATCCAAAGCAAATCACTCAGTCCCTTTAAGCTGCCATCTCTCTCCTGTTCATAAAGTCTTTGGGATATAGTACTTGGAAAAGTCAAGCTTCAAGAATCAGAAAGGTGGATGTACAATATTACTGAATATAAGAATATAAATTAATCTTCTGAGAAAGTAGGCTCTTCTTCTGGAGGCCTAGCTATTTCTGTAGGACCTAAAGTGGTTTTTGTAGGGCCTCCATAAAGTTCTAGTTTTCCAGGTTATTTCCTATGAGTTAGATGAGAGGAGATAAAAATTCTGTTATTCTCCCTATTGGAAGGAGATGGAAAGGACTCTGCAGGGCCACTACCAATCTTTGATGTGGAACTTTCTCAGAACTTTGTTGGTGGACCAAATTTTTGGTAATCACCTTACCTCCTACTGCAAGAGGGGTTTCCCAAGGAAACTGGCAACTTCATTGTGGTGTCAGCCCCTAAATGGGTGAGAATAAGGCCAACTAGTGCAGACACTTTAATTGGGCTTCTTTCATCTTTAAGCAATTTTTATGGATTCAAAGATCTTGAGAGGTAAGCCCTACCTCTGCTGTACTCAAAGTTGATTATGAGTTTCTAGCAAATGGTGAGGGTCTGGATCAGGGAAGGAGAACCCCAGGGAGGTATTCAGGTACTGTTTCTGAACCCAACAAGGATACCAAATTACTGGTATCCCAAGGCACATAGTATTTCCCAAGAGGAGACAATGAATTCTTAGGAGAAAGTCATGAATGAAACACACCTGCCCGCATCCAATCCTGAGAGAGATGCTTCAACTTCTTGCCCAAGTGTACCATTAATGCTTTTTTGAGTTGCTTCTAGTCCAGATTCCTTTGAGCTCCTTGATAACTAATTTCCTAAATAATCTTCTGGGTGGTATCCCACTCATCAGCAAGTGATATTCTGATTTTCCCAGAAGAATTTACTTCATAGCCTAATCTTGGTTGTTTTGGAAGGGAATCCTCCTTTTCTTTCTGCTCCTAAATCTGGAAATCCAGTCTATTTCTGACCCTATCTCTGAGAGTACCTGGATATCAAGACTGAGGAAAGGGAAGCTGTCAGCTTCCACATGCCTGGTTGTAGAAGCTGCCTAGAGAGAGGAGGCATCTCTTTTGAGCAGAGTATGAAGCTTTTGTTGGAAATCACAGTATGTGAGGAAGAATAAATCCTTTGCAGATATCTGCTACCAGGAGAAAGCTGAAATGCACAGGTTTGACTAGTTAATGCCTGAAATTTCTGGGATAGAAGAGTCCAATCAACAGGAGTTATTTGGATATGAACTGTATGGAGACAGTGTTCAGTAAAGGTGACACTAAGTCATACTGAGAGTTAAAGTGAAATCTGGTGGAGATGTATTGGTGTTCTTGCTGGGGAATGACTGGGAAATTAGTCAGTAAAACCCATAAGATATGTCGAGTTTGTTGAAAAGATGACTTTTCTGAGATTGGTGGGATCAGGGCAAGAGCTAGAGACAAAGTAAGGTCTGGTTGGACAAAAAGATCCAGTATCAGAGTGTGCTCTGAGGAAGAAGGGAAAGGGCAAATAGTTTGGCATAAAAGATGGTTCTCTGTGAATGTGGAGTACAGTAGCAAAAAGGGCTCTCCGGTGACAGAGAAGCCCAGTGTAGATGGTGAAGAGGCAAAAGTTGGCAAAAATTAGTAGGGAGGATTCTCAGGTCACAGCTGGGAAAACCAGTGGCAGGGGTAAAAGAAGGTAAGTGAAAGTTAGAATGGCCACATGGCAAGGAAGGATCTAAGAACAAAGACGGTGACAGCCATCAGAGGTTTGGAAACAGTGAAAATGTGGGGGTAATGGTAGAGTGGCCTCTGGTGGCAGAGAGAAGACCAGTGATAACAGTTAAAGGAACAATAAGGGAATGGGACTCAATGTGATGGCAAGATACAATGAGAAAAAGGGAAACAGAAAGGATCAGAAACAAAATGGGGTCAATGAGGGAAGATGAACTTTGGAAAGTTACTCTAAGGACTCATTCAGAAAGCCTAGCAATTGGGCCTTTGAAGAATCTGGTGAAGGACTACAGACAAGAGGCAAGAGTGCTCAGGCAGAAGGGCTGGGAACTGGTTATCTAGAATTTCTGGTGAGATGGGAGAGAACAGAGGACTCCCAAAGAAATGTCAACTGCAGAAACTATACTGCACTCCTCAATTCTGGGCTCTTGCTATAGTAGTTAAAGAAGTTTTAATGGTCCGAAAGCTTGCTCATGGAGACTGTAGGAGGCAGGAAACTGCAAACTGCAGCCAGGATCAGAATGGGGACAGAAAGGCCTGGCAAACCAGGAAGGGATCAATTTCCCCACACTCCTCACAGTACAATACACCTTCTGTCACTCACCTGGAGGCTTTAATAGTCTCTTCTCAATGGATTTCCTCAGTTTATGTCAATCTCCGGCTACACTTGGGCCCAGAATTACATGTACTATGTTAGAAAGAGATTAGGAAAAGAGCATCTGGCTGTCTTAGTTGATAGAGCATGTGACTCCTGATCTCAGGGTTGTAAACTTGAACCCCACGCTGCATGTAGAGATTACATACATACATATACACACATACATGAGAGATTAGGAAAGAGGGGGAAGACAAACATGTCCAAAGACAAACAAATCAGCTCAAGGCCAACTTTAGCTTCTTTCTGGCAAGTTCTCCAAATCAGGAAGTTAGGAGACTAGGTGTATGTGGTGGAGGTTGGAACATGGATCTTACAGGATGCTGCAGAATAGGTTTTGGAGGAGACTGGAAATTAGACTCTGAGAGCCCTAGGAATTTGTGAT
Organism: Lutra lutra; assembly: GCF_902655055.1. Classification (NCBI taxonomy): domain Eukaryota; kingdom Metazoa; phylum Chordata; class Mammalia; order Carnivora; family Mustelidae; genus Lutra; species Lutra lutra. The sequence goes on along the minus strand of NC_062279.1, from coordinate 79,743,405 downwards.
TAAATGGTGAAGGATAATAAAAGACTCATACACGTATAGCATTTTATCATTTACAAAGTACTTTCACACTTGTTATTCAATGTGTCCCATTAAACAACTCGTGAAGAATCAGCCTTGAGTAAGTTACATAAATGTACATTGTTAGGACCAGGAAATTTTCCTTCCCAAAATAACCAGTTGTGGTCCCCCATACCTCACTTCAATAACCACTTAGCAAGACCCGTTGTCCAGCTCCATCATTCTTTGATTAAAAAGATACACTCGGTAGGGACTCCGAGAAACGTGCCAGGTTCTAACTTCCTATGAGCGTCTCCTCTAAGGGATTTGTTTTCTGCGAGGGACTTGTTCTAGCATCTACACACAGATACTGTGTACCAGGCACCTTCTGAAAAGAAGAAACTATGTTTAATCCTAGGGGAACTCAGGGTTGAATAGGTGGGAGCTTACTTTTTAATGCTTCGCCTTTGGTCCTCTTACTGACTTTTCAATGACACCGAAAGGCAAGAACAAAGGGCTAGAGCTCAATTTTTGCACTCATTTCTCTAACTACAAATATGGATTATTTGAGAATAAGATGACTTTCAACACTAAAAATAATCACACTCTCCAATCCTATCAATCATTTCTAAAGTGGAGAAAAATATCTTCTATTTTGCCTTTTTTCAAAAAACTCAGAGGATTTTCTGCATGTGATCTTTGGTTAAATTTTTAAGAATTTTTTTTTTAGATTTACAGATTAATTGCACATAGTACATAGAATTCCATATACCCATTCCCACTCACTACTCCCCATACATACACAGTTTCCTCATTATGTACATCTTGCATTAGTGTGGCACTTTTTTCTAGTTAATGAATCAATATTGATATATTTTTAACTATAGTCCATAATTAAAATAAAATTCATTCTTTATACAATTGTATGGGTTTCAACAAATGCATAAAGACACAGATCCACCATTATAGTTTCTTTTTCTTTTCTTTTTTTTTAGCCACCATTATAGTTTCTTACGGAATAGTTTACTGCCCTAATAATCCTTCATGTTCCACATGTTCATTCCTCTAATCCCTCCCCCTGAAGCTCAGGCAATCTTTGATCTTTTTACTGCTCCTGTAGTTTGCCTTTTCCAAAAGTGTCATGTAGTTGGAATCACACAGTATGTAGCCATTTCAAACTGGCTTCTTTCACTTAACAATATGCATTTAAGGTTCTACCATGACTTTCCTTGGCATGGTTGCTCATTTCTTTTTACCATGGAATACTATTCCATTACATGGATGTACCACAGTTTGGTTATCCATTCTCTTTCGGAAAGACATCTTGGTTGCTTCCAGCATGGGGCGACTATGACTCAGGCTGCTACAAACCACTGTAAATTTTTGTGCGGACAAGTTTTCAGTTCAGTTGGGTAAATACCTAGGAGTACAATTGTTAAACTGTATGGTAAGAATATTATTTAACTTTCTAAGAAACTGCCAATTGTTTTCCAACGTGGTTGCATCATTTTGTATTCTCTGTTGCTTGGCCACACTTTGAGCAACGGTATTGTCAGATTTTTGAATTTTGACCCTTGTAGTAGGTATGCAGTGCTATCTTATTATTTCAATTAGCCATTCCCTAAGGCCTGATGCTGTTGCACATCTTTTTATATGCTTATTTATCATCTTTATATCTTCTTTGGTGAGGTATCTGTTCTTTTGCTCATTTTAAAAATGGGTTGTTTACTTATGGTCAGGTTTTTTAAAGTTCTTGGTTTATTTGCATACCATTTCTTTATCAGATATGTTTTGCAAATACTATCTCCAAGTCTGGGGCTTATCTTTTCATTTTCTTAACAGTGATTTTTCAGAGCAGAAGTTATTGATTTTAATGAAATCCAACTTACCAATTATTTTTTTGTGAATTGTGCTTTTGGTGTTCTATCTCTAAAGTCACTGCCAAATCCAAGGTCACCTAGATATTCTAAGTTACCTTCTAGAAATTTTGTAGTTTTGCATTTACATTTAGGCCTGTGGCTTAATTTTTTAGTTAATTTTGTGAAATATGCAAAGTCTGTGTCCAGATTCTTTTTTTTTTGCATATTGATATCTGGTTATTCCAGCACCATTGGTTGAAAAGACTACCCTTTCTCCTCTGAACTGCCTTTGCTCCTTTGTCAAAGATTAGTTGACTGTATTTGTGCAGGTCTATTTCTGAGCTCTGTCCTGTTCCATTGATCTACTTGTCTATTCTTTCACCAATACCCACTGTATTCATTATTGTAGCTTTACAGTGAGTCTTAAAATCAGGTAGTAGCAGTCTTCTGATGTTTTCTTCTTCAATATCATGTTGACTATTCTGGGGTCATTTGCTTTTTCATATAAACTTTATGTTTTTTAAAGATTTATTTATTTTGTGAGAGAAAGGTGTGCATGTGGTGGGGAGGGGCAGAGGGAGAGAGAGCATCTCAAGCAGACTCTGTCCTCAGCTCTATCCCGGGACCCTGGGCCGAAATCAAGAGTAGGACACTTAACCAACTGAGCCACCCAAGATCCCCTCATATAAACTTTAAAAATAAAAGCAATTTGCTGATATTCACAAAATAGCCTTCTGAGATTTTGAATGGGATAATGTTGAATCTGTAGATCAAATTAGGAAGAATTTAGATCTTAATAATATTGAGTTCTCCTATCCATGGACACACATCTCTTTCCATTTGTTCAGTTCCTCTTTGATTTCTTTCTCCAGCAGTATTTTGTAGCTTTCCTGAATTAAATATTCTACATATTTTATTATATTTGTACCTAAGTATTTCACTTTCGGGAGTGTGTGCCAAGAATACCCAAATAAACTTGTGTGTGCTGTTGTCATCTCATGGTGATATCTTTTTCCTCAATCAGTTCCAAAATCCTCAAATTCAATCCCTACAAGTAGAGATGATGGGGTTTTAGAGATGAGCAGGAAATCAATGTGAGGTCCAACCAAGTCAGTAGGACAATCAGTTGGCAAAAATGTCCTAGCTGTCCTTAGTGTTTAGAATTCAAGATTTAAAACATCTCCATGTCACTTTGGTGTGACGCTGCTCTGTGGTATATTATGCTCTCTCTCTCTCTCTTTTTTTTTTTTTTATGTTTCTCTCTATTTCGGTAGTAGCTTCACCAAGTAGTAGTGACAGCAAGGAAGTGGACCCACATCACTGGAACTGACTTTTGAGGTACATGTTAAGTTGCCCTGGAAGGAGGTCAGCCTGGGTCTCCCACTAGGCATGTGCTGAATACTGTAAGACCTTGAATGGGCTTGAATGGAAAATGAAATTTACATGCCTCTGGACGAAGGTGGGTTTTAACTTGTATTCAATCTAGACATAGAAATCAATACCCCCTTCTTCAATTTTCCCCAAAAGACACTATTTATAGAAAAATGATTTGGTGAGTAATTTAGTCTTTACTAAAGTCTTTACTAAAACATAGTGTAAGCATGACAAAGAGCAAGATAGCTATATATCACACAATTAGGCAACAATTAAAAAATCCTGTTTCTGCTATTCTATTTATTTTTTTATTTCTTTTTTTAAAATTTAAATTCATACAATCTCTTGTAAGGATCTCAACTCTTTCTCATCCTGCTGGTCCTTCTCTTCCTTCTCTCTCTCTCACTCAAATTACTACACTCCTGCCAGCATTTAAAAATTTTGTCCTTTTATAATAAACAGCTTTTTAGCTCTTTCAAATATATTCACATCAACCTACATATCCATCCTGATTTGTGGAGTGAGAAAGATGCCCTCTTTTAACACAATACAATCTTTTAAGAGTGCGATTTAAAGATATATATATATCTTTTGTTAGTTTTGAATGATGTTTATGGATACTTCCTCTGTGAGAGTTTTCTTGATAGTTCCCATGTACTTCCTAACATTTCACCCAAATCTCAACTGGTCTCTAAGTATTTTTTTCCTTCTATGATTATATAATTTATGGAATTCTAATTTTTCTCATAAAAATAAGTCCAATCAAAAACTCCGATATTCAAAAATATATTCTCATGAAATTAAATTCATATGTATTGGAGATAAATGTACCATGTAGCCAGGCTACCTTTTAAAAAAATATAAAAAGATATAATTTGTACATAGCAAAGTTCGCCTTATGAATTTTCACCATTCACCCTACCACCTGAATTTTGACAAATACACACAATCATGTAAACAACACTCAATATGTATAGACTACTACTGTATTGATATATCACAACTTATTTATGCCTTCACAAGCTGATGGTCATTTAAGGTGAAGAAAATAAAGGGACTTAAGTAGAAGTAAGGTTACTACACCTCTAAGGTAGTAATTTTTTTTTAAGTGGTGAAATCTTAATACCAGTAGACTATGGCAAGTTACATACGGATATAGTAATGCTTAGAGCAACCATTAAGAAAACTACATGAAGTGATTTTATTTTTCAAGATCTTCCAAATTCAGTATATACTACTTGAATAAAAGGGAGACTTGGGTTAAAAAGAACAAAACAAAACAAAACAAAACAAAAACCCTTCCTTCTGATGAGGGACAGAAGCAGGAAAACGTTTATCCTTAGCCCAAAAGATGGACCTAAAGCCTGCATAGTTTCCATAAGGATCAAATATGTGCTGGTTGCTACATTTTTATAGTCTTTAAGGGTCACATGACTATCTGTGTATCTCACGGGATAGCTAATAACAAACTCAATAATAAGCACCACAAAAAATCTTGCAACTGTAAAAGCAGTTTTACCAGTAGAAATTCAAAGATTTGAAGAAACTTTTCTAATCTGAAACTCTCTACAAGACCCCTTCCCTTTGATTGCTCAGTATACAACCACCAACCTCACACAACAAAAAGTGCAACTCTATCTGCCCATGGGTCCTGCCCCTGTGTCACTTAAATCAACTTACTAAGCTGCACCATGAAACGTCTCAAGAATTCTTTCTTGACCATTGTGCTCAATGGCCCTACAGTATTTGGACAGGGATAGTGACAAAGAGAATCCAAGAGCTTAGGTGCAGCTTTGCTTAAGTCTTTTTTACCCCCAGTCTTTGTTTCTTACTTTTTTTTTTTTTTTTAAATATCTTGAATTATACCACTCTTTGGAATGTGTCTGGTCTAAGTGCTCAGGAGAGAACCTCTTGCCTGTAGCTACCTTATAGGGAGAGACAGCTGCCTCTCAGCTGGACACTAGTACCTTGGACCTTACAGTGTTGGACTCAGAAATCAGGCTTTTCCTGTTTTACCTGTTCTTTTAATACTTGTATTCCTCTTAGGCATGGGATGACCATACATGCCATTAGGATGGTCATCGATCTTAAGGTTTCCTCCTAAATATACTGGTATGAGCCTCTGATAAGCATAAAATTCAATATACATCTGACCCATGCTTCCTGAAAGGGACTAGTTGGAGCTGTTACCCAGTTGGGCACTCACCCAACAGGAAACCGGCTCCCTTGGAACTGGATCATGGATAAAGCTCATGAGAAAGTTGCCCAGATCAGATATGAATTCTATACTTTCATTTATTCATGTCTTTTATTTGTGTTTATCCATGAGTTATTTGATGGTCTCAGTCTTTCTCAGATCAAAGGTGCTTCTAATTTGGGGAGGCAGTGCCTGGGTGGCTAGTTGGTTAAGTGCTTGACTCTCAATTTCAGCTCAGGTCATGCTCTCAGGGTCATGAGATCAGGCTCCATGCTTGGTACGTGAAATCTGCTTAAAATTCTCTCTCCCTAGCCCTTCGCCCCTCCCTCCCTTAAAAAAATTACTTCTAACTTAGATACATGATGCTTAATATGATATAGAATAGCTGCCCCTTTTCAACAAAGGCCAGAACCTTTACCCCATCCATTAACACTAGATCTAGAGGTTTACAAAGGGCATTATTTTTGCTTGTCAAATGCATTGACTCCCTCAAATTGAAAGAGGCAGCCTCAACTTTGGGACATTTCAGTCCATCCGCCAGTACCTACTGTAGCCTAGGATGTAGTAGGGAAGTGAAGGGAGATTGATGTCTCTTCTCTAGTACACAGGTGTCAAAGTGGAGAAGAAGAGGGATGCTTTCTGCCATTCCGAACCCCAGGAACATTTGGCAATATTCTTGATGGGATGCGATTTGGAAGCTGAGGGGGTTTTTGGTAATGTACTCATAATGTATTTTCCTCATTTTATAGGATTTAACTGTGGGATCCACTTCCTCAGTTCTAAAGGATTCCCCCTCGGGCTGTTTCCTAACATAATGGAATCATTTTGGACAATAGGATTTAAAGAAGAAGTAACTCATCCTTTTCTGTAATAATGCCTGGCCTCAATATTCCTTGGAGAATGATGAAAAAATGGCCCATTAACTGGTACTTAAACTTCAATAATATTTATCAATTAGACCTTTTTTGTAGGCATCATGAAAATGGACCAAAGTACCCTATATCCAGCCCTTCACGGCAGTCAGTTAGGATCCTAAACTAAGAGAGACTTGCAGGATTTGTCTGGCAAGATTCCAGGCCTCTCACCTTTATTTCAAATGATGGAAATCCAGCCTAAATTCAGGAGTGTTTTATAGAAGCAATTTGTAAATACACAAATTCAGACTCAATCACACCAGAAGGGATGGCTGTTCTAAATATGCATTTGATGAGCCAGTCAGCAGACATTCACTGTAAGCTGGCAAAGATGGCCCTATCCCCTCAAACTCCAACTCAGAATGGTTTGCAGTACTTGATTGAAAGGATGTCTTCTTCTGTATTCCCTTAAGAAAAGTGGCCCAGCCTCTATTGGCCTGTGAACTGACTCCATTAGGAGAACATCAGGCATGCCAGCTTGCATGGACAGTCCTACCACAGGGATTCAGAGACAGCTCCCATTTGTTTGGCCACGCACTCAGTAGAGAACTTAAAGATCTTATATTGCCTCAGGGAACACTACAATATGTTGATGATACTTTAATATGTAGACCCATGAAAGAGGTCTCAGACTATAATTCTATTGTACTAAACTTTCTTGGAGAGAGAGGATATCAAGTATCATCTAAAAAAGGCTCCAAGTTTTAAATAGAAGATATGATACTTAGAAAATGAATTATCTCCTGGACATCATTCCCTGTCAATTGAGAGAAAAAGAGCTATAAAGGAATCGGGACCTTCCACCACAAAAAAAAAAAACCCAACTCTGAACCTTTTTTAGGAATGCCTGGGTTTTGCTGGATCCTAGGGTTTAGAATCTTAGCCAAATCTCTATATGAGACCACTAGAGGACCTGATGAAGAACCTCTTAAATGGGGCAAAGAACAACAGGAGACCTTTCAACAACTAAAAACTAAGCTATCCTTTGCCCAGCTCTGACTCTGCCAAATTTAGAAAAGCCATTTTCTCTATTCGTTGCTGAAAAACAGGGCCAATCCCTAGGAGTACTAACACAAAAACTAGGGCATAAATTGAGACCTGTAGGATATTTTTCCAAAGCCACTGACAATGTAGCCTACAGATAGCCAGCAGGCCTCTGAGGAGTAGCCGCTATTGTACTACTAGTAGAAGCACCTAAAATTTCAGTGGGATAGCCATTGACACTGATGACCCTCATCGGGTTCAAGGAGTTTTGGAAACTAAAGGACATCAATGGATGACAGGGAGACAACTGACTAAATATCAAGCTATATTCCCAGACTCTGCCAATACTGTTCTCAAAACCTGTCAAACCCTAAGCTTGGCAACCCCCATTCCTGGATAAGACCATGCCCCTACTCTGTCTGTACATGACTGTAAAGAGATAATAGAACTAGTCTATTCCAGCCATCCAGATCTAAAAGATCAAGCTGTAGATAACGCTGATGATAGCTGGTTTATGGATGGTAGTAATTTTACAAAGGGAAGACAAAGCAAGGCTGGCTATACAATTGTTTAACAAAAACCATCAAGGCCAACCTACTACCAATCAATACTTCAGCTCAGGAGGCAGAACAGATAGTTCTCATTTGTGCTCTTCAGTTAGCTACAGGTCTATGAGTTAATATACACACAAATACAGAATATACCTTCCTTGTACTTCATGTCCATGATGCTCTCTGGAAGGAAAGGGGATTATTAACCAGTCAAATGCCCATATTAAATGTGGATCTGAGGGGCACCTGTGTGGCTCAGTCAGTTAGGCATCTGCCTTCGGCTCAGGTCATGATTCTGGAGTCCTGGGACCGAGCCCCACATCAGGCTCCCAGCTCCATGGGAAGTCTGCTTCTCCCTCTGCCTGCTGCTCCCCATGCTTGTGCTCTCTCTTTCTCTCTCTCACTCTTGTTCTGTATCAAATAAATAAAAAAAATCTTGAAAAAAAATATGGATCTTAAATTATAACTCTGGGAGTGCCTGGGTGGTTCAGTGGGTTAACACCTCTGTCTTCGGCTCAGATCATGATCTCAGGGTCCTGGGATCGAGTCCCGGGATGGAGCCCCGCATCAGGCTCTCTGCTCAGCAGGAAGCCTGCTTCCCCCTCTTTCTGCCTGCCTCTCTGCCTACTTGTGATCTCTATCAAATATATAAATAAAATCTTTTAAAAAATTATAACTCTGTTAGAGGCAGTTCCTCTCCCTAAAGAAGTTGCTATAGCATCAAGGGAGAGAATTTAGAATCTAAAGGAAATAATAGTCAACTGGGCAGCCAAACTGGCAACTTGAACTAAACTAGCTATGAGTCTTATTCCAGTTCTAATCCCTTAAGCACTGATGTTCCTACTTATACTATAGAGGTGGACAACAAAGCACTTGGGGAAAGGTATACTAACACCGCCAAGGGATGGTATAAGAATGATAAAGGAAAAATCTTTGTCTCGAAGGAAAAACAATGGAAATTAGCAACAGGCTTACACCTGGCTACTCAGATGGGAGGAGAAGCTTTATGGAATTTCATCAAACCACTGTTTGCTGGAAGAGAATTAAGAGCTGTCTCACAAAGTCATGCAAATCCTGTGGAGTACATGCCAAGGTTAACCCAGCAAGTGAACTATGACCACCCCCTCCTTTCACACCTGTCCAAAGTCATGGAACATATCCCGGGGAAGACGGACACAGGGATTTCACACAAATGCCATCTTGTAAGGGATATAAGTATTTATTAATCTATATAGACACCTTTACTGGATGGATAGAGGCCTGTCCATGTAAGACAGAAAAGGCTACTCAAGGAACAAAGACTTTATTAAGGATTATCATTCCCTGGTTTGGGGTCCCTCAATCTCTTCAAAGTGACAATGCCTTATCCTTTATAGCCTAAATAATTAAAAAGATAGCCCATGCCCTTAAAATCTTTAAATATTTTTTACATACATCCTGGTATCCTCTATCACTAGGCAAAGTGTAAAAGACTTACCAGAATTTTAAAAGACACCTCACTAAGATGACCATAGAAATGGAGTGTCTGGATGGCTCAATGGGTTTAAGCCTCTGCCTTCGGCTCAGGGTCCTAGGATTGAGCCCTGAATGGAGCCCTGTATGGCCCTCTCTGCTCAGCATGGAGCCTGCTTCCTCCTCTCTCTCTGCCTGCCTCTCTGCCTACTTGTGATCTCTGTCTGCCAAATAAATGAATGGAATCTTAAAAAAAAAAAAAGACCATAGAAACACAAGAAAAATGGGTAACTCTTTTTTTTTTTTTTTTTTAAAGATTTTATCCATTTGACCGAGAGAGATCACAAGCAGGCAGAGAGGCAAGCAGAGAGAGAGAGAGAGGAGGAAGCAGGCTCCCCGAGGCTGGGAAAGCCCGATGCGGGACTCGATCCCAGGACCCTGAGATCATGACCTGAGCCGAAGGCAGAGGCTCAACCACTGAACCACCAAGGTGCCCCTTAGCAATAAGTGTTTTAAGAAGGAGAACTACCCCATGGGAAATATTAGGGTTAAGCCCTTTTAAATTAATATGTGGTAGGCCTTTCCTTACCATTTATTTATCCTTGGATACAGATTATAATAATCTACTACACTTTTCATTAAAAGCTGGATTAATCCATAAAACTCTTAATGAATATGTTAGTAAGTATTATCAAAATCAGACCCTAATGGAAATTAAAATTTATTTTGCAAACAAACTCTGGAGAAATAGTTGATTTAAATGATTGGAAGACAAACAACTTAGGAGAACTAATTCAAAAACAGAAGGACCTTTCAGGGCCATATTAAACACTCCCAGAGTGGTAAAACTAAAAGGTCATTCAACATGGACTCATATTTCTAAATTAAACTTATAACCCCTTCAACACAGGATGACAACACACTGGATGATATGCCCTCATATTCCTGGGAACCGGTGGAAGATCTCAAATTCCTCTTCTAACAACAAGACAAAAACGATGATTTTCTTTTACTTGCCATCTATACACCATATCTAAATGGTAACTTTCTTCTATAATGGGAACAGAGAGGCCCTTAATAAATACAATTAAGTCCTTAAATGACTTTCAAAATAACAATAGACTATTAAACACTGAACTAAATGTGTAAAGCAGTTCTACAAAATAGAATGGCAGTACATGTTTTGACAGCAGCACAAGGAGGAAAATGTGGCATTATTAAAACAGAATGTGTGTCTATGGTCCAGATTATGACAAAAATATAATAGGATTACTGATATAAAAAAAAAACCAAAAGCGTGCTTTTAAAGACTCTTCTAAGTCTTTAGACTAAGTCTAAGTTCTAAGGGACTCCAATACCTTAGCGATTGGCCAAATTCTTAGAGGACTATGGCCTACCTAAAGGGTCTTGTTATCACACTTCTTGTTTTTATTATAATATTAATCTCTTAATGTGTTGTCTCTTCTGCTTTGTTTTCTATTGTCAAGGTACATGTAAACAGTTCCTGACTCTTTTGTTGAGAGAGGATCCTTACTACGCGAAAACAGTCCTTCCTTGATGTGCACTCTGTACTCTGCAGCAGTGGACTTCCGTAAATATTATTTGTAGGGACAGATAGTCATGAGTTTTGGTCCAGAGGTAGGGACTTCTCTACAACTCCCTGCCAACTTGAAGAAGTTACAGAAGATGAACCTTTCATCCTTTAACCACCTTAAAGATTTAAAGACCGAAATTCGGTCAGGGGTAAAATGATGAAAGAGGCAGGAAAATGTTTACCCTTTAGCCTGGAAGATGGACCTAAAGCCTGCGTAGTTTCCATAAGGATCAAATTGTGCTGACTGCTACAGTCTTTAAGGGTCTCATGACTGCCTGTATATCTCACCAACAGTTAATTCTGAACTCAATAATAAGCACCAGAAAAATATTGCAAAAGAAGTTTTGCCAGTAGAAATTCAAAGAAATTCAGAGAAACTTTTGTAATCTGATACTGCCTGCATGCCCCCTTCCCTTTGATTACGGAGTATATAACCACCTCACACAGCAAAAAGTGCAGCTCCTTCTGCACTTTTCATCGGTCCTCCCCTGCCCCATGCTATTTAAATGGACTTACTAAATTACACCTTAAAGGGCTCAAGAAATTTGGCAGTGGGCATCACTTCTACCTCTAGTGAAGAAAAATTTGGCAATGGTTCCTATCTGGCACAGTGCCTGACCTATAGCAGGCTCTCAATCAATCAAGAATGTTTCAATGTCCGAGTTTACAAAGGCAGTCACCTTAGATTTTTTTCTACCCTAAGGCCAAAGGCCTGCAGCCCAGACCCGTGGATTCACTGGGCATCACTCTAAGGCTATGGGGCAACTGCAGCACGGCCCCAAGCCCGACCTTTAACTCCACTGATGTAAAAACCCTTTTCCTGTTCAAACCACTCCTCACAAGAACCCTAACAGGTCGGTATCCCTATGTCCCATTAGAGCGAGACCTGCGACAGGTCAGTGACTTACCCAAAGCCCGGCAGTGGATGCCCCGTGGGGCCTCAGTAAACACGAATTATGAGGGTGGCGATTCTGAAAAGCTCCGTCGACCGCCAACAGAGAACGCGGTTCCCCTCGCGTGCAGGCCCAGTTTTGAGCATGGCCTCCAGGACCTTCCATCGCTGCGACCTGACCTGGGCTGGAGAAACCGCAGCCTAAGGCAGAGAGCGGTGTCCAGGGTCTCTTGGCACAAACCCCCGCGTGTCTGGCTGAAATAATGGCACTGAACGCCGAAGGATCCCTCAAGGGATCTCCAAAACCCCCCTTGGTGAGCCTAAATCAAGATTTTTTGTTTCCTAGAAGTAAAGAAGAAAACCCTCAGAGCTCTGGAGGGTGGCAGGCAAAGGTCATTTGGAGCCTGAGGCGTCCTCAGCTCAGGCCCCGCCCCCACGTGGCTACCTTCAGAGCGCTCAGAACACCTGTGCCTCATATCAGCCCATTCCTTTTCCGGGGAGTAGGGGCAGGGGTGAGTGAGCCGCTAAGGGCCAAGCAACAGGTGCTAGAGATAGACCTCTATAAAGGAGGGCACAGACACCGTTCGTGTGAAAACTGAATGAATGAAAACTGCTGTGATGAGGGAAGTAAAGGTATATATCCCAGTTTGGGAGGGTAAAGGAAAGCACTTTTTAAATGAGAAAAAATAAAGTAGTTCCCTTAAGGACTTCTAGTCTCCCTTTGAAATAGAGTCCTAGTATCTCTGCGAGGTGGTGGGAGACAGAAGTTTGAGGAAAGTGGAGAAGGTATGAGAAAGTTTTGAGAGGGGCGAGCCAGCATTGGCTGAGGGCACAGTGATGTAAGCGCCACAGTGTTAAGTGTAAGGAAGCGCCACAAGGCACTCGGTAAAAAACACATGGCTTTAATAAATGAATGAACGAATAAGTTTCAGGTGGTATCATAGTTGTCCATTGGTTGTGGACCATGAATTTACAGTGGTAACAATACAGTTATGTGAATGATCTTACTAGAGGGTAGCCTGGAAAAGGCAGAGTGTTTGGATTTTGCTAGGCAAGGAAAGAAAGAAGAGTGGGTGGGGGGTGGAGGGCTGTTTGGGATGCTGGTTAAGTGATGGACCATAAAATCTATGGTGGAGAGGGAAAAACTGAAGACAAGAGGTTGCTGATGAAGGAAGTGGAAGGATGGATAGGAGGTACTGACAAGGTTGAAGACTGGCATATGGAGGTAAGCTAGAAGACCTGGAGGTTGAGTTCAGAGGGTGAGATAGAAACTGCATTATTTTGGGGCACCTGGGTGGCTCAGTGGGTTAAAGCCTCTGCCTTCGGCTTAGGTTATGATCCTAGTGTCCTGGGATTGAGCTCTGCATCGGGCTCTCTGCTCGGTGGGGAGCCTGCTTCCCTTCCTCTCTCTCTGCCTGCCTCTCTGCATACTTGTGATCTCTGTCAGATAAATAAATAAAATCTTAAAAAAAAAAAGAAAAGAAACTACATTATTTCAGCTGGCAGAGCTGTTTCTGGCAAGTAGGCCCTAGGTTGTGGTCACAGCTTTATTGAAATAGAAGCAAAGAACTCCAAGATTGAAATTCTAGATCTGGGAAATGAGGTGCCAGCTTCTCGGATGGTCCATCGCAGAGATGTCTAGATCTCCCAGATAGCTTCCCCTCTGTGAGATCCCTGCCCTGGACCCCATCCTGCCTTCCTCTCACCTCCCAAGGTCTCTACAAGTACCTGCATTCAGACTTGACAGCAAGCTTCAGAGCTCCGAGAGGCAGTGGTGTGGCTGTGAGCTCCAAGTCAGGAGTTGGATCATGAGAGAGGGCTGTAGTAGACATCTGTTTTGTGTTTGTTTTATTTTATCACCCATCATTCTGTAAACCGTACCTCAATTGCTGTCTAGAGAAACTAACCCCATTTGCAGTCCATCTGCAAGTGTAATTGTCTTCCCCCACATCTCATAATAATAGCTCCTAACTTACTAACAGTCAACCAGTCACCTCTTAAGACTAAGAATGAGGCTAGCACAGAAAAGAGAGAGCCAAAATATGGAAATAAAATAAATTTCAGTGACACCCATTGAGACTCTGAGTCAGCAGTGCTGCCCGAAGCTGACCCTGCTCCCAGATCTTTCAACTACATGACTGTTCGCTATGCAAGAAGGTTCTCGATCATTGGCTCCATCTTCTGGGCTAACACAATAAATATGTTTTAACCTGTCAGTGCCTCACTTTGTCTTCTTCTTATAATACATAACAATTATATATATAATAATTATATAAGATATAAACTACCAACTTCAGAGAGTGATAAAGATTGAACAGGTTAGTAAGTGTAAAATGATAAATTTGTTATACAACACCAAGGTATAAGTAAAATCATACTAACTTTTCCAAATTAAACTGAATCTGGCTCTTAGCCACTAGAGTAAGAAGAAACCTATTTGGGTATCATGGCAGCTCACCTTCCTATTTAGTGAGGGTGAGTTGGAGTGGGTGGAAGTCTATTGCTAAAAAATACTGAGAAAAGGGTCTCTGATGTTCAGTCTATTACGGCTGTCATTAAGATGCTCATTGTCCAACCCTATATGGCCCATTCAAAAGCAGGGGGCTCCATAGCCAGGCCAGAGATAAATTTTAATGCCTGTTTTTTTTTTTCTAAGGATTTTATTTATTTGATGTAGAGAGAGAGAGAGATCACGACTAGGCAGAGCAGCAGGCAGAGAGAAAGGGGGAAGCAGGCTCCCTGCTGAGTGGAGAGCCCGATGTGGAGCTCGATCCCAGGACCCTGAGATCATGACCTGAGCTGAAGGCAGAGGCTTAATCCACTGAGCCACCCAGGCACCCCGTAGTGCCTCTTTTTAAATGCAGTTCATACTTCAGTAACTAATGAGTGACCTGAGTTGAACAATCAGCCAAAATTAGTGTATTGATATTCACACACATGCGCCACTCACACAGCTGTTTGTACCACCCCTCTTCTTGAGATAAAAAGGGCAGTTGAATAACCTGTGAGAAAGATTATTGAACATGACGTACTTTTAACCGGGGCAGGGAGGTGAACCAGGGTGACAGCGTCCTCCTTGCCAACTCTCCCACCTCTATCACAGAGCTAAAAGTTCAGCCCTCTGTTGTTCTGGAGTGTGAATAAATGTAATAGAAGGGAAAGAAGGTAGACTCCAGGACATTTTCACAGAGGTCAAGGTAAGAGATAGCAGTGCTCATATCCTCAGCCTTCATCAGGCAAGTTACAGGCAGGTGGCAACAATTCTTCACGAAGAGTTCCAGAGACACAGATTTCTTCCTTTGCCTCAGAATTCAAAAACTAACCATCCCCAAACATTGTTTTCACATTTTGCTATGTGAAGCTAATTATCCCTTGTCTTTCGTGGTGACTGCATAAGGATTATTCTGGTGTAACCGTCCTTTTCTCCCTCCACAAGCTGTGTATAATTCAAGTTAGTGAGGGAAACAGGAGAAAGACTGGCAGACCCAAGTTATGGGGTGGAGTTTTTATTACTTGTTCTCAGTTTGACAAGCTCTGGATGTTTTTAATATTAATTTTAACTTTTTTTTATAGTGACAGTATGATATAAACAAGACCCTGGTGATCTCGTAGAAGTCAAAGCAAGCACTCAGTGAGAGCTGAAGCCTACCCTTTTCTTTTTCTAAGCCTAGGCTTCTGGGATGTCTGAAACCTATACTTCAAACCCAGTGCGGACAGAAGGTAACACTCTTCTATTAGAATAAACGGACATGTTTTAGAATAATAAATATTCTTGGTTATGAAAAAGATCATCCCCTCCAGAGGGTGGGGTGGCATGGAAACTATACATTTTTTTTTCTATCTAGATTGAACTTTTTGAGTGAGAGAAGTTTTTCTCTTAGGAGAAACATCTGACTAAATTAGCCATCTGCAAAGATGGAGCCAAGGGAGTAGTTGAAGGTGGTCTACATCACCTGACATCCTTGTGTTGGCAGGCCTGGCTAGGAGAGAGGTTCAATATACAAAAATCACTTGTATTTCTGTGTGTTAGCAATGAAAGCATTGAAAACCTAAATTTTTAAAAAGGTATTACTTACAATAGAATAAAAACCCATAAAATGCTTAAGAGGTCAATCTAACACAATATGTATAAGATCTGCATACTTAACTTAAAACAATGCAAATTTATTCTCTCACAGTTTCCTTGGGACAGGAGTCTGTGTATGAATTGGCTGGGTCCTCTGTTCAAGGTTGCACCGACTAAAGTCAAGATGGTGGCTGGGGCAGTGTTCGCATCTGGAACTTGAGATCCTCTTCCAAGCTTATTTAGGTTGTCAGCAGAATTTAGTTCCTTGCAGTTGTAGGACTGAGGTTCCTGCTTTCTTGATGGCTGTCAACAGCTATCAATAGCTGTTTCTTGATGGCTGCCAATAGTCTAGGAGATATTCTCAGCTCCTAGAGACTACACACTATTCCTTGCAGTGTGGAAGTTTGCTCTTCCAAGGCCCGCAAGTGAAATTGTATTCATACTTTGACTCTGTTTTTTTCTAGGGTCTTCCATCTGATTAAGTCAAGCCAATCCATATTCCCCCTTTTGATTAACTCAAAATCAAGTGCTTTGGGTCTTTAGCTATATCTACAGAATCACTTTTTAATAGAATGTAAGATTATAGGAATGAAATCTGTCACATTCTCCATTCTGCCTACACTCAAGGGAAAGGGATTGATTACACAGGATATGTATACCAAAGTGGTGGAGGGAGGTTCTTAGGAACTATTTTAGAAGTCTTCCTATCACTATGTTAATGGAAAAATCCAATATTTTTGAGATGTTCATTTCCCCCAAGATAATTTACATATTCAATGCAATCCCAATAAAAATTCTTAAAATCTCTTTTGTAGAAATTGAAAAGCTGCTTTTAAAATATATACATAAAATGAGCCCTGATGTATAGAATTGTTGAATTGCTGTATTATACACCTGAAACTAATATAACATTTTATGTTAACAATACTGGAATTAAAATTTTTTAAAAATTGCCTCTAAAATAAAATAATACACATAAGTCCATTTGATTTAGTATAGCCAGAGCAATTTTAATAATGAAGAATGAGTCAGAAAAACTTACACTACTCTAATAACTACAGTAATCAAGTCTTTTTGGTACTGGTAAAAACAACATAAATAAGGATCAGTGGAACAAATTAAAGAAATAGATGCAAATACACATCCATAGCTTTCATATAAAATTTGCCAGTACCCCGAGGGACACCTAAGCAGCTCAGTCGGGTAAGGGTCTGCCTTTGGCTCAGGTCATGATCCTAGGGTCTTGGGATTGAGTCCCTCATTGAGCTCCTTGCTCAGCAGGGAGCCTACTTCTCCATTTAACTGCTGCTTTCCCTCCTTGTGTTCAGTCTCTGTTTGACAAATAAATAAAGTCTTTAAAAAATTTTTTTGTCAGTACCATTCAATGGAAAAGGAAATTCTTCCCCCAAAATGGTACTGAATTTATAAGAAAAAAAGATGTCCCTTGAATCCTACTTCATACTGTATGAAAAGTAAACTTGGAAAAGATCACAGACCAAAATGTTTTTTTTTTTTTTTAGATTTATTTGTTTATCTTAGAGAGCCAAGGGTGGGGGAGAAAGAGAGTGTGAGTGCAAGGGGAAGAACAGAAAGATGGGGAGGGAGAATCTCAGGCAGGGCTCAACGTCCAGCATGAAGCCCAACGTGGGGCTCACATCCCTGAGATCATGACCTGAGCTGAAATCAAGAGCCTGATGCTTGACTGACTGGCCACCCAAGTGCCTCACAGACTTAATGCTAAAGCAAAAATGTACAACTTCTAGGAAAAAAAACATAGGATAAAGTCTCTGTGACTTGGGATTTCTTATGATTCAAAAAAAGATACAAAAAATACAAAATCTAAGAGAAAAGATGAACAAGTTGGACTTTATCAAAATTATAAACTTTTGCTCTTTTAAGAAAATGAAAGGCAAGCCACAGAGTGGGAGAAAATATTCATAACTTGCATTTCAGCTACCATGTACAAAGAACTCTTAGAACTCAAGGAGAAGAGAAAACTCATCAAAAGTATTCAAAAGGCTTGAATAAACATATCGTTAAAAAAAGACATGAATGCCACACTAGTAAGTACATGAAATGATGTTCCACATCATCAGTGATCATGGAAATGCAAATGAAAATCCAAATATATACCGTTACACACCTATTAAAACAGCTAAAAAAATGACTGACTGTACTAAGTGTTCATCAGAATATGGAGTAACTGGAGCCCTCAGATACTGTTGGTAGAATGTAAAATGGTATAATTACTTTGGAAAAACACTTGGCAGTTCTTGAGCAGGAAAATAAATACTTACCTTATAACCTTGCCATTACACTTCTAGGATTTACCCAAGAAAATGAAGATATATGTCTACAAAATTCTTGTGTATGAATGCTTATAACAGCTTTATTTGTGGGAGCCATAAACTGTAGATGGCCCAAATGTCCACTAGCAAGTGAGTGCATAAACAAAATGTGTTGTGTTTATATAATGGAGAGAAAGAAAGAAAGAAAGAGGACAGGAAGAAAGGAAGGAAGGAAGGAAGGAAGGAAGGAAAGAAGGAAAAGGACAGGAAGAAAGGAAGGAAGGAAGAGAGAAAGAAAGAGACAAGGAAAGAAAGAAAAGGAATGAAAGAAAAGGAAAGAAAAGAAAGAAAAGGAATGAATTATTGGCATGCAAAATTATGGATGAATCTCAAGATAATTATACTGAATGAAAGAAACTTTTGTAAAAGGATATACACTATATTATTTCATTTGTAGAAAATTCTACCAAAACAAAGTAATCCATAGGAACAGAAACAGAATCAGAGGTTGCCTGATAACATGAATGGACAGTGAGATAGATTGTGAAGGGAGCCAAGGAAAACTTTTGTGGGTAATGCAATTGCTTTCATCTTAATTGTTATTGTCCAAACATATTAAATTGAGCATCTTAGATTTGTGCAGTTTATTATATAAAAATTATACCATAATAAATTTGTGAAAAAAACAGAATTCCTAGGGGCACCTGGGTGGCCAAGTTAATTAAGTGTCTGCCTTCGGCTCGGATCATGATCCCAGGGTCCTGGGATAGAGCCCCGTGTCCAGCTCCCTGCTCAGTGCGGAGTCTGTTTCTCCCTCTCCCTCTTCCCCTCCCCTGCTTATGCTCTATTTCTCTTTCTCTCTCTACTCCAGCATGCATGCACTCTCTCAAATAACTAAATGAAATCTTTAAAAAAATGGAATTTCTATAATCTAGCAACAAATCAAAAAATGTAATTTTAAAATGGTATAATACGCAAGAAGAGAAAATAAAGGGCCAAGAAATAAACAAATTATAACTTTTGAAAATGAATGTGGAAAATTATAAAACTTTGTTAGACGATTATAAAGAAATCCTACGTAGTAGAAAATATATTATGTTCATGGACATAAAGACTAAATATTACCAGGACATCAGATCTTTCCAAATCAATCCACAAATCAAATGCCATGCCAGTAAAAAATTTAAAGTTTTCATGGAATCTGAGGAGCTACTTGTAATATTTTTACAGAAGCTCACAGCTAAAAATAGACTAAACAAAGTTGAAGTGGAAGGACAAAATGTGATGGCTTGGTATCAATTTCTAGTATTGTGAGACAATGTGGTATAGGAGTAAGCATAGACACATTAACAGGACAGAATAGAGAGTCCATAAACAAATCTGTACATTATATAAAACCCTGATATATGATACAGTTGGATTGCATATTTATGGATTATTCAGAAATGGTCCTCAGGTGATTGTCTATGTGGAAAACAATTAGGTTCTCTATATCACACCATTCACAACTATAAATTTCACATAGATAAAAATAAATATGAAAAATAAACTTTAAAATGAGAAAAGAAAATGAAGGACACTACGTCCTGAGGATATGAAAGAGTTTTTACAAAGAGTATAATAAAAAGAACAAAGCATAAAGAAGAGATTGATAAATAGAATACATTAAAACAAGATCAAAATTTAGTTCATCAAAAATCATTGTTAAAAAAGTGAAAGTAAAAAAAAAATGAAGTCCAAGCCATAGACTGGGAAAAGTTATTTATAATACATAGAACAAAGACTTAGTAAAGAATTTATTGAAGAGACCAACAAAAGTAAATGACAAGAAAAAAAAAAAGAACCCAGCCTAAATGAACCCCAAGGATGAGTGCTTTTGTCCTCTGTATATTTTTTCCTGGTTTGTGGAAGATTATTTGACCATAGAGTTGAGGGTCCATATCTGGGATCTCTACTCTCTTCCACTGGTCTATGTGTCTGTTTTTGTGCCAGTACCAGGCTGTCTTGGTGATAATAGCTTTGTAGTAAAGCTTGAAATCAGCAATGTGATGCCCCCAGTTTTGTTTTTCTTTTTCAACATTTCCTTAGCAATTCAAGGTCTCTTCTGATTCCATACAAATTTTAGGATTGTTTGTTCCAGCTCTTTGAAAAATGCTGGTGGAGTTTTGATCAGGATGGCATTGAAAGTATATATGACTCTAGGCAGTATAGACATTTTTAACAATGTTTATTCTTCTGATCCATAAACATGGAGTGGTCTTCCATCTTTTTGTGTCTTCTTCAATTTCTTTCATGAGTGTTCTGTAGTTCTTTGAATACAGATCCTTTACCTCTTTGGTCAGGCTTATTCCCAGGTATTTTATGGTTCTTGGTGCTATAGTAAATGGAATTGATTCTCTAATTTCCCTTTCTATTTTTTCAGTTAGTGTATAAGAAAGGAACTGATTTATGTACATTGATTTTGTATCCTGCCACATTACTGAATTGCTGCATGAGTTCTAGTAGTTTGGGGATGGAGTCTTTTGGGTTTTCCATATAAAGTATCATGTCATCTGTGAAGAGCCAGAGTTTGACTTCATTTCTGGCAATTTGAATACCTTTTATTTCTTTTTGTTGTCTGATTGCTGTTGCTAGGACTTGTAGTACTATGTTGAATAAGAGTGATGAGAGTGGGCATCCTTATTGTGTTCCTGTCAGCTTTTCCCCACTGAGGATGATATTTGCTGTGGGTTTTTGGTAGATAGATTTTATGAAATTGAGGAATGTTCCCTCTATCCCTATACTTTGAATCATTTTAATCAGGAACGGATGCTGTATCTTGTCAAATGCTTTTTCTGTATCAATTGAGAGGACCATGTGGTACTTATCTCTTCTCTTATTGATTTGTTCTATCACATTAATTGATTTGCAAATGTTGAACCACCCTTGCATCCCATGGATAAGTCCCACCTGGTCATGGTGGATAATCTTTTTAATGTACTGTTGGAACCTATTAGCTAGGATCTTGTTGAGAATCTTAGCATCCATATTCATCAGGGATTATTGGTCTGAAATTGTCCTTTTATGTGGGGTCTTTGGCTGGTTTGGGGATCAGGGTAATGCTGGTTTCATGAAAAGAATCTGGAAGTTTACCTTTTGTTTCTATTTTTTTGAAACAGCTTCAGGAGAATAGGTATCATTTCTTCTTTGAGTGTTTGGTAGAATTCTCCAGGGAATCCATCAGGTCCTGGGATCTTGTTTTTTGGGAGGTTTTTGATCACTGCTTCAATCTTATTACTAAATATTGGTCTATTTAGGTTGTCAATTTCTTCCTGATTCAGTTTTGGAAGTTTATAAGTTTCCAGCAATGCATCCATTTCTTCTAGGTTGCTTAACTTATTGGCATATAACTGTTGATAATAATTTCTGATGATTGTTTCTATTTCCTTGGTGTTAGTCTTGATTTCTCCCTTTTCTTTCATAATTTTATTAATTTGGGTCTTCTCTATTTACTTTTAGATTAGTTTGGTCAATGGTCTATCAATCTTACTGATTCTTTCAAAAAACAAGCTTCTAGTTTCATTGATGCATTCTACTGTATCTCTAGTTTCATCTCATTGATCTCTGCTCTAATCTTGATTATTTCCCTTCTTGCATGTGGGATTGGCTTAATTTCTTGATGATTCTCCAGTTCTTTAAGGTGTAAAGAGAGCTGGTGTATTCTGGATTTTTCATTTTTTTTCAGTCAGGCTTGGATAGCTATGTATTTCCCCCTTAGGACTGCCTTTGCTGTATCCCAGAGGTTTTGGATCAAAGTGTCCTCATTCTTATTGGTTTCCATGAATTGTTTAAGTTCTTCTTTGATTTCCCAGTTAACCTAAGCATTCTTAAGCAGGGTGGTCTTTAGCTTCCAAGTGTTTGAATTCCTTCCAAACTTCTTCTTGTGGTTGAGTTCCAGATTCAAAGCATTGTGGTCTGAGAATATTGGGGAGGGGGGAGTCAAGATGGCGGAGAAGTAGCAGGCTGAGACTACTTCAGGTAGCAGGAGATCAGCTAGATAGCTTATCTAAAGATTGCAAACACCCACAAATCCAACAGGAGATCGAAGAGAAGAAGAACAGCCATCCTAGAAACAGAAAATCAACCACTTTCTGAAAGGTAGGACTGGCAGAGAAGTGAATCCAAAGCGACGGGAAGATAGACCGTGGGGGGAGGGGCTGGCTCCCGGCAAGCAGCAGAGCAACGGAGCACAAAATCAGGACTTTTAAAAGTCTGTTCTGCTGAGGGACATCGCTCCAGAGGCTAAACTGGGGTGAAGCCCACGGCGGGTCAGCGCAGCCTCAGGTCCCACAGGGTCACAGAAGGATTGGGGGTGTCTGAGTGTCGCAGAGCTTGCAGGTATTAGACCGAGGAAGCCAGCTACAGAGACAGAGCCGAGGAGTGAGCTCTAAGCTTGGTGTTACCTTGAACCGGTCGCAAGCTCGGTGAGCTCAGAGGGCGGACGGAGGCCAGGGAGACGGGAATAATGGGCGCTATTCTCTGAGGGCACACTGAGGAGTGGAGCACTGAGCTCTCGGCTCCTCCAGGCCAGAGACTGGGAGGCAGCCATCTTCATTCCTGTCCTCCGGAACTCTACGGAAAGCATTCAGGGAACAAAAGCTCCTGAAAGCGAACCTGAGCTGATTACTCAGCCTGGCCCCTGGTAAGGGTGGTGCAATTCCACCTGGGGCAAAGACACTTGAGAATCACTACAACAGGCCCCTCCCACAGAAGATCAACAAGAAATCCAGCCAGGACCAAGTTCACCTACCAAGGAGTGCAGTTTCAATACCAAGGAGAGCGGCGGAATTCCAGAGGAGGAGAAAGCAAAGCACGGAACTCATGGCTTTCTCCCCGTGATTCTTTTTTTTTTTTTTAAAAGATTTTATTTATTTATTTGACAGACAGAGTTCACAAGTACGCAGAGAGGCAGGCAGAGAGAGAGAGAGGGAAGCAAGGCTCCCTTCTGAGCAGAGAGCCCGATGTGGGACTCAATCCCAGGAACCTGAGATCATGACCTGAGCTGAAGGCAGCGGCTTAACCCACTGAGCCACCCAGGCACCCTCTCCCCATGATTCTTTAGTCTTGCAGTTAACTTAATATTTTTTTCTTTTTTTTCCTTTTTCAATTTTTTTTCTTCTTCTGCTAATTTTTTTTTAACTTTTACCCTTTTCTTTTTTAACGTTTTTAAACTAGTTTATCTAATATATATATATTTTTTTCTTTATTCGTTTTCTTTTTTTAATTGTTTCTTTTTTTTTTTTTTTCTGAACCTCTTTTTATCCGCTTTCTCCCCCACAACAATTTAGGATCTCTTCTGATTTGGTTAAAGCGTATTTTCCTCGGGTCTTTGCCACCCTTTTAGTATTTTACTTGCTCCATCATATACTCTTATCTGGACATAATGACAAGGCAGAAAAATTCACCACAAAAAAAAGAACAAGAGGCAGCACCGAAGGCTAGGGACCTAATCAATACAGACATTGGTAATATGTCAGATCTTGAGTTCAGAATGACGATTCTCAAGGTTCTAGCTGGGCTCGAAAAAGGCATGGAAGATATTAGAGAAACCGTCTCGGGAGATATAAAAGCCCTTTCTAGAGAAATAAAAGAACTAAAATCTAACCAAGTTGAAATCAAAAAAGCTATTAATGAGGTGCAATAAAAAAATGGAGGCTCTCACTGCTAGGATAAATGAGGCAGAAGAAAGAATTAGCGATACAGAAGACCAAATGACAAAGAATAAAGAAGCTGAGGAAAAGAGGGGCAAACAGCTAATGGACCATGAGGGGAGAATTCGAGAGATAAGTGACACCATAAGACATAACAACATTAGAATAATTGGGATTCCAGAAGAAGAAGAAAGAGAAAGGGGAGCAGAAGGTATATTGGAGAGAATTATTGTAGAGAATTTCCCTAATATGGCAAAGGGAACAAGCATCAAAATCCAGGAGGTTCAGAGAATCCCCCTCAAAATCAACAAGAATAGGTCCACACCCCGTCACCTAATAGTAATATTTACAAGTCTTAGTGACAAAGAGAAAACCCTGAAAGCAGCCCGGGAAAAGAAGTCTGTAACATACAATGGTAAAAATATTAGATTGGCAGCAGACTTATCCACAGAGACCTGGCAGGCCAGAAAGAGCTGGCATGATATATTCAGAGCACTAAATGAGAAAAACATGCAGCCAAGAATACTATATCCAGCTAGGCTATCATTGAAAATAGAAGGAGAGATAAAAACCTTCCAGGACAAACAAAAACTGAAAGAATTTGCAAACACCAAACCAGCTCTACAGGAAATATTGAAAGGGGTCCTCTAAGCAAAGAGAGAGCCTAAAAGTAGTAGGTCAGAAAGGAACAGAAACAATATACAGTAACAGTCACCTTACAGACAATACAATGGCACTAAATTCATATCTCTCAATAGTTACCCTGAATGTTAATGGGCTAAATGCCCCAATCAAAAGACACAGGGTATCAGAATGGATAAAAAACCAAAGCCCATCTATATGTTGCCTACAAGAAACTCATTTTAGACCCAAAGACATCTCCAGATTTAAAGTGAGGGGGTGGAAAACAATTTACCATGATAATGGACATCAGAAGAAAGCAGGGGTGGCAGTCCTTATATCAGATCAATTAAATTTTAAGCCAAAGACTATAATAAGAGATGAGGAAGGACACTATATCATACTCAAAGGATCTGTCCAACAAGAAGATCTAACAATTTTAAATATCTATGCCCCTAACATGGGAGCAGCCAACTATATAAAGCAATTAATAACAAAATCAAAGAAACACATCAACAATAATACAATAATTGAAGGGGAATTTAACACTCCATTCACTGAAATGGACAGATCATCTAAGCAAAAGATCAACAAGGAAATAAAGGCCTTAAATGACACACTGGACCAGATGGACATCACAGATATATTCAGAACATTTCATCCCAAAGCAACAGAATACACATTCTTCTCTAGTGCACATGGAACATTCTCCAGAATAGATCACATCCTCGGTCCTAAATCAGGTCTCAACCAGTATCAAAAGATTGGGATCATTCCCTGCATATTTTCAGACCATAATGCTCTGAAGCTAGAACTCAATCACAAGAATAAATTTGAAAAGAACCCAAATACATGGAGACTAAACAGCATCCTTCTAAAGAATGAATGGGTCAACCAGGAAATTAAAGAAGAATTGAAAAATTTATGGAAACAAATGATAATGAAAACACAATGGTTCAAAATCTGTGGGACACAACATAGGCAGTCCTGAGAGGAAAATATATAGCAGTACAAGCCTTTCTTAAGAAACAAGAAAGGTCTCATGTACACAACCTAACCCTACACCTAAAGGAGCTGGAGAAAGAACAAGAGAGGGCGCCTGGGTGGCTCAGTGGGTTAAGCCGCTGCCT
Source organism: Lutra lutra (assembly GCF_902655055.1). NCBI lineage: Eukaryota > Metazoa > Chordata > Mammalia > Carnivora > Mustelidae > Lutra > Lutra lutra. The sequence continues at coordinate 79,717,796 of NC_062279.1, read as the reverse complement.
TCGGCTCAGGTCATGATCTCAGGGTCCTTGGATTGAGTCCCACATCGGCTCTCTGCTCAGCAGGAAGCCTGCTTCCCTCTCTCTCTCTCTCTCTGCCTTCCTCTCCATCTACTTGTGATCTCTCTCTGTCAAATAAATAAATAAAATCTTAAAAAAAAAAAAAAGAAAGAACAAGAGAGAAACCTAAACCCAGCAGAAGAGAAATCATAAAGATCAGAGCAGAAATCAATGAAATAGAAACCAAAAAAACAATAGAACAAATCAATGAAACTAGGAGCTGGTTCTTAGAAAGAATTAAGAAGATTGATAAACCCCTGGCCAGACTTATCAAAAAGAAAAGAGAAAGGACCCAAATAAATAAAATCATGAATGAAAGAGGAGAGATCACAACTAACACCAAAGAAATACAGATAATTATAAGAACATACTATGAGCAACTCTATGCCAGCAAATTTGACAATGTAGAAGAAATGGATGCATTCCTAGAGAACATATGAACTACCACAACTGAACCAGGAAGAAATAGAAAGCCTGAACAGACCCATAACCAGTAAGGAGATTGAAACACTCATCAAGAATCTCCAAACAAAAGCCCAGGGCCAGACGGCTTCCCAGGGGAATTCTACCAAACATTTAAAGAAGAACTAATTCCTATTCTCCTGAAACTGTTCCAAAAAATAGAAATGGAAGGAAAACTTCCAAACTCATTTTATGAGGCCAGCATCACCTTGATCCCAAAACCAGACAAGGATCCCATCAAAAAAGAGAACTACAGACCAATATCTTTGATGAACACAGATGCGAAAATCCTCCCCAAAATACTAGCCAATAGGATTCAACAGTACATTAAAAGGATTATTCACCACGACCAAGTGGGATTTATTCCAGGGCTGCAAGGTTGGTTCAACATCCGCAAATCAATCAATGTGATACAATACATTAATAAAAGAAAGAACAAGAACCATATGATACTCTCAATAGATGCTGAGAAAGCATTTGACAAAGTACAGCATCCCTTCCTGATCAAAACTCTTCAAAGTGTAGGGATAGAGGGCACATACCTCAATATTATCAAAGTCATCTATGAAAAACCCACCGCAATTATCATTCTCAATGGAGAAAAACTGAAAGCTTTTCCGCTAAGGTCAGGAACACGGCAGGGATGTCCGTTATCACCACTGCTATTCAACATAGTACTAGAAGTCCTAGCCTCAGCAATCAGACAACAAAAGGAAATTAAAGGCATCCAAATCGGCAAAGAAGAAGTCAAACTATCACTCTTTGGAGATGATATGATACTATATGTGGAAAACCCAAAAGACTCCACTCCAAAACTGCTAGAACTTGAACAGGAATTCAGTAAAGTGTCAGGATATAATGTCAATGCACAGAAATCAGTTGCATTTCTCTACACCAACAACAAGACAGAAGAAAGAGAAATTAAGGAGTCCATCCCATTTACAATTGCACCCAAAACTATAAGATACCTAGGAATAAACCTAACCAAAGAGGCTAAGAATGTATACTCAGAAAACTATAAAGTACTCATGAAAGAAATTGAGTAAGACACAAAGAAATGGAAAAATGTTCCATGCTCCTGGATTGGAAGAATAAATATTGTGAAAATGTCTATGCTACCTAGAGCAATCTACACATTTAATGAAATTCCTCTCAAAATACCATCCATTTTTTTCAAAGAAATGGAACAAGTTATCCTAAAATTTATATGGAACCAGGAAAGACCTCGAATCGCCAGAGGAATATTCAAAAAGAAAGCCAAAGTTGGTGGCATCACAATTCCGGACTTCAAGCTCTATTACAAAGCTGTCATCATCAAGACAGCATGGTACTGGCACAAAAACAGACGCATAGATCAATGGAACAGAATAGAGAGCCCAGAAATAGACCCTCAACTCTATGGTCAACTAATCTTCGACAAAGCAGGAAAGAATGTCCATTGGAAAAAAGACAGCCTCTTCAATAAATGGTATTGGGAAAATTGGACAGCCACATGCAGAAAAATGAAATTGGACCATTTCCTTACACCACACACGAAAATAGACTCAAAATGGATGAAGGACCTCAATGTGAGAAAGGAACCCATCAAAATCCTTGAGGAGAACACAGGCAGCAACCTCTTCAACCTCAGCTGCAGCAACATCTTCCTAGGAACATCGCCAAAGGCAACAGAAGCAATGAACTACTGGGATTTCATCAAGATCAAAAGCTTTTGCACAGCAAAGGAAACAGTTAACAAAACCAAAAGACAACTGACAGAATGGGAGAAGATATTTGCAAATGACATATCAGATAAAGGGCTAGTGTCCAAAATCTATAAAGAACTTAGCAAACTCAACACCCAACACTTGATTGATAATCCAATCAAGAAATGGGCAGAGCACACGAACAGACATTTTTCCAAAGAAGACATCCAGATGGCCAACAGACACATGAAAAAGTGCTCCATATCACTCGGCATCAGGGAAATACAAATCAAAACCACAATGAGATATCACCTCACACCAGTCAGAATGGCTAAAATTAACAAACCAGGAAATGACAGATGCTGGCGAGGATGTGGAGAAAGGGGAACCCTCCTACACTGTTGGTGGGAATGCAAGCTGGTACAACCACTCTGGAAAACAGCATGGAGGTTCCTCAAAATGTTGAAAATAGAGTTACCCTATGACCCAGCAATTGCACTACTGGGTATTTACCCTAAAGATACAAACATAGTGATCCGAAGGGTGCACGTGCACCCGAATGTTTATAGCAGCAGTGTCTACAATAGACAAACTATGGAAAGAACCTAGATGTCCATCAACAGATGAATGGATAAAGAAGAAGTGGTATATATACACAATGGAATACTATGCAGCCATCAAAAGAAATGAAATCTTGCCATTTGCGACGACGTGGATGGAACTAGAAGGTATCATGCTTAGCGAAATAAGTCAATCGGAGAAAGACAACTATCATATGATCTCCCTGATATGAGGAAGTAGAGATGCAACATGGGGGTTAAGGGAGTAGGAGAAGAATAAATGAAACAAGATGGGATTGGGAGGGAGATAAACCATAAGTGACTCGTAATCTCACAAAACAAACTGAGGGTTGCTGAGGGGAGGGGAGTTAAGAGGGGGGTGGGGTTATGGACATTGGGGAGGGTATGTGCTATGGTGAGTGCTTTGAAGTGTGTAAACCTGGCGATTCACAGACCTGTACCCCTGGGGATAAAAATATATGTTTATAAAAAATAAAAATTAAAAAAAAAAAGAATATCAGGGAATAATCTCAGTCTTTTGGTATCAGTTGAGCCCTGATTTGTGACCCAGTATGTTGTCTATTCTGGAGAAAGTTCCATGTGCACTAGAGAAGAATGAGTATTCTGTTGTTTTAGGGTAGAATGTTCTGTATATATCTATGAGGTCCATCTGGCCCAATGTGTCATTCAATGCTCTTGTTTCTTTATTGATTTCCTGCTTCGATGATCTGTCTGTTACTGAGAGTGGCATGATAAGATCCCCTACTATTAATGTATTCATATCAATATGACTCTTTATCTTAACAGTTGTGTTATGTAGTTACCTGCTCCCATATTGGGAGCATAAATATTTACAACTGTTAGATCTTCTTGGTGGATAGACCCTTTAAGAATGATGTACTGTCCTTCCTTATCTCTGACTACAGTCTTTAGTTTAAAATCTAAGTTATCTGATATGAGAATCACTACCCAAGCTTTCTTTTGAATCCCATTGGCATGAAAGATGATTCTCCATCCATTCACTTTCAGTCTGGATGTATCCTTAGGTTCCAAATGGGTCTTGTAGACAACATATGGATGGGTCCTGTCATTTTATACAATCTGCAACCCTGTGCCATTTTATGAGAGCATTTAGGCTGTTCACATTTAGAGTGATTATTGGAAGATACATTTTTATTGACATCATATTTCCTGTGAAGTTCTTGTTTCTATAGATTGTCTCTGTAAAATTCTATTCTATGATACTCTTTGATTTTTTCTTCTTTTATAGAACCTCCCTTAATATTTCTTGTAGTGCTGATTTGGTTATCACATTGTCTTTTAAACCTTGCCAGTCTTGGAAGCTCTTTATCTCTCCATCCATTTTGAATGTCAGCCTTGCTGGATAAAGTATTTTTGGTTGCATGTTGTTCTCATTTAGTGACCTGAATATGTCTCTCCAGACCTTTCTGGCTTGCCAGGTTTCTGTGGACAGGTCTGATGTTATTCTGATGGACCTTCCTGTGTATGTAGGGAATCTCTTCCCTCTAGCTGCTCTCAAGTGCTCTTGTCTAAAATTATGATTCATCAGTCTCACAATCAAGTGTCTCTGTGTCTTTCTAGATTCATTGATATTGGTGGGGGTGATATTTCTGCCTCTAGGACACAAACACTGGTTCCATTCCCCAGATTGGGAAAATTTTCATGGAGAATTTGCTCAACTATATCTTCCAGTCTTCTTTCTTTCTCCTTCCCCTCAAGGATCCCAATAATTCTGACACTGGAATGTTTCATGGCATCATTTATTTCTCTAATTCTGTTTTCATGGCTTCTAAGCTGTTTGTTCCAGGCCTCCTCCTGATCCTTTTTCTCTATCAGTTTGTCCTCTAGATCATTAATTCCATCTTCTGCCTCAGTTACTCCTAACTGTTAGAGAATTTAGATTAGATTGGATCTCCTTGATAGGATTTTTATCTTCTTCCCTGTCAGCTTTCACTTTGCCCTAGTGGATTCCATGTTGTCACTGGTGGTTTTCTCCAACCTAGCCATTGCCTGGATAATTGTTACCTTGAACTCCCTTTCCGACATACTGTTTATGTCCATATCCAATAGCTCTGATGGAGAGGGCACAGTATCTGAATTTTTCCTCTATTGGGTGTTCCTCCTCCTAGTCATTTTGGTGAGAGGTGGTTGAGAGGATGTGTAGCTGAAAATATCACCCGCAATCCAGGCAAGGTGCACCCTGGAACTCTTCTGAGCAATCGGAAGTCACCACCAAAAAGAAAGAAAAAGAAAAAAAGAGAGAAAGAGAGAGAGAGAGAGAGACAGAAAAAAAAAAAAAAAAAAAAAAAAAAAAGAGAAGACCCAGCCAGAATGGGCCCCAAAGGTAAGATTTATAAGGTATCCAAACAAAAACGGATGAACAGAAAGACCAACAAAAGAAAATGACAAGAAAAAAAAAAAAAAAAAGAACCCAGCCAAAGTGAACCCCAAGGATGAGATTTATATAATACCAGAACAGAAACAAATACACAGAAACACTGACAGAAGAAAAAGATGGGAGGGTGGTTATAAATCCTTGATGTGGGCAAGGAAGGTTATTTTGATTCTTCCTGGTGTATCTTGATATTTTTGTTAAAGGACTCAACTTTCCAGAGATAAAGGGAGACTAAAACTGGTTCATATATGGGGGTAGTATTAATTAGGGAAAGAGGATTACCTTGAGGCTTATATTTATATGTATATTAAAAAAATAGAAAAGAAAAAAAATACATTATATGTATGAAAAAAGTTCAAGTTAAAAGGTTATTAGGGAATATGTTGTATTAAACTTCTAGTTGTAAAAAATTAAAAAGAATAAGAAAAGTGAGAACGAATTAAAAATAAAAGTTATATCTATGAAATATACAGGTTTTAGGGCAAGACCAGGAGCTTAATATACTGTTTTCCCCTGATATTGGGGTTTTACAGTTTTATGGGGACCCTTTGGTGGTTGTCCTCTCATTCTTTTGGCTGGCTTTCTGGGGGAGGGGACTGCTGTGTTGTTTTTCAGGCAGTCTTGTTTGGTTGGGTTCAGTCCTCCTGCCCCCTATCAAGGGGCTGGGCTCTGTGGAAACCGGTTTTTCAGGCTTTTGTTCTCTGGAGGATTTTTGTTGTTGTTGTTGGCTTTTTGTGGCTTTTCAGAGGTTTAGTGGAAAGCAAACTGCACCCAGACCTCCATCTCAGAGAGAAGCCTCAGTCCACTCCCCTCCGGGTCATCCAGAACACACAGATTCCCCCTCTGCAAACTCCCCTGAGCCGTGTAACCTCCCACAGGCAGAGCACATCCCCAGCTGCCATCTCACGGGTCGTCCGGAGCACCCGCTTGTCTCTGTACCCCCGTGTGCTACTAGAACCATGAGCGATATTGGTCCAGGGAGCCTGCTTCCAGTGGTTGCCTTTGCTGGGACTGCTGTCTGGGGTTCAGACCTCAGGTTGCCAACCCGGAGATCACACTGAGTTCCTTTCAGTCCCACTGGGGAAGTCCAGACCCTCCGCCGGTCCTAGAGACCGCCAGTTAGAGCCTGCACAGAGATTTGTCAGGTGTGGGTGGGGAGTGGGTCAGACCCCTGTCAGGCAGTGCACAAAAGTTCTAGGGAGGGCAGACTGGCATCATTACCAGATTCCCTCATGAGGGGACAGTAGTGTGCCCAGCCAAGCTGTGATGCAAGCCATGCAGCCCCTGGGGGCTCTGTGGCTGCCTGGCATGGGTGGCTCTCATGGCATGGGTGGCTGCCGGTGGTGGCCTTCCTGGGACTGTGGGTTTAGGCCCATGTCCATAACTGCCCAATTCCACCAGTTGCCCCTTAAGATCTTTTGCTCTTTTTGAGTGCTTTTAACCAGACTCCAAGTTAATGCTGGTCCCCACTCCAAGGGCACTTTTGTATTGGGGTATTACTTTCCAATGGGTCTCTTCTGGTGGCTCCCTCCCCCTTGTTTATCCTCCGATATCAGTCTGATCATTCCCACTCTGCTTTACCTCTTCACTGGTTCTTCTACCCCCATAGAGATCCAGAAGTGTATAATCCTACATCTCAGGCTGATTTCATGGGTGTTCAGAGTGTTTTGGTAGATAATTAGCTCACTTTTGGGGACTGGTTGAAACAGGGTCTCCTACTTCTCCGCCATCTTGCCCCCAACTTCTTTTTGGGATTTTTTTTGTAGCATTATTTGCCCTAGGAATAAATGGTAATATCCTAAATATATTTTAAATAGGGTTTTTGCCCATCTCTCAAGTTACCATTTCTTTATTAAATTTAGGAGTCCTTTATTTTGTATAGAGGTAACAGATATGGAAATTGTAGAATATCAATATAAAAATACGCTATTAATATATTAAAGAGGAATTAACACCATCTGTCAACATGAATAAATCTAACAAATGGGATACAGAAGGATATATATTCAATACAATACCATATGAAGTTTGAAAACATACAAAACTTTAGAGATCCATATGTTTATATTAAAAGTATGAAAAAGGATGTGGAATGAGAAATATCAAATTTAGTATTTTATCCCTGGTGTGGGAGGAGGTTAATGTGATAAGGAAGGAATACCCAAGGGATTTGTATTTTATGCCATACTGTATTGGTTAAGTCTCCTTTCTTCACCTAGATAGGGTACATAGGTATTCCCTTTTATTCTCAACACCTTATTTATATGTATTAAATATTTATTGATAGAACAGATAAATCTTGAAAATGCATAAATAAGGTAAACATCATTTCCCTTTGCGATTGTTTTTTTAAAATTTTTAATTTTTTAAATTAACATATAATGCATTATTTGCTTCAGGAGTACAGGTCTGTGATTGCTTTTTTAATAGCCAAGGGATCTTCTCAGCCTCTGTGCCTCCTTTACGGCTCATACTCTCTCTCTGGTGGTGGCTCCTGGCAACGCAGATAATTTCCCTGTGATGTCTTAGTGCTTGGATGAAATGAAATGCTGCAGACTGGGGTGCCTGGGTGGCTCAGTGGGTTAAGGCCTCTGCCTTTAGCTCAGGTTATGATCCCAGGGTCCTGGGATCGAGCCTGAATCAGGCTCTTTGCTCAGCAGGGAGCCTGCTTCCCCCTCTCTTTCTCTGCCTGCCTCTCTGCCTACTTGTGATCTTTGTCAAATAAATAAATAAAATCTAAAAAAAAAAAAAAAAAGAAAAGAAACGCTGCAGACTTTCAGCTCCATTCTCGTGCTCTTTGTCATGTCAATTTTCCACTCAAGGACCTGCCAATATTAAAGTGCAATGATAAAGACATCACAAAACACATTAAAGAAGGTCCACCTTCCTGAGGACATGAACAGTTAAAGTGGCTTTGCTTGGATACTCTAAGGGAGGATATAGGATGGGGGAAGATGCAGAACAGTTCAGTTTTATTTCAGACAGTAAGAATTTAAGAATTATGCACTTATATCACTATTTGCATTAAAATTAATGTGACAATAATCTGCTTACTTCGCCTGAGTTCTTTTTTCTTTTTCTTTTTTTTTTAAGATTATATTTATTTGACAGAGAGAGAGAGAGAGGTTTCACAAGGAGGCAGAGAGGCAGGCAGAGAGAGGAGGGGAAGCAGACTCCTCCACTGAGCACAGAGCCCGATGTGGGGCTTGATCCCAGGACCCTGAGATCATGACCTGAGCTGAAGGCAGAGGCTTAATCCACTGAGCCACCCAGGCACCCCTTCGCTTGAGTTCTTAACCTAATTTTTTTCTAATGACATTTAAGCCTATTCTTCTGTTTCATTCTTCCTCTGTGATGATAGACAATACATGCTCACTACTTTCTGGATATTGTTATTTCACATGTTGATAGTGCTTATTAAATTATTCCTCTTTCTTGCATCTTTCAATTTAAGAGTTATTATTAAGTATATTGAACATAGGATCTATTTCCAATGCTTTTATCACATTCATTCACTGTATTTAACTCTTAAAGGTTTGTTACCTTTTGTTATGAAGCAAAGGCTATATACTCAGCCATTTATTTACTTATTTATTATTTTTTTTAAAAAGATTTTATTTATTTATTTGACACAAAGAGAGGTCACAAGTAGGCAGAGAGGCAGGCAGAGAGAGACAGGGAAGCAGGCTCCCTGCTGAGCAGAGAGCCTGATGAGGGGGTTGATCCCAGGACCCTGAGATCATGACCTGAGCCGAAGGCAGTGGCTTAACCCACTGAGCCACCCAGGCGCCCCTACTCAGCCATTTATTACATTAAGATAGTCTTGATTTCTCTTTCTTTTCCAAACAAATTACCACAATATAATTGTACTTACTGCGTTTTAAAATTTTAACCCTACTGTCCTGAATATAACTTGAGGTGGAAATACTGAGGGGAAGAAAAATTCTTGAAGGTTTTCCAGGTGGACTAAGAATGGAATTTACATGACAGACTAATAGGAGGAAAAAAAAGTTTTATTACATGCACATGGAAGCCAATAATGAAATCAAGGCCCAAAGAAATGACTAAGGCATGCAGATTTCACACCTGTTAAAGAAACAATGCATCTGTGAGGAATTGACAGGACAAAGAAAGCTCACTTTGGGACTTCATTTAGTAGGGAATTCTAAACAGAATTCGGGCTGTGGTAGTAAATTAGTAAAAAGTAACAGGGGTTGTTTAAATAGCTTCTCTGTTCTCAAATTCCCATCTGTGGTGGTAAGAATGTCTCTCTATTCCTGTGCAGAGAGGGTACATTTTACATGGGAGACTTATTTCCTGCTTTCAGGGGAACTGAGGAAGTTCTGAGTTCTCTTCTTGTACAGGTTGTTTCTTAAGTAACTTTTATTTAAAATAATCGATACACTCGAGTAGCACATTTTGGGGGCAGTCTGCCCTTGGCCCTTACAATACATACCAAGGATAATTTATCCCAGAAGAAATTGATCTGTCTCAGGTGTCTGGCTACTGATCTCCCTTGCAGCTCACCAGTAATCTTGCTGTCAGTCTAAGTAGGTCTTCTTTTATCAGTTCAGAATCTGTTGAAAGTTTCTTCATTCCAAAGCCCTGGGCTGATAATTGAATTTTTTTTTTTCTTTTAACTGTGGTGGCTTTTCTCCATATCAGAAAACAGGTGATATATATACATCTTGAGAATATACATACTGGGAATGCTGACATCTGAAATGTGATGTAAAAAGTCATTTGTAAAAACAAAAATCAGGTGTGAGTAAACACAGAAAAATGAGAAGAAAATGCTCAGTGTGTTAATAGGAATAATAAGGTTGTACAGATACAACCTTTTTTTTTTTTAAAGAAAAAATATTTATTTGCAATATAAACAAAGTCCCGTTGCTGGTTCGGGATATATATATATATATGTATGTATGTGTGTGTGTATATGTAGGGTCACAAATTTTCCTTCATAAGGTCATAAAGCAAAACTGGCCACCCTCTTCGCATACTCTCACGTACACAAATCTGATGCATCTTTCTGGGGTTTTCTTTTTAAAGGTAAAAAAGAGAAAAGAACCATGTACAGCATGGAAGCTTTTTGTCAATTTCTCGACTGTGGCAAGATTTTAATCCGCTGCCTTAAAGAATCCCTGAAAACCGCCCCGTGAGGTAAGACGCAGTGGGGCAGAGCTTCCTCGGCCTCGCTCTCGGGCCAAGTGCTGGCTCACTCAGGGACCCCGGCCTGACCACTCACCTTTCCCTGGGCCCCTGCGCAGTCCTGACACCTGGTGGGACTGAGGCTGGAGAAGGAACGAAACTGGAGGATAACGGAATCCGTGGCTTTGTTCTGTGGATCCTGGGGGGAGGGGTGTTGTACAGATAGGGTTGCATGTCAGGGGTAAGGTTGTACAAAAGGGAGACTACCAATATTACATTGCATAATAATTAAACCATTGGTTTACACATATTTTGGGTAGTTTTATTTTTAGCCTTTTTTTTTTAACCTTTTAATCATTTTCAAAATGATGTGTAAGAAGAGAAATGAATAAAAACAACATTTCAAGGCTCAGGTGTTTTCCCTGTAAATATCAGAGGGAAGAAATAAGAAAAGAGTTACACAGGCACTACCAGATCCAGACACGGATGGGGGCGGAGTTAGCAGAGGTTATGGAGAGAACATGACCCTAGTTGACTTCAGGCCTGGACCAGGGCAGTTAGAGGTTTCCCGCCGTTTCCCTAGGCTCGGAATGTGTGTTTCAGTTGCTTTCTCAGCACTGGAAACTACCCCAGGATACGGCCTCGAGAGAGAGTGACACGTTGTTGAGACCATTTGGATTTATATGTGACGGAACCCAGTCAGGACCTCTGTACAACTTTGAAGATTCTGGCAACTGGACCCGGAGATTTACTCAACCTGCAACTGCCCAAGACGTACCTTGTAAGTAAGTTTCCTTGCTTATTAAACCTGGCTCCTACCAATCTGGCGTGGTCTGCCCCTTTGGTCTCTTCTTGCCGTCTGTGTACGGAGGACCGGTTTGTAAACCAACAATGGGCCAGTCTGCCGGGAGACTGATGAAGCGGGCCTAGGGAAACAGGCTCTGTGGGGGAATGTCCATCTCGGTGCGGGGAGGGGTGTCCTGTATGTTAGATGCTGCGGACTTCCGCATGAGTATGGGGCGCCCTGAAAACGCCAGTTGGTCTAATGCACTCGCTGGGATAGCTGCACAGGGCATGCTGTGGCCAAGATGGGGAACGAATGGCTGTTGCAAGCTGGCTGGCCGCTACTCTGGGTCGATAGCCCTGAGGCTGAAGCTCAGGTTAGAAACTTGGAAGCAGAGCTGAGGTTATTAGAGAAGGATATGTCGGTGTCCACCAATCTGCTGGCTTTGGGGCTGGCAGAGGAGGTGGGAGAGTGGGCTAGTAAGTGGGAGAATTTAGAGTGCCATTTTGACCAGGGGCGGGGGGCGGTGGTAAATTGTGGAGGATTAGGGTCTGAGTGCTTGTGACAAAGTCTGTTAGGGACACTAAGAGGTGGAATTCCTGGGAAAGTAAAGAAAAAGAAGGGTAGGATGCTGTGGTGATTGACAGTGGAACAGATGGGGTTCCCCACGCTTCCTGACTCTAATGCAAAGGAAAGCAAAAACACAGCAACAATAAGCCCAGCCAGTCGGGCAGCCCCCAGTTCAGGAAGTGCTTATGACGAGAGACTGCACTCCCGCTGAGTTTATTGATAGGGCTGCCAAGCTCCCACAAAAAGCCAGGGGAAGTGTCCATGCAGGGTTAGTGTGGCTATGGGATACAGGGTGTGTGCGTGTGATTGCATTTCTTTGACTGGACAAGAGGCAGAGAAAATGAACATCATCACATACTGTACCCTCCTGCAGCTCCTGCAGGGCACATGGGGATTCAAGGTGCTCATTCCCTTTTAGACTGGGTTATTCTAACCTTCAGGGAGACTTGGCGCAATAAGGGGAATTATGCTGGGGAGGTGGGACCCCAGAAATCTATAAAGGAGTTACAACAAATTCTTTGAGAGTTAAGAATGACACAAGCTATGTGTGCCCCTGTCTTTGAAGGCCCTGACTGGGCCACATTCATGGCAGGAATGAGAGGTAAGTTTTTCCAGTCTGCCCCAGTGCCTGGTATAAGACACTGATATGCTTGATGAAACCAGTCATGGGACAAGACATTTATGATCTTAGGCAATCCATTGCTATTCTGGGTGTGACTGACAAGTTCCAAAAGTGGATATGGGCTATGGGAACCTCATTACCGCCAGGACCCCACCTGAACAAATAGACTGGCAACCCGATACTGTTTTGATCAGCCTATGGAAAACTTTAAATCCTGAACAGTTAGCTCAGACTTTCTCCACCTGAACTCCACCTGCTTCAGCAGAGGCCTCAGTGCCTCTCATGCCTTAGGTACAAGGTGCAGGCCGCAGGTGAGAGTCGCTAGAGGCAATTAGAGGTCTCATATTGAGCTCACTATTCATTGCTCCCCCAAAAATAAACAAAAAATGACAGCTCCGGTTGATACTGAAGCTAAATGTGCTATAATACATAGTAACCCTCAAAAGTTTTTTAGCCCCCTCAATGCCACGGATGGTTATGGAGGAAGTTATGATTAGGAAGGTCTCTTTGACATGGCAAAGTAGATATTTTCCCCCACAAGAATATGAAGTTTTTCCCTTTTCAATACCAGAGAAGATATTAGGCAATGATATCCTACTAGGACAAACTCTTCAAATTCTATTGGTGAATTTCTCCTGGTTAGAGTAATCAAACCAAGGCTAAGAGGAAATGCCAACTAGGAACCAGTAGGACTTACTGGTATGGTTCGGTATGGCCAATAAAAAACACAGACAGCTCATGGCAGATGACCATGGACTACAAACGACTGAACAAGGTAGTGCTCCCCGTCCATGTGGCTGTGCCCAACATTGCCACCATCTTAGATACGTTGGCCATGATCCTGGAATGTATCATGCTGTAGTGGGGTTAGTACATTTTTTTTTCAGGATACCTATGGCCACTGAATCACAAGATTAATTTGTTTTAATATAAGAGAGACAACAGTGGACCTGTCAAGTGCTTCCTCAAGGCCACCTGCCTGTCTCCACAATATGTCATGGGATGGTAACCCTAGATCAGTTCCTGTTCTCCTTTCCCACATCAGTCAAATGGGCCCATTATACTAATGACATAATGTTAAATGTGAAGACTCACCTCTCCTGTAGGACATTCTGCAAACTTTGCTGGAACATCTTCGAGGGGGAGGATAAATAGTAAATCCACAGAAAATTCAAGGTCAGGACCACTATAATGATTTGGGGAATCTTTTGGTCAGGTAAGATGTGCATTATTCCAAAATTGTGATTGATAAAATGCAAGCCCATTCAACCCCTAAGAACATAAAGGAGATGCAAGCCTTTGTAGAAATTCTGAGGTTTTGGAGGATTTTTATTCCCCATCTGACATAGTGCCTCTGTCCTATATGCTGCTGGGTAAAGAAATAGCACATATAGGGGGATAAGAGTGGCAAACTGACTTCAAGAAGGCAAAAATACTAATGAAACAGATTGAAACTCTGAGCAACTCTCCCAAAGCCGGGCTACCGTAAGAGTTAGATGTACCCATGACTTCAGAAGGTATGAGTTGGACATTATGGCAGAAACAAGCAAAAGGGGTGAATACCCTGAGGATTTTGGTCCCAGATCTGGAAAGGGTCAGAAACCTGATATACGCCTGTAAAGCAACAGCACCTAACAGTGTCCACAGCACTCCCTCATGTAGCGCCTCTCATGAAGGTACAGCATATTATGTAAGAACTTCCCTGCTCTGAAGGGGTAAACTGAGACTATGTTCCATCCACCCACCTCTTCCGTGGCTCAAACTCCCACTTTGACTACGTGACATGCTTATTTGCAAGCAAAGGAGTACCCTGTCCACCAGCCCACTGTCTCTGGAATGTTCCTAGGCCCTGCAGCGTACACCGATTCTCCAGATCCCTCCACCTCTATTCCTGTGGTGGCCCCTGTAGCCTTTAGAGAAGAAATGAGGAAATTCCCATTGATACCTAGTATATGGATAGATCTAATCAAGCAATTGGCCACATGGATTGCAATTCTGTCCAGCCCAGCACTGACGCCATCTGGACTGAAACAGAAACAAACTGCAGCAGCCAGTGGGCTGAACTCGGAGCACTTCGGCTGGTGATCACTCATGAGCTCGGGCTGTAATTCTTTGCAATGACAAGTGGGCTGTTCTAAAGGGATTAACCCTATGGCTTGGACAGTAGGAAGCTGAGGCATGGCTGATCACGAATAAGCCCTGGTGAGATCATGAGACAGAGAAAGATATTTGGGTTTGCCTGCAAGAGCCTGAGGCGGTCTTCCCTGTCTTCTACATCATAAGGCCCTGACACCCCCGGCTGATTAGAAAGCTGATACCCTAGCTTGGGTTAAAAACCTGAGCAGCTGACCCTTCATTAGATAGAGCAAACTGGATGTATAAAAAAAAAGGAACAACCAAAGCATCCAAGTGGGATGGCATATTGCCAAGGATGCTGGATTGCCCTTGAAATACAGTGATTTTGTTAGTGCAGTAACAGCATGCCCTGCATGTTCTAAACAGCACCCAAAGCGACTGCCAAAGGAATCTGGGGCCATCTACTGACATTCCCAACTGATGAGGAATTGGCAAATCGATGACACTGACCCCTTCCCTCTGAGCCAGGATTCTAAATATACTTTGGTTTGTGTGGATACTGTAACTGGCTTACCTCAAGCTTTTCACTGTCCCTGTGCAGACCAGGCTGCCACCATCATGAGATTAAGGAAGTTGAGTTTATGTATGGATATTTTTATCCGATAGACAGTAATCGGGAGTCACACTTCAGAGGGCATAATACGCAAGCCTGGGCAATAGAGTATGACATCAATAGAGTTTCTGTCAATTAAAAAAAAAAAAAAAGAACATGTCATCAAATGAAGGTTCTGTCTCCCTTCTAACCCGCAAACAGAAAGGTTAGTGGGAAGGGGAAATGGAGTATTAAAGCAACAGATTAAATGACTAACAAGTGAAACCACTTTGGTGGAGTGAACTGAAGTACTGTCTCAGGCTTTAATATATTTAAAATACATTTAAATAAATCAGGCCTGTTGCCAGACTGGGGATCCCTGCTGAAACATCTGATACCTTTGAAAGCATAGAAATCATGGGAAACAGCCATTGCATCCGCTCTCACTGTGAGTCAACATGCTGTGCTGCAGAGGGCACTGAGACCCATCCTGATGCAGAAAGGAATTATTTATTGGAATTTGCAACGGGACCTCTTGTCAGGATGCACTTCATGCCCCTGGGTGAGGAGGAACTACTCAGTCTCCACTGAGATCTCGTTGTCCCGCTACAAGTAGGACTTGTTGAAACCCATGATACCTGAATGGAACACACACTACTGAAAGAGGGGAGAAAGTGGGGAGCCCGGGCTGATGTATCCTTCCCCTGGTTTATCATCTCCTCATTTCTTTTTTTTTTTTTTTTAAGATTTTTATTTATTTATTTGACACAGAGAGATCACAAGTAGGCAGAGAGGCAGGCAGAGAGAGAGGAAGGGACGCAGGCTCCCTGCTGAGCAGAGAGCCTGATGCAGGCCTTGATCCCAGGACCCTGGGATCATGACCTGAGCTGAAGGCAGAAGCTTTAACCCACTGACCCACCCAGGTGCTCCTAATCTCCTCATTTCTAACTGCGTTGCCTCTCCTGGCCAACATGTATGATATGCACAATCCGATCAAATTCCTAAAGCTGCAGCCACATTAACATCTAAGGATCAGGCCACAGGTGTGATTTTTATAGAAAGGAAAGATGTTCCCATAAAAGTTCCTGCTAAATATCTGTCTTTTCAACCTTAGATTTCTGCTCCTCCTATGGCATCTCATCACAGGATGGATGCCTGATGGAAACACCTTTCTACAATCGATAAACCCACTCCTATATTCAACGGAGAAATCAATCCAGCTATTAGGTATGTGGGCAGTGCACCCTCTCTAGGTTATCAGGATTACCATGATGGCTGTCATCATCCAGGGAGGGGATTAAAAGGCCCTAAAGCATTACATCAAGGAAGAACAAGCTTAGACTGGTACTCTCAATTCATCTGATATTACCAATACTGATCCAGAAACCTGGCCAGGTTTACTAATGCTATTAATGACACTGGACGTGGGTATTCTTTTTCTGTCAATCAAACTACATAAGAAGTCCATCAAACTGCTGACCAGAAGGGTCCTAAGAACACCACTATTAGAGACATGGGTGGCAATGCTCAGATTTGGGATGGGTTTATGTGCATTACCCCAGGTTATGGACACTTGAACACCCAGACACCCTTACATTGGGAACAGGAAAATCATTCAAAATAGAACTAACCCAATTACACCAGAAACTTGGGATGGATATCACTGGAACTGTATAGTCATTCAGTCACATACAAAGATAGTGACTGGTTTAGCCCTAACTGGTTCTACTCTGAGGTATTTATTGTGTAAGCCCAAGTGGTTGTGAGGCACAGATCTTTGGCTGTGGCCTCCACCTAGGGTATTGGACCTCTGCACCCTGGATTTTCTCTGGACACAGGGGAGAATCTCTCTCATGGTGACAACAATTGTCAACCACCCTCTTTTAAAGGCCAGATGGGCACACTATATTTTCCATTGGTAAGATCCTTGGCCTCCATGTCTTTTCCTTCCATTGGCCTGGAGGACAATTCTATAGCACATATAGAAGCTCTTAATTAACTTCACTCTGCAAGCCTTAAACGGTAGCCAACAAAACCTATCTTAGCGAACACCAAAATGTCTCTTGTGAGAAAAGCTGTCTTCCAAAGTAGGACAGCCTTGGATATTATTACTGCCTCATGAGGAGACCCCTGTGCCATTATCCAAACAGAATGTTATATGTTTCTACGTGATGAGTCTGCTAATGTAGCATCTTTATTAAATCACATCAAGATACAAATGAATACCCTGAGTGATTTGACCCACAACCTAGAGGGCTTAATAAAATCAGTGGTTCAGATCATGAGGCTCTTGATGAAAAAAAATGTTACTTATTTTGGAAATCTTTATTTTAATCTGTTTTCTTTTGCATATATCTATACTGTTGCTGTGACATCTGCCTCCAGTGCAGCCTATCTCCCACCAAATAGGCCACCTCTGTGTTAGTGACACACCTCATTGATCTCTCAGGGTACATTATGAAAGGAGGTGGGGGTGGGATGGGGATCCTATAAGATTGTTAAGACCCATTCACAAAAGATGAAGTGTTCGAGGAGGTCATTAAGAGACTATGACTGTCAGTTGGTCCCGCAAGCTAGACCTGGGCAATCAGAGGCTCCCCACCCCCTCCCATTTTGGGAATGTGAGTTCTAACTGCCTTTCTGAAGCTAGAAACTGCCCCAAGAACACAGCCTTGAGAGAGAAATGTGCTGTTGAGATCATTTAGATGGACATGCGAGTGAACCCAATTAAAGCCTCTATGTAATCTTTTAAGATTCTGGCTGGCAGATTGAGAGATCTTACCTTGCAACTGCTCAAAACAAAGCTCATGTGTAAGTTCCCTTGCTTATTAAAACAGACTCCTACCAGTTTGGAATGGTCTGCTTCTTTCTTTAGTCTTTCTTTGCCCTGTGTCTATGAGGGCTGGTGTATGAACCAACAGGTTGGCAGCCAAGGATGTTGGTGATGTTGGTGACTCAGGGGACCACATTCTTTCTACTGACCCTTCTGTAGAGATAGCTGGTGATTTCAATGGACTGGGGCACCTGGACAACAAGCCACCTTTCCTGTTAGCCATAATCTGCTGCTACCTAATGCCTTATAAATTCCCATTCTGTCTTCACTATACTCTTAACAAGAAAAAGGAAAAGTGACACCTTCCCCTCTGGGTATTCTTCCGTATTCTGGCCTACCTGACTACTTCTCACCCTTCAGGTCTCAGCTTGAATATTTCGCTCTCACCAAAGGCTTGTCAATATTTCCTACTTTCCAGTATAAACCAGGTCCATAGACTGCTCAACATCCCAGTATTTTCTTTTTTTCATAGTTCTGCTGGTGCTTTACATATGTGTGTTTGTCTCTCCTAGATTATAAGCTCTTTGAAGGAAAAGGGCACATCCATTTGACTTACCACTGTTTTCCCCACCTTGCACTATGCCTGGCACGTAGCAGTGCACAATAACATGTTCAATAAGTGAAGAGTAGCTCTGTCTATGAGATTGTCGAACAGTTCCCGAGAATGCAGTTGCATATTTTATCACCTTAAGTACCTCTTTTGAAACTCTCATCTGAACCCATTTTGCAATTATATCATTATGCTTTCTTAGAGGGAAACATACCGGCTGTCTTTAGCAGAGATATATGCTTCATGTTCCGCGTATATCAAAGGCTTTCCGAACAATCTAAAACATGACATCAGGATAGAAGGTATTGTACTGAGTGTGTTATCAACATAGTAATTCCTACAATAGATATTTGCTGACAGGCTCATCTTTTTAAACCATCCCTTTCATCTTCTTATTCCCCTGCTCAAGAGCATACAATGAGTTTCTCTTGGGCAATCATATTAAATCAAAACTCGGCAAGTGGGAGACTGGGTCAACTTCCCAGCTGCCTCACTTCTTTCTTTTAATAAATAAAGGGTGCAAGATTCAGAGGGCTCTAGAACTGGAGAGTGGAGGGGCCGAGAAAGCTCATCTTGTCTGCTTGGCTCCTTGGGTTGTCGATACACTGATACCCTTAGGTTTAATCGTATTTTTCAACATATCCCTGATGCACTGGCCAGTCTGGTTTCTTGATAGACGAAATGGCCATATTGCTAATTGTGGGTTAGGCCTTCATTATATTTGTGGCAAACTTCTGCTTGGGCCCCTTTCCTCTTTTCTTGCTGCCATTATGAACTTCCTGAAGCAGAGCTCTGGCCATATCACTACCATGCTGGAAAATGTGGACATGGTTTAATGCCCCAACTCTTTAGCAAGGTGTGATTATTCTTACAACTTCTGTTGTAAGTCTGTTCTTACAACTTCTCTCTTTTTATTTGCTCTTATTTCTTTTTATTATTATTATTATTATTTTAAGATTTTATTTGTTTACTTGACAGAGGGAGAAACAGCAAGAGGGAACACAGTGGGAGAGGGAGAAGCAGGCTTCCCACTGATCAGGGAGGCTGATGTGGGGCTTGATCCCAACACCCTGAGATCATGACCTGAGCTGAAGACAGACACCTAACCACTGAGCCACCCAGGCACCCTTCTTACTCCCTTTTAAACATTCTTTGCTCTAGCCTAGCCAAGCAAAAATGGTTCTCTGTCATGCATGTCCTATATCACGTTATTCTAAAATACGGCTTCTCATTGATTCCCTATGTCAGGAAATACTGGTTGGCCCCACTCTCTCTACTCTTTATTATCCTCCTCATGTCCAAATCCTTTTCCTTTACAATGATCAGCACACTGAGTGGTTTTGGAGAGCTGATCCTCACCCGACTGTCTTTCTGGTTTGTTTCCTCCTATCTTCTGCCAAGCCTGAACTTATGTGTCCATTCAGATGTAGTTTCTCTAATCCAAATTTTCATTGCATTTTCTCTATGTTTATGCCATATCTTGTGGTATAGTTACACATTTGTCTTACGTTCTCTATAAGAATGTAAACTTCCTTAAGGATCAGTATTTAATCCATATTTCTATCCTTTCCTATTGAGTGTCCTCTAGTACTTTGTACATAGCTGACATTCAACAAATTCTTGTTGGATAAAAGCTGAATACGGGGCACACAAATATTTTAGTTTGTCACTCACTTTGGGCATATGCCTGAAGGATACACCCAGAGATAGGTCTGATATTAAATGTGATAATGTCTTTGCAATCCTGTGTGATGTATAAGGTACTATAAATTTATCTGTCAGGATATCTGTTAGGAAAGAGCCATCTGCCTAGAATATTTGTGTCATTCTCAGGCTGGCCAACAGTGGCTGTGATCAGTACAAGGCTGAGAGAAGTTTGTAGAGAGAATGAGGGAGGGAAGTAGGTGAAATGTGCGTCCCCACCCTACTACTTTACAGTAGAAACGCACTTTTATTTTTGCATCTCATCACTATTGGGGCAAATCTCTTCTATGCTATTAAATCTATCAAGTACCTCACCTCATAAAATATTTAAGTGTCCTTCCAAAATATTTAAGGGTCCTTCCAAATTTACCACATAGGAATGCTTTCTGTTTGCTATGCTATGGAATTGTTTGCTATGTTATGAGAATCGAATTTACCCTGAAGCAGTAGTTTTTAGTCTTCAGGGGAGACTTAAAAAAAATCCCAATGCCCGGATCATACCCTATACCAGTTAAATGAAAATTTCTAGTAATTCCAATGAGCAGCCAATATTGAGCATCCCTGCGCTAAAACACTTACCCTGGTTATAACCTTTTCAGGTGTTTCTTTCCAGTGAAGGTTCTTTTTGGTTACTTGCTTTAAACATTTTTATTTCTTTGCTTCATGTGTAACCAGAAATCACACTCTAGGTTTTTTTCCTTTTATACAGCTTTATTAAAGTATAATTGGTATATAAAACACAACACATATTTAATGTGTACAATTGATGCATTTTGACACATGTAAATGCCCATGAAACTATCACCACAATCAAGGTAATAAACATAACCATCATCCTCCAAAAGTTTGCTTCTGCCCCTTTGTTTTATTTTGTTTTGGTTTTGGTAGTAAGAACACATAGCATGAGATCTACCCTTTTAGCGAAGTATTTAAGTATACGATATAGTGTTGGTAACTGTAGGCACTACGTGGTATAAATATTTCTAGAACTTATACGTTTAGTGTAACTGAAACTTTATACCCATTGAAAACAGCTTCCCACTTCTCCCTTCCCTCCAGCCCCTAGTCACCACTATTCCACTCTTTGATTTATGAGTTTGCCTATTTTAAGTACCTCATGTAAGTGGAATCATACCCTGTTTGTCCTTTTGTGACTGGCTTATTTTGTTTATCAATATGTCCTCAAGGTTCACCCATGTTGTCACATAAGTGAGGATTTCTTTCTTTTTAAAGACTGAGTAATATTCCATTATATATACTATATTTTCTTTTTTTAAAAAGGATTACTTATTTATTTTTGAGAGAGAGAGAGAACATGATACAGATTTGAATTTATAGATGTCTTTGGGTGGTATGGCCATTTTAACATTATTAAGTCTTTCAATACATGAATACATAATATCTTTCCATTTGTTTGTGTCTTTAATTTCTTCCGTCAATGTGGTATAGTTTTCAGTTTACTCATCTTTCATCTCTTTGTTTAAGTTTACTCCTAAGTATTTTATTCTTTTTGATGCTATTGTAAGTGTAATTGTTTTCTTAATTTCCTTTTTGGATAGTTTGTTGTTAGTGAATAGATTATTTTTTTGTCGACTTTATATCCTGAAACTTAGCTGAATTTTTTTATTAGATCTGAGAATTTTTGTTGTTGTTGTTTTGGAATCTTTAGGGTTATCTACATGTAAGGTCATGTCATCTGCAGACATAATTTTACTTCTCCCTTTCTGATTTAGATGCGTTTTATTCCTTTTTCTTGCCTAATTGTTTTTCTAGTACAATGTTGAATAGAAGTGGTAAGAATGGGTGACTTGTCCTGTTCCTGACCTTAGAGGAAAAGTGTTATGGACTGAGTGCTTGTGTTTTCCAAAATTCATATGCTGAAGCCTTACTCCCCAGTGTGCTGTTATTTGGAAGTAGGGCCTTTGGGAAGAATTAGATCATGTATTGGATTAGTGTCCTTATAAGAAGAGAGATGATCTCTTTCTCTACCATATGAAGATACAGCAAGAAGGCAGCTGTCTACAAACCAGGAAGAAGGCCCTTACCAGGAATCAAATCATTTAGCATCTTGATGTTAGATGTCCCATGTCTAGAACCATGAAAAATAAATTTCTATTCTTTAAGTCACTACAGGATTTGTTATGGAAGTCTGAACGCAGACAAAAAGATTTCAGTTTTTGATGTTAACTGTGGACGTGTCTCATGTGGCTTTTGTATGTTAATATAAATTCCTTCTGTACCTAGTTTAAAAATGGTTATCATGCAAAGGTGTTGAATCTTTTTTTATGTGTGTGGGGGGTCCAAGGTTAAACTTTATTTTGTTTTATTTTTTAATTTAATTTTATTTTTTCAGTGTTCCAAGATTCATTGTTTATGCACCACACCCAGTGCTCCGTGCAATATGTGCCCTCCTTAATACCTACCACTAGGCTCACCCCGCCCCTCACCCCCTCCCTTCCAAATGTTCATAGCAGCAATGGCCACAATCACCAAACTGTGGAAAGAGCCAAGATGCCCTTCAACAGATGAATGGATAAAGAAGATATGGTCCATATATACAATGGAATATTATGCCTCCATCAGAAAGGATGAATACCCAATTTTTGTTATCAACATGGACAGGTCTGGAGGAGATTATGCTGAGTGAAATAAGTCAAGCAGAGAAAGTCAATTATATGGTTTCACTTACTTGTGGAATTTTTTTTTTTTTTTTTTTTTTAAGAAAGGGAGAGAGAGTGGGGCGAGGGGCAGAGATTTAGGGAGAGGGAGAATTTTAACCAGGCTGCATGCCTGACACGGTGCTCAATCTTGCAACCCTGAGATTATGACCTGAGCCAAAATCAAGAGTCAGATGCTTTTTTTTTTTAATTTTTTTTTAAAGATTTTATTTATTTATTTGACAGAGAGAGATCACAAGTAGACGGAGAGGAAGGCAGAGAGAGAGAGAGAGAGAGGGAAGCAGGCTTCTTGCTGAGCAGAGAGCCCGATGTGGGACTCAATCCCAGGACCTTGAGATCATGACCTGAGCTGAAGGCAGCGGCTTAACCCACTGAGCCACCCAGGCGCCCCAAGAGTCAGATGCTTAACTGACAGAGCTACCCAGGTACCTCAAAAGGGTGTCAAATTTTGTCAAATGCTTTTTCAGCATCAATTGAGATGATTATGTGATTTTTTTCCTTCATTTTGTTATGTGGTGAATAATATTAATTGATTTCTTTGCAACCTACAGATTAACCCTACTTTGCTGTGGTGTGTGATCCTTTTAATATGCTGTTGGGATGAGTTTGCTAATATTTTGTTGATGATTTTTACATCTATATTCATCAGGGATATTGACTCATAGTTTTTTGTTTTGTCTTTTCCTTTTTCTTGTGAGACCTTTATCTGGCTTTAGTGTTAGGATAATGCTGGCCTCAAATAATGAGTTTGGCAATGTTTCCTCCTCTTCTATTTTTTGGAAGAGTTTGAGAAGGATTAGTAGATGTTTGGTAGAATTCATTAGTGAAGCCATCTGGCTTTTCTTTGTTGGAAGGTTTTTGATTACTGATTCAATCTCATTAATTATTGGTCAGTTCAGATCTTCTATTTCTTCAGGATCTAATTTTGCTAGGTTGTATGTTTCTAACAACTTATGCATTTTTTCTAGGTTATCCAATTTACTGGCTTGTAATTGTTGTTAGTTGTCTCTTATGATCCTCTGTCTTTCTGCGTTATCAGCTGTTAGGTCTCCTAGACTTTGTGGCACATGTTTCCCTGTACAGTTATAATTTACCTAACAATCTTATCTCACTGCTGTTATAATATGTGACTCTTTTTCTTAACGTGGGCAGTGACACAATACAGTAGAACACTGGGACTTGGAATATTTCAGATCAAGTCAGCCCTTGCTCACTATCAACCAGGGACAAACGTGCAATCCCATCTAGCCTTAGTTTCCTCATTTGTAAAATTAAATTATTTCCAAGGTCTCCTGTTCAAATGCTTGAACCACTAATTTACAAGCCCAAGTGGATGATGAATTGATACTTGAGAGACTAGGGTTTAGAGTTCATCTGTCTGGATTTGAATCCAGACTCCATCAATTCCTGGCCTCTAGCTTGTATTCAGCTGCTGTGTAAAATGGGTTTTTCCAAACAAAGCAGGTGCTAAGAAATTTGGTGTGCAGGATATTTAAGAATCAATATACGTGCAAGGAAGGGAAAGCAAACAAGACTGGGCAGAGAGTAACTGAACTGTGATACAGGCCTGACAAAGACTAGGCCAATCCCATGGGGAATTCTGGAACATAAATATCTGTCAGGGTTGCCCCAGGGTACAGTAAGGCCTTTAAACTCTTTTGTGATTTGCTACTTTTTGTGGGCTTCCCTGGAAAGAATGTGTCATTGCACAAAGGCTCTCTGAGCTGAGTAAAACCCTGATGTTGCTAACAGCTGGAAGAACAGCCATTCCTTGAGGAAGTATCTTGGTGGTGATTTTCACAACTACCAGACCCTTTCATAGCTCATTGGCCAAGTGGGAATAATTTACCTCTTGGGGTGCTATGATAATTAGATTATTATACATAAAGTGCCTAAAGCAGGGTGGGGGACAGAGTAAGCTCTTGATACATACTATTGACGGTGATGACAATGAAGTCAGTGCTGTAGAATTTTTGAGCTGCCAGGAAAGGTCAAGTTCATCTAATTCAATAGGCTTCAATTTTCAGCATGTAACAGAATGTCTTGAAAGTCTTGTTAAAACACAGGTTGCGAAAACAAAAACAAAAACAAACAAACAAAAAACAGGTTGTTAGGCCTCAGAGTTTCTGACTCAGTAAGTCTTTGGATAGAGCTTGGGAATACTCATTTCTAAGTTCCCAGGGATGTTCATGCTGCTGGGTCTGATATCCCACTGCTCTAAACGTTTCCTTTTTCCAACGATGAAGATCACATAGGTAATAACTGGCCAATGTCCGATAGTTAGGTTGTAGCAGAAGTGGAATTATATGCAGAATCAGTATTCCCAGTCTGCTACTCTTTCCACTTTCCAGCCTCTACAGTTATCATTTCAACATGGAAAAGACTTCCTTTTAGAGCCGATACCGTCCCCAGAGAATACAAATATTTTGTTGGCATTAGGATTATTCAAATATGACTAATCACATGTGTAATACCTGAATGAGTACATTTGTTTCATGAATTTCTCCAGGTAATTACTTTTATGGAATAATGCCTAGCAGTACCTTTCCCTTTTCTAGCACTCCTGGGGATATCTGAAATAAAAAACAAGTGTTTTGCTATAAAGTTTAATTAAGAATTTTAATCAAAAAATACTATATAACATATATCAAACTTTAACGTAGTGTGCAAATGGAAGTCATGAGGGTTCCTGGACCACCTGAGACATGGAACTTGTTCCCATTACCTGCCAGTACAGGAGTGCTGTTCCTTTCCCAGCATGGAGACACTGGGGCTCACTTGCTTCTGTATTTATCATCCTAACTTTCTCCATCCTCCCCAGTGGATGTGACTTCTACCACCCCTCACCGGGTGTACCCAATGTAAAGGAGCAGAAATCTCCATATGTAAGGGTGTCTCCCTCACTGTACAGAGAAAGAAGGGAATGACCCTAAATTTCCCGAGACTCTTCTCGATGGAGAAGACAAGGACTTAACTCTGCACAATCATAAACTTGTTTATTGTGCTTCTCCTGGTAACCCCCACCCCCAAAACTCCCTCCCTACCCCAGCATCTTCTTTTGTCTTTAGCTATTAGTATTTAGCTTTTTGGTATTTAAGGTGATGGCTTGGGGCATTTTGGAGAGTAAGTCAGCTTTTCTGGGTCTCTCCCACGGATACATGTAAGTCACTTTTGTTTATTTTTCTCCTGTTAATCTGTCTTCTATCAGTTTAATTATTAGACCAGCCAAAGAACCTAGAAGGGCAGAGAGGAAGACTTTTCGGTGCCTACATTACCATATACTCTGAATCCTTTTCCCAGGAGTCAGTAGCTCCTTCTTTTTCTCTCCTAAGCTCACGCTTGCATGTGGCAAATGCTAAGTCTTAGGAAAAAAAGAGCTGCTTTTGCTAAATTAGTTACCTCCTCTCTGTGTTGACAAAAAGCAGACCTGTTATTCAGGCTATCATCTTGACTACCTTCTGAGATGCTGTGTGGGCTTTGTAATCCACTGTCTCCTTATCATGATTCTGTACCATGGAACTGGGCTGATTCCACCAGAAGGAGGGAAACTGGATCATTTTCTGAAGATATCACTTTATTTTTGCTTTTACATCTTCTGGAGTGTCAAAGATCTCTTTTCTAGTCTTCCTAGAGAGTGACTTTCACTTCTTTTATTTTCTCTTTCCCAACCTGCCTCTAAGGACCTCTTGCTATAGCATATTCCTCCCCTCTAATTCCATTCCCTAGAATGGATCTTTCCAAAAAGCATGAAAAAAAAAATGCATGGGTATATATTTTACTATTATTCAGCTTCTTATTTGAAATCAGAGCAGATGGTAATTGAGGCGTCAGATGGCATAATTTTAAAATGTGCTGAATGGCTTAAGTCTGGCAAAGGGGGCTGGAGGTGGAGAGAAGAAACCCAGAAATCCCCATAGCCAAAATTTATTATCAACCACTTTGGCTTCAACTGACTCTTCCTTTTCTTTTTTTCTTGCCTCACAATATATACAAAGAAGAAAAAGTGACAACAAGACTGGCTGAATAATTTGCAAAATTATTTGCAAAATAGTTTGCGAAAAGGGCCCAGTGCAAAATGAAAATTCAGAATCCTTATTCAGAAATTAGCAAGAATTTAAGATGGTGGCTACAGAGCATGAAACCACGTGTGGGGGCACTTCTGAACATGGGCCTGTGACAGTACATGGCTGCATGCCCAAGAAGTTGACCCTGGGTAATAATCATAACCTTTACCATGTATGCCCTTGAATTCCAGGCTAAAGACTTCAGGTAAACGTCCATTTTCTAATTGTGTGTTAAATCCAGCCAGACTTTCTGTTTTTCTACCTCATGTGCCTTGACCTTGGTGAAATAGGAGGACTCCACGCTGCTTTGGTAACTTAAAGTATAGCCTAGAAGACCTTTAAGCTAGAACATTTCACCTTTGATATCATAACTATTCTCCAAACTTAACACTATCTTCTGGAAACAGATCCTCAGGAAGTAACTGTGAAAAAGATAGAACAGTCCTAAGACAAAGAGCTGCTCAGACTCTTATCTAGTTAAAGTGTGTAAGACAATTTTTAAGTTCACTTGTGAGCTGGGGTCACTGGGGAGGAAGTCAAGCCCAGGACTGCAGAACTGATCATTCTAAAGGCAATCTCTGACCCACATGTGCCTCTGAGCTGCACTCAGCATTCTTTGCTAATCAACACAAATTGAGCAGGATTCTTATCTCAACATTTTAAAGCAATTAACACATAGGTTTTATGTCTTTTCTCTAACAAAGCATCTTAAAATGCCCAAAATCAAGGGAAGAGGGAGCAATCATCAAGGGGATGTGAATGGTGGACGGTGAGCATCTTCTTGCTTTCAGTGGCTGGGAGACAGGCTGGACCCACTGATTTTCAGTCAGGTTCCTGAAGCTGAGCAGAGAAAAAAATAAATTCAAGAGCTGCTGATACATAGTTTGATATTAAGTGCTGCTGGTATACTGCTCCAGAAATTCCAGGAGGTGCAGGGGGGAAGCAATATCTAAATGTGTTTTACAAAATGGTAAAATTAATTCCAAAGTGTACATGAGATAGAATATCTTAACTCTGTTATCTCACCCACCAGTCATGTTCCTGGTAACTTACTATTTTTTTTCTGAAATAAGAATCAGTCCATAGAACATAGGAATGTTCCCTGGTACTCCCCTTGTTTTAAAATAATTCCTAAAGATATTATGGAAAGAAGGCGAGATGTATGGAGCTGAGTCAACTGAGTTGTGAGCTACAAACTGAACTAGAACTTTGATTTCATTATTTTTATGGTTGCATAAATTGGAAGGAAGGAATAAAGGGCATGGCACTGTATTTGGTTTGGTCAAGAAAAGACCAGGTGGTCATCTGAAATTCTGATTCCACAGAATTATTTCAATATTCCAGAATGAGGAATATGGAAAGGAAGACCCAAGACATTGTGGAGACCAGAGGGGAGGCTCCACATGAGAGGTTCTTGACACTCAAAGGTGGCTTCTATGAGCTAAACGGCCTCAGAGTGAAAAATGTCTGCACTCTTTCTATTTTTACCTGTAATATAGTTTCTTTCTCCAGTGCGACCTTGTCTGTAATATCGGATGAATGAAAGGAAATGAACTTTGGAGTATTTTGATTGAATTACAATATATAGTTGACCCTTGACGACACGATTTGAATTGTGCAAATTCATGGATTTTTTTTTTATAGTTCAGCACTGCAAATACATTTTTTTATGATTTTCTAAATAAAATTTTCTTTTTTCTAGCTTACTTTATTGCAAGAATGCATTATATAATGCATCCAACATACTATATGTGTTAATTGACTTTTTATGTTACCAGTAAGACTTCCTGTCAACAGTACTTAAGTTTTATGGGAGTCACAAGTTATACTCAGATTTGTAACTCCACAGGGGTCAGTGCCCTTAAATCTATGTTGTTCAAGGTCAGCTGTACTGGGACTCCAAAAACTTCAGTAGTTTAAATATGAATCAGGTCCTCTGGTAAAGACCGTGAGGGCCAAAACACTCCATAATTAGCTACTCTGGCCAACTTTGGCAGTGTATTTGCAATTTCAATTCATAGGTCAGGGAGAGACTATCCCTACCATCTCAGCAAAGTCTGCCAACAATTGGTAACCTGGAAAACCAAAGCTGAGACAGCAAAGCAAGTATGTGAGAAGGCAGCAAATGTCAAATGCTAGAGTTTTTCTTAAAAATGATGTGTGGCCTCATCATGATGTATTTTTTAGTCTTAAAAGTGTGCAATGGGCAGTACTGTATCAAAGTAGTTATTTAATTCTAGTACTTCTCTGTATTTGAATCTAAATATAATTGAAATTTTGTTTCAAAAAGTGTAATAGGGATCCAGCATTATTTTAGAGTAATTGCCTTGTTGGGCTTGCACCCCTTTGCTTTACCAAGTGCACAGGGTTAAATTGTTTTGACCTTCAAATCACAACTCCTTCTGTAAATTAATGCCCGGGTCCATTGGATCTCCAGGTTCAGTGGTTTTGATTGCAATAATTATCAGTTAATCAAGGCAGATATCTCTTAGTTTCCTGAACCCACTACTTTAAAGATTTTCATTTCCTTATCAATCTTATCCTTTTTCTTCTAATCTCAAGAGATAAGATGTCCATTCTAATGTTTAAGGCCACTATATCCTTTGACCTTCTTCTCCCAACTTCTCCAAGAGTTTGGGCCACTAAACCTTCTTTTGTTTATCTCATCAACTTTATCCCCTCTAATGGCTCTTTCCTTTCAAGGCTGTAAACTTAGGAATGGAGGTGGATATCACTTCCTTATCCATGGGAAGACTAGAGTTTGTTCTTTCCACCTTATCTGAAGTTCTGGAGCAGGGATGGTTTCTTTTCCATATAACAATGCCTCTTCAGGGTACCCAGAGAAACTCTTTTTAGGAGACAAGATTTAAAAGAGAATATTGGGCAGCTGAAGAAAGGATTGACTACACAGTGTAGACTGGATATGCTCCAGCCTTGCAAATCAAAAGGTTTTATAACTATTTTCTCTTAAATGGTTTTCAAGATCTTATCCAGAATTGAATGGAATTTTAGAGCAGATAAAACTAATTAGCAAGACTAATCTGGGATGGGAAACCCCAGAACATTGGTTTTCTCCTGGGAGGGAGAGAGAGTTGACACAGAAACAGCATGGTGGAAATTTCTGGAGTGATGATCATCTATATCTGGATACTTCTATTTACCAGCATACTTTTATATTTACTCTGAGAGTTGGTATCTCTGATGTTCTTTACTCCTTTCTGAAGATTCAGGTTTCAGTCTGATATCACTTCCCTCAGTCTGAATAAAATTTTAAAGCATTTCTTGGAGAAGAGTTCTACTGAAAATGAATTCTTTTAGTATTTTTTAAAATATGATAATGCTCTTGTTTCATTTTTATGTTTAAAGAATACTTTCACTAGATTCTTAGTTGAGAGTGTTTTCCTGTCAGCAGTTAAAGGACAATGTTCCACAGCTTCTGTTTGTCAAAGTTTGATAAATTTTGAGTCATTGTTCTCCTGTATGTAATGTGTCATTTTCCCTTGGTTGCATTTATCATTTTCTTTTAACTCTAGTTATCAACAGTTTCGTTACTGGTGGGAGAGTCTGCATTATATGAATGGAGGTCTTAGTCCTTGGATTCCATACTAGAAGATTTAAGTGGGGATCCATCCTGGAAGAAAGATAGCCAGAAAGTAACAAGCACAAAGCAGCTGGTTAAAGCAAAGGTGGTCTCAAGGTGGGAGAACATTCCTGGAGGTGGAACCAGCTCCTAGGTGGTTTTGGGATTGGAAATTATTGGGTGTCTTGGGGCTGGAGGAGCTATGATGTACAGTGTGTCTTTAATGGAGGCTGCTTCCAATCATTTTGGAAACTCCTCTGACAGGTTGGGAGGGGGGAATTTTTGACCCTGTAAGGTTTGTACCAGATCCTCTTGGCAGCCTGTCTGCACAGCTGGGGCATGGTGGCGGGGATCTGTACCTGTAATTCAATTGTATTATCTAGGAGTTATCCCGGGGCAGAAGTGGAGAAGAGAGCATGCTCAGTCAGTACTTGTGGCTCTTGATCTGTCAGCCACAAGGTCTTGGAAGCCACAAGGTCAGGATGTTATGCCCCCAGGCTTTTAATGTGTAGCTACTAAGTTTATTTATCACCATCCTTGCCTTCATCTCCTCTCTCTGTCATTCCCCCCCTCAAGGACTTGGGACTCTGTCTGGGGGCATTCCCTCCACTGCTTCTGTCTAGCTTTACCTAACAGTTTGACTATGATGTGCCTAGGCATGGTTTTTTTTGTATATATCCTACTTGGGTTTTACTGTGCTTCCTGATTTTGAAAATTGATGTCTTTCATCGAATTTGAGAAGTTTTAGGGCATTGTTTCTTCAAATGATTTGTATGCCTTATACTCTCCTACCTCTCCTTAGATTTTATTCATATCTGTTAGACATTTAATATTGTCCTCAGGTCCTTAAAGGTCTGTTTATTTTTTTTCTAATCTTTTTTCTCTGTGCTCTACACATCTACATTGAATTATCTTCAAGTTACTGGTTATATTTTCCACCATTTCCATTCTGTTAGGCCAATATAGTAAATGGATAACATCAGAAATTGTGTTTCCATTTTAGAATTCCTGGTTCTTTTTTACTATTTATGTTTCTCTGTTGAGATTTCCTCTGTTGAGATTCTTTTCATTCATTGCAAACACACATGATTTCCCTTACTCCCTTGAGCATAGTTATAACAGCTATTTAAAAATTCTTGACTGTTAATTGCAGCATCTAGGTCAACTCACCAATGGTCTTGATTGCTTGTCTTTTCTCTTAAAAGTGGGTCAAATATTCTTGTTTGAATATTGGCTAATTTTGGACTTTATGTTAGATATTGTGAAAATTATTTTGTGGAAACTCTCAATTCTGCTATATTCTTACTATGAGATTTTTATCAGAAAATTTACTTGCTTAGACTCAAACTTAACACTCTCTTTTTGGTGGAAGTTCAAATAATATTTCAGTTCTTTTAACTTCACTGCACTGCTTTAATTCTGTTCCATGCATGCATTCATGGAGCAGCCAGAGACTTTGGCAGAAATTATGTACTTAACACAATGCTCATGCCTTCTGGTTCTGTTTTTCTGAGACTTAGCTCCTTACTTTCAAGTATCTGCGGTTATAAACTTTGTGCTCTTTTTTTTCTGGCCAGAAATACGGTTTTTATGTCAAACTTTTAGTTACTTTACGTGGTGCCATCTTCATCCAGCTCACAGGTTAAAAGCCATTTAAAAATGTAAACATAGTCTGTACTTGTTTCTTCTAATTTTTTCTTTCCTTCAGAATTTGCCTGTTTTTTTTTCCATCGTCCACTACCTCTAGTTTATTATTTTATTTTATTTTGCCCACAGTTCATAGCTAATATCTAGAAGATCCAGGAGGAACTTACTTAGTTGTATTGGAAGTAGATACTAGTTTTATTTTGAAAAAAGTATGGTAACCATAATCCTTTCAGTGTTTAGAGTATTTGAAATCTTAATTCAATTGTTCCTTGAATGAGTAAACACATTAAACATCTGGCCTTCTTACTTTTTCACTGAAGTGGAAGGTGGTTTGACCTAATTTGATACATTGACTCTGACTTTGTCTGACTTTGTCATTCTGTTAACCCAATTTATTGATTTGAAGAGAGGAAGCAGTGATTTATTTCTATTTATCAACAGGGTTGCTTTATGGACTCTTGCTTTACTTAAATTTATATTTCCTGAGAATACCTGTCATTGTTTTTCAGCAGTACAAATCAATCAGCCAGAAGAGAAATATACCTTCAGTTTTGAAACAATAAGATAAATGCTCCTTGTTTGTCATTGTTCTTAAGAGACAGACTTTAATTGTGGAAGCAGGTCACTTGGATAAATAAGATTTCCTTAGATTCTAGTAAAATAATGGAAAAATGCTTTGTAGAAAAAGAGTCACTCTCATGTGTTGTGAGGGACATGAAATATGAACAATCAACAGTCTATAATTATGAGAAGCTAATTTGATTACTTTTTCCAAAAATAATTCGATTACTGAAGTAGTAGTGAAAAGCAATAAACAGATGTTTGATCTAATACCTCATACAATATTTTACTTAGCCACATACGAATGAATTAAAATTAGTTTTATGACTGTCAATTCATAGCAGCAATGTTGTATAATTGAATCCCAAATTACGCATAAGATTTACTTTTGAACAACAC
The DNA here is from genome assembly GCF_902655055.1 of Lutra lutra. Lineage (NCBI taxonomy): Eukaryota > Metazoa > Chordata > Mammalia > Carnivora > Mustelidae > Lutra > Lutra lutra. The sequence continues at coordinate 79,684,805 of NC_062279.1, read as the reverse complement.
TGTGTAATTTGGAATTGAGAAAGTTTATGGAAAACTGGAGAAAGGGATTAATAATAAAGATTTGAAAATCATATATGGCTTATGAGAATATTTAAAATCTAGGAACTTAATGTTTTTAAAATATTTGCTTAATAGAGTATTTACTCAATAAAATATGTTGCTAAATAGACAGGGGAAGCAAAAGATAGAAGATGTATGTGGTCATGGGATTTTTATGGCTTTACAATGTCTGCAAATTCTTTGATAGTCCTCCTTTGATCACAAAAGGTAATGTCTAAACTTCCCACTTCCTATCCTGAATAAGATTGGACTTAGTGACTTACTTCTAAACAAGAAAATGTAGAGAAAATTATGATGAATATTTTCTGAGACCATGTCATAAAAGGCATTACTGCATCTGCCTGCCTTTTGCTTAGATCACTCACCCAGGTGGAAACCAGCCACTATGGCATTAAGACCCTTCAGAGACCCTCTTGAGAGGTTCACAGGCAAGGAACTGAATATTCCTGCCAAAAGTTAGCACAAATTTTATAGCCATCTAAGTGAGTCTCAGTCAAGTCTAGCTTCAGTCAAGCTTTCATTTAACTTCTGATGACCATAGCCCAGCTGACGACTTGACTAAACCTCACAACAAACCCTGAGCCAGAACCACCCAGCTAAGGCACTCTTGAATTGCTGACCCACAGAAACTGTGAGACAATAAATGTTTATTGGTGTAAACAACTAAGTTTTTAGGTCATTTTTTATGCAGTGATAGGAGGTCACAAAAGTCTTGGTATGTTTAATTTCAATTTTTATATAGAAATGACATGGGAGCTTACATATTAGTTATGTTTAATTAGGTTCTTACTACCTCTTTCTAGGGTTGGAGGTCAGTTTTCTCAAATGAGGGCAGAGATTCCCCCTGTATCTCTCTGACACAGAGATTGCATGTGTGAGGGTGGGATGGTGGGGGGCTGGGTAGTAAGGGAAAACCAAACAAAGTAAGGTCAGAAATAGGATATAAATTTGAAGGACCATATCTAAAATATCCATTCTATCAATTTGAAAATTTTTTTTTAATTTGTTTTTTTATTATGTTCAGTTAGTCACTGTATAGTACATAATTATTTTTTGGTGTAGTGTTCAGTGATTCATTAGTTACGTGTAACACCCAGTGCTCATCCCAACATGTGCCTTCCTCAATACCCATCACCCTGTTAAACCTCCCCCATCCTCCTCCCCTCTGAGAGCCCCAGATTGTTTCTCATAGATGTAGTGAAAAGAAGGGGCCCATGCACCCCAATGTTCATAACAGCAATATCCACAATAGCCAAACTGTGGAAAGAGCCGAGATGCCCTTCAACAGATGAATGGATAAAGAAGATGTGGTCCATATACAAAATGGAATATTATTTAGTCATCAGAATCAATTTGAAAATTTTTGATTGATGTGAATTGCCATCCAGAAAACAAATATCTTTATTAATCATTCTGCAATATATGTTTATCTCGTGTCAGCACACTGTATATTTTAAATATATACAATTGTATTTGTCAATAATTCATCAATAAAGTTTGAAAAAAAAATGCCTAAGTTTCACCAGTTGTTCACACTTTCCTGTGGACTATTTGAATAGAAAATTACATTGCCTAACACCTGGCTAAAATATAGTGGAATAGGACACTTGGGAAAGATAGGCTGAGAGGATAGGGAAGTATGATGGCCATGCTGGGAAGGGCCCCATCCTGGACTTGGTAGCTAACAAGCAAGTTGAAAGTGAAGTGAGAACCAAGGGTCCTTTATTTCAAAAGACACGTAAAAAGAGAGAAGAACAGATAGATAAAAGGTTGGGACTAAAGATCACTATCTCCTATTCTGAAATTTGCCCTTGGGCTCCAACAAGGTCATTTTTAGACCAATACTGAAAACTTTTTTGGTGCCTTCTTTGGCTTATTCTCAAAAATACCAAGTCTAATGCCTGTCTTCATACCATATACCTATGAAGAAGGGTCCACTTTTGCTGTGATATGTGGGTTACGTTATATGAAGCAGGTGTGCACACACTGGAGGAGTTGGGTCATGTTTTTGCAGCTAGAATCCTGGCTGAACCTTGCTGCCTTCTGTGCTTCCCTCATCATAGCAAGGCAGTTATATTCTGCAGAGTGATAATTATTTCTCCATATGTACTGTCTTCCTTCCAGATTGTAAGGTAACTGGCTGTTGGGGTCCTTTCTTATCCATTCTGGTGTTCTCTATTGAACATATTGGTATAAACGTTTGTGAAATTGTCTTGAATATGGAAAACCAAGTTTAGCACTTTGTTGAATAGCAATGAGTTGATATGGTTTTGCGTAAAGAACGAGATTTTAGAAATATCCGATACTTGCCTAAGCTGTGCACTGAATCTTCAACCTTAAGGAAGAGTGTTCTCCTTAAGCATACATGACATGAGCATAGAGTGTTGACTTTGGGAGGATTAGTGAAAAACCTGGATGGAAATGGATGAAGAAGGAAAAATAGAAGGGGAGCAGTAGGATCTAGCCATGACATTGACCCTTGAAAGAATTACAGGAAGTATGGGAGAGAGGGAGGGAGAAGAAAAGGGAGAGAGAGACACACACACAAGGATATGCAAGAGACAGAGGGAGGTAAGTGGAAAAAAAATTGTGACATTGAGGGGTGTGTGGTGCAAGATGAAGTGTGTAAATGGGGGACAGAGCAAAGATGTTATCAGAACAGTCAGGACATAAAATCCAGGACTATTCTGATTAATGGATATGTCACTGATTTTATTTTATGTTGTGCTCAACTGGGTACTTTGGTTGCAGGGAACCAAAGATGTGACTAGATGAGATACGGACTAGATTTAAAAAAAAATAAAGTTCACTTTAAGGATACACACAGATTGGAATAAACACAGAAAAACCAAGGAACCAAGGCCATTCCAATGGTCAGCAACTCCCTCCCTGGGTTCACAAGGTCTTTTCCCGCTTTCCGCTGACTCATAGCCCAGACCACTCAGGTTCTTCCTCCAAAACGTGGAGGAAGCCACAGACTGGCTTTGCTAGTCACCATCTTCTGCTTGGATAGAGAGTGGGGCTGGGACAGTCCTGTGGGCTTGTCCTTGCTTCTCTCAGTCATCCACTCTGTACCTATCCCTGTTCAAAACACTTGTAAGTGTGGTTCCCTTGGTTGGAGGTGGCACCATGATTAAAATTTCCGATTTCAATATAAATGATAATTTGAAATGAAAAGAAAATAAAACCCTACGTCGTATTTATAGACAACTCACAACATGTAAAACAAAGATCCAAACACGTAGTATGATAACAAGGGTGGTGTTTGCTATACAAGTCTGAAAAAGAAATTTTACTCCTTTTACTTTTTTTTTGAGACTCCTGTACTGTTTTATGAATCCATCCTTAATTTGTTTCTGATTTTCCCTGGCACTCTAAATCCTATGTCTTTGTGCTGTGTGATTTTTCTGCTTTTATATGCGCCCTCTTCTCTTAGAAACAAATGGCGGTATCACAGCTCCTGGGAGGTAAAACACTGGCAGCCTTTTCTGACTCCATGGGTGGTGTGCAGAGACAGTTCCACACCTGACATCTGCTTCCTTTAATACCCATTAGGGTGTTTGCCCTGCAACTCTCAAAAACCCCTTCAAAATTGCCTCAAACCATTTCTGACTTTTCAGGGACAGTAAATGCTCCCACAGGGTGAATAGTTGTTCCTTTCAAATTGTTGCACTGTGTCTTAGGGGAAAACCGTAGTAATGTCTTCTTCCTTATACTCTACCAGCACAACTTTATTAAGGCAAGAGGTAAGTCATAGAATACTCTTTCTCTGGTGTGCTTTTGTTATTGTGTTCCCGGAAGTAAACCTCTCCGACACCATAGTTGTTGTTGTTATAAATATCTAAGTAGAGGGTAGTGTTTGTATCGTGGGTGCTGAGGGCTTCTTAGCAGCACCTCTACTGGCACAGTGGACTCAACTGAGTTTTCAAGTGTTCTTGGGTTCTTACCAGCTGATTGTAGGGTCATTCTTCTCTCAGTCGCAGTGGCCACTGAAAGCTGTTTGTGGGAAGCCACTGTGTGATGAGAAGATCCGGACAAAGACTGGCCCTGAATGATTTAAGACCACAACTTAAATTTGCTGCATTGCCTTGCCTTAGGTACCTGGCATGATGTCTCAATCCCAGAGGCTCTTGAAAAGCAAAAGGCAGCCACAGGCAAACAGGGGAAACAGAACACATCCACTAAATGCAAAGATGTTTACTCTGTGTCTTTGCTTGAGAAATGCTCCAGTCCCACTAGGAGGACAGAAGGGAGCTTATAGAGACATACTGTGAGCGGAGCAGACGGAGTGTGGTGATTTTCAAAAATCTGCTATAACCTTCTGCTTCAGTTTTTGTTTCCCTGAGGGCAAAGGAGTAAGATTTTATATTTTTCCTTATGTAAGAGTTCACATCTGGATAAAGCATATCTTGGCTTTATAGGTGAATGTTTGGAGAGATTGTTTATGTTTCCAGTGTGAGGATAATTTTGGAAACCAAGATGTATTGATTGATGACGGAGAGCTAGGCTCAGCCAGTATTGGGGTAATTTATGCGTCTGCTGGAACAGGTTTACTTCTTGATGACATGTAACAGATTGCTTGAAATTTGTGACAGAGAGTACATAGTGATTAAGGGCACAGACTTGGGAGCCAGACTGCCTGGGTTTCAGTCCCTGCTCTGCTGCTAACAAGGTATGTGGCCTTGAGAAAGTTATTTAATCTCTTTGTGCTTCAGTTTCCTCATCTTTGAAATGGGATAATAATAGTATCCATTTCATAAGGTTGCCGTAAGGTTTAAGAGAGTCAAGACTTATAAAATGGACTCAGCTTGTATCTGGTCTATAGTAAAAGTAAACTCTACGTAAGCATTTGTTGGATACATACTTATATTTTATTTATTTTTAATTTAGATTCAATTAATTAACATATAATATATTATTTGTTTCAGGGGTACAGGTGACTCATCAGTCATATATAACACCCCATGCTCATTCCAACAGCACACATAATATACAAAGACTTGATGTTATCCTAGCTATGTCATCAGCCAACTTTTGTGACCTTGGACAAGTCACTTGTGTTCTATAGCTATAATTTAGTCCTTCATCTACATCGTAAAAGGGGTAGACTGAGCTCCATCCTAGTTGTACAAATCTGATACTATGTTATGGTATTTGGAATCAGTAGTACAGATATGAAGAATCCTATGGAAATAAAAAACAAAGTTTCTAATGATTTATCTGTAGAAATGGGTGTAGAGATGATTCAAATATCTTTTCATTTTCCTAGTACTTGAAAGTGTGGGATGGTATGTGCATATCTTGGATTCAGGAGCTTATCTACACAGGCATCTGTCGGATAGAAAGGAACAGACAAGCTTGTATCAACCATGAGATACTTTTCCATTAAAAAATGAAAACTTAATGGTCTAGACTGTGTAAAGGCTGGCAAAAGCTCAGATGAGGAAATACCTATACCTTAATCAGAAGAAAGAGAAAGGCAAAGATTTAAAAACAGCCAGGAAGCTTAGCCACTCTCCAGGCTGAGTTGAACATACAGGTGAGATGCAGGTTGCTCCGTATGTTTTCACTGACACTCTAAGGGAAGGAATGATAAAATGACACAACAGAGTAGGTTTTTTTAAAGAAATATTTTTATTAAGATAAATTCCATAGTATTTGGAGAATTCATTTCCTGTGAAATTAGAGAAAGTTTAAATTCTTAGATTGAAAAAGAGATATAGCCAAAGGACCATAATCATGTCACTGAACGATATACCTTATAATGTGTAATGAAGTCAAGACTGTCTTTAGAATTCTAAAAATATTTTTCAATTTTCCACTCTCCCTTTCTTTTTCAGTTATGATCAGAGGTGTGCTCTTATTAGCTCTTGTTAGTGGCTTTGAACTTGCAAAAAAAACAAAAACAAAAAACCCAGGAAACAACACCAAAAAAAAAAATTGCTGAAAGAGCCATGAATAAATAAGAAGTCAGAGTAGATTTGTAAATATTTTCTCAAAGGTCTAAGGGTCACTGAAGTATTGGAAATCAATAAAAGGAACGGTTAAAAAAAAGTCAACAAAAATCAAACACTTCCAGAGAAAATATACAGAGAAGCAGCAATATTTAATTAAATTAATGTGTACTGAAAGGGTCAAAATGTTATAAGAACCACATAAAGTAGAAAGACCTTGGAGAGAGGAAAAGGCATGCCAATAAATAAAAAAGTTGTGATAAGACTTTAAATGGATAAGGCTGTGAATTTACTTTTGTAAATAGGCTGATTTTCAAAACCTAGGCGAAGTCTTTACTATTAGAAAGTCATGAAGACCTTTCAAAAAAGCCTGGGATATTGTATTCAGGTTGAGGCATTTCACTGCCAGGAAGATGAAGGCAAACAGAGATGGGAATTCAGAGGAAAAAAAAAACAACACAACAAAAGTATTTCAGAGTCTGTGGAGGATTGACTTTTCAAGAGAATGTATGAATAAATGGAATAAATAATAGCTTGGTTTGCAAAGTCTAAAGAGAGGGAGGTGATATGTTGTATGTGCCTGAAATCGAACAGAGCAAAATCGTAAGGTAACAGGCAGTGTCTCATTTAAATCCTATTAACTTATTTAGTTATCGGTATAACTATACCATTCACATGAAGGTATGGACATTTATTTATCAGTATTTGTTGTATATGTGGGACACACACGTGCGCACACACACGCACACACACACGTATGCATCTATATAGCCAGTAAGTGCCCAATCTTCCTTTCCTTTTTCCTGCATTTTCTTGAGTGAGAAAGAGACTGCTGAAAATGATCTTTCTATATTTTCTTGAAAGAGATTTTAAAAACAGCCTATGATTAGCTGAACTGAAAGTTTGCCCATCTTGCCTCTGGCTAGGATGAGTGGCTGGTATTACCCATAGGAGGATACAATACAGTCTTCTTAAAGAAGTGGTTTTGTTAACGGTGAATTGTCAAGTCTGGGAGAGGGGTTTGCCAGGCATTCCAATACTAAGGAATTAAGTATATGCTATCATTTTACTCTCACTGTCTGATAAATGAGAAACTCAGTAGAAAACACTAAGAATCACTGAAATAAATTATTTAACACGTATGAACGAGCAAGAGGCTCAAAATACATAGATGTAATATTGTTGCTGCTGAGAGATGACTGTATTCTTGTATTTTCCATTTATTACCCATTCTCTTCCCTAACTTATTTAAAGCCTTCTACATAGTAGGTGCACTAAACAAAAATGTATTCAAAAGATAAAAGCTGTTGATTCCTAAAATGGTGGGTTGTTTTTATCCTTATTTAAAGTCCTTTCTGGCTGTGTGAGCAATAGATTACCTTGTGCTATATGGTTGGGGAGCTATGTTCGTTCAATCAATGAGAGCACTGGGCTGAGGAGTTAAGCAAATGTTGTTTTGTGCGCTGACAGCTGGGCTTCAAAATGTGGCAGTCCTCGTGTTTGTTGCCTACTAGTATTTTTCAAGCAAATACAAAAATTGTCATCTCTGTCAGCATGAGCTCACTGAATCATTAAGACTCACCAGCACAGACTAGAGCAAAAAGATGTTTTCCTTTGTTATGGATTTAATCATTTCATGAGAAGCAGTTTTCAAAAACTCTGAGTTTCGCGCAATAAAAATGACATTTAATGCACAACATGTATTAATAGAAGCCATCACAACTAAGCCAAGGTGAATTGAATCTTGGAAAGTGGCGGTTAACAGGCTGAAGACCGGAATGAAACGCGGAAGGCCAAGACAGAATGAGAACGGCAGTAACAGCTCCTAGTGGCCAGCAGGCGTCACCCAATAACCAGAAAACAAACAGGAGTGATGCGTGTTCTCCAGGCCAAAACGCAGAGCTGAAAATACTCCCAGACCAGATGTCAGGATACCCTTGGGAGACACGTGCGGAACTCCCTCATATCCTAACTCAAAACCGAAAACAGCGAGGCTCTCTCAGAAACGATATTACTTGCTTGGCGAAGGGGGAAAACTTCAGGGGCAACTCTGGGGCTCTGCTCCACGCAGGGGAGCGAAGAAGAATGTTGGATGTGGTCAGATGGGGCAGGAATGGAAGAGAGTAGAAGATACCTAAGGGGAAGAGACTCCCTTTTGGCTTCCTTTGCTATTGATCTAATTTCAGAGACCCAGAACAGAGAGCCCAGCCTCCAGTCAGATTTCCTTTGTGTGTTCAAGTACAGAACATTAAAAAACTGTTCTGACCCCTCCTGTTTCAAAGGTTTGTATAAAATGCATCTTTAAAACATTTTTTTAAAAGTTCAGATCTCTGGGTTTTTCACCATTCTTCTTTTCTTCTTACAGCTGCTCTATACTTATGCTTCTCTTCAGTGTCTGCCATTAAAAAGAAAAAAAAAAAGGTGTGTCCCCATCAATTCGTGGTCTTTGGGTTTCCGAATCATTCTTTGAAAGGATCTTCGAGGCTGGGTTAGTAACAAAAGTAGCAGCTAACGTCATTGAGAGTATACTTTGTTATGCTCTGCCCCGAGCTCGCACTGAGCATGGGTACCTCCTATAACCCTCAAAGTGGCCCTATGATGTCAACACCATTTTAGGAGCTGTGAAGCTGAGCTTCACAGAGAGCTAAAGCAGAGACCTGGATTGCATTTTAGGAGCTGTGAAGCTGAGCTTCACAGAGAGCTAAAGCAGAGACCTGGATTGCCTGATGCCTATTCTTAACCCCCATGCTGTTTGACCGCAAATCTCAGGCCGCAGGAGACAAAAGAACATTAAAATTCAACCATCCAATCAGCCGTTGAAGCTCAGATTCCTTTTGTCCCCTTTCTATCCTGTGGTTGCTTCCCCGTGATTGTCTGTTGGCATGTTAGGGACCCGAGAGTCTGTTCTTTCCTTGGACATTTCTGCCTATAAGAGGCTTCTGCCCAATAGTTAGCCGAGGTTCTTCTACCTCAGCTCCTACAGGGTCAGAAGAAGAAGGCTGATTTCTCTTCCCATGACATTACTTTCCACACATGGAAGGAGTTGTTCTGGATTTCCCAGATAATAGTCAGGGTTCTCCGGAGAAACAGAACCAGATACACATGCACATATGTGTATCTTTTTTCTTTTTTTTTTAAGATCTTATTTATTTATTTGTTAGAGAGAGAGAGAGAGAGAGAGAGAGCATGAGCACAGGCAGACAGAGTGGCAGGCAGAGGCAGAGGGAGAAGCAGGCTCCCCGCTGAGCAAGGAGCCCGATGCGGGGCTCGATCCCAGGATGCTGGGATCACGACCCGAGCCGAAGGCAGCCGCCCAACCAACTGAGCCACCCAGGCGTCCCGCACATATGGAGATTTATGATAAGAACTGACTCCTGTGTTTATGGAGACTGACAAGGTGTGTGATCTGCCATCTGCAAGTTGTAGAACCAGGAAAAATTGGTGGTATTATTCAGTCTGAGTCTTAAAGCCTAAGAGCCAGGGAGCTGATGGTTTAAGTCCCAGTCCAAGTTCAAAGGCCCAAAAATCTGGGGCTGATGTTGTAAGTTTTGGCATCAAGAGATGGATGGTCTGAGGTAGGAGAAGATGGATGTCTCACTGAGCGTGAATTGAACCTCCCTTCCCCTGTTTGTTCTGCTCAGTCCCTCAGCAGATTCAATGATATCCACCTGCACTGGTGAGAGGAACCTTTTTCCCATCTACTGATTCAAATGCTAATCTCCTCTGAAAACACTTTGACAGATACACTCAGAAGTGATGGTTTAACGACCATCTGGGTATTCCTTAGCCCAGTCAAACAGATGCATAAAAGTCACCATCTCACTGCAAATCTTCTGTGTGTTAATTGCATTAAGCTCTCTCACAGGCCTTTATTTTATTTTTTAAACACGGTATCATCATTTTCATTCCTTTCTCCTGCTGAATGAACTGCACTTGCTCATGTTTCCTAACCTGTGGTGCCTGGAGTGGAATCAGGCCAGCCAGCAGCAGCACACTTAAAATATTATGTTTCTATTGATGCTTGTTTTCTGAGAAACACTCCAATTGCTGTTTTCTCTCCTGCTCCCTGTGTATTTTTCTCTTCACTTCTCAGAAATGATGTTTATTGGTGGGTCCTTACAGCCAGCTTAAAAAAAAACAAAACCTATACAACTATATGATGAAAAATAATTTAGGGTTGACATGTAACAAAAGGCAAAAATGTTTAAGTAAACAGTAGGCTCAGTGGCAGACAATGGGAGGACTCAACCTCCAAAACATTAATTGACTTTTCTTATAGCATCATGGACTAAGGATGCTTTATGAATTATGGTGAACACATTAGGCTTGGTTGAAATGATAAAGTTGCTATTATGTTTATCCATAGTTCGGGAGTTTAGTACTAAATTCCTGGCCAGCCATCTCTGTACTTCTATAAAAACTCATATTTAAATAACTTTTAAATGTATAGATTACGAGAATAGCATGCTAAAGCCACGACTTTCTTAGGAAAAATTAACAAGTATAATTTTAAAAACTACTCAGCTATCGCAAGAAACTGTTTTGAACAAGTCGAAAACAGAATTAAACAGCATGCCAGGCAAAGTAGTGACTGAGTTAATGTTTCTTTTTTCTTTCTAAGGGACTTAGGGCATTATATTCAAACAATCTGAACAAAGGTTGGATAAGATGTCAACTCAAAGTTATTAAAGTCATTTTAGAGGCAGTAAAAAACACCTTGCAGTATCTTATCATTCCCAAATTTCATAAGTAGACAAAATCTATTTGCACATGGTTGCGTCCAGATGACATTAATTTTTAATGTGGTTAAACTCCATTTGAATGTATGCCAAGGTAGTAGCAATGATTAGCTTATTTGGAAAATTACCACTTTATTCTTCTCATTATTGGATAACCTCTATTGAAGAGAGAGGCTTCATGAAGCTTTCCTTTCTGACCTCTTAAGTAGTCATCAAATTGAAGCTCTGAGCTTGACCTTTAGACCTCATACTGACCCAAGGCAAATTAGACCTTGTTCAGGACTTGCATTTAAGGATATTGAGCCAATGCTTGGAGGAGTGTTTAATTTGTGGAGCAGAAGAAGAGAGAGAATATGACTTAAGAAATTTTTCCTTCTGGGTGTCTGGGTTAAGCCTCTGCCTTCAGCTCAGGTCATGATCTCAGGGTCCTGGGATTGAGCCCCACGTCGGGCTCTCTGCTCAGCGGGGAGACTGCTTCCCCTGTCTCTCTGCCTGCCTCTCTGCCTACTTGTGATCTCTGTCTGTGTCAAATAAATAAGTAAAATTTTTAAAAAAATGAAAAAAGAAAGAAAATTTTCCTTCTGATAAAAGAAAGGACCTACCTGCTATAAGAAGGTCAAAAGAGAGAGATCAGAAGGGGTAGAACTAGGTGGCCCCTAAATATTTCAAAAGGGGTCCAGTGCCATAGCTATTTGGGTCTCAAACAAGATTGGTTTTAAGAGCATCAAGACCTAAGGTAAGTTGAGGGGCCATCCAAACAAAATAGAGATCTGTCCACACCTGAAATCTGGAAAAGAGATATTCTTACCAAGGACCTCACAACCCAGGGCAATGCAAGCAGCTTCTGAAGAAAAGAAAAGAAAAAATAAAGATGTGTTCTTTAAGAGTGATGGTCTCACAAAATTGCACATTCCATAAGATCATATGGGGAGGCCATTCGTGCTATTGGCAAGCCTGGGGAGTTGGCGGGGGTTGCGGGGGTGGATTTTTAGGGGAGAGAGGGAAAAAGTCTGAGGACCGGGCCAAAAGGACATTATCAGGTGTGATAAGAGAATTAGAAAGAAGTTGGAGTAGATTAGATGTTACAAATTCAAATCCTTAGGAGTGCTGAATGTGTAACATGGGTGATCCAATTGGCTTCCCCTCTCTTTCTTTTTCTGGAACCCTAAGGCTACTATGTGAAGAAGCCTAGGTAAGCTTCCTGGAGGATGAGAGATTATATAGACCAGTGGCAAGTGCTCTAGCTAAGCCTCCTTAGACCAAACAGCCTGCCCATGAGAGTGAGGCCATCTTGGACCACCCAGTTTCAGCCACACCACCAGTTGACCACGGAGACTAGCCACACTGGCCCAGATGGGAAGAACTGCAGTTAATTCAGAATCGTGAGAAATAATATTATTAGTATTAAACAAAAACAAAAACGGTTCATTATTATTCTCAAGTTTCATAACTGAAAAAAAAATCTGTTTACTGTCTTTTTTAAAAATTGAGTAATTGACATATAACATATTTGTTTCAGGTGTACAATATAAGAATTTGATTTTTGTGTACACGATAAAGCAATCACTGCAGTAAGTCTAGTTACCATACAATTAACCCCCTTTACCCATTTCACCTACCTCCCAACCCCCTTCCCTCTGATAATCTATAATCTATTCTCCATATCTATGAATTTTGTTTGTGTGTTTTGTTTTGTAGTTTCCTTATGAGTAAATTACATGGTATTTGTCTTTCTCTGTTTGACTTACTTCACTGAGCATAATATCTTCAAGATCTATCCATGTTGCTTAAAATGACAAGATTTCCTTCTTTTTTATGGCTGAGTAAGATTCCATAGCATGTATGTATCATCTTCCTATCCATCCACGCTTTGATGGACACTTAGGTTATTTTCATACCTTGGATATTGTAAATACTGCTGTAGTGATGTGGAGTGCACATATCTTTTCAAGTTAGTGTTTTTACTTTCCTTGGATAAATACCCAGAAGTGGTATAGTTGGATCATATGGTATTTTTATTCTTAATTTTTTGAAGACCCTGCATACTCTTTTCTGTAGTGGCTGTACCGATTTACATTCCCACCAACAGTGTGCAATGGTTCCTTTTTCTTAATATCCTTTCCAACACTTGCTGCTTCTTGTTTTGTTGTTCTTGTTTGTTGTTCTTGTTTCTAATAGGTGTGAGGGGATATCCATTGTGGTTTTGCTTTGCATTTACCTGATAATTAGTGATGCTGATCATATGTCTGTTGGCCATCAGTGTGTCTTCTTGGAAAAAAAAATGTCTACTCAGATCCTCTGCACATTTTTTTAATTGAAAATTTTTGTTATTATTGAGTTGTAAGAGTTCTTTACATATTCTGGATATTAACCCCTTATAGGATATATGATTTGCAAATATCTTCTCCCATTCAGTAGGTTGCCTTTTCACTTTGATCATAGCTTCCTTTGCTGTGCAGAAGCTTTTCAGTTTGATATAGTCCCAGTAGCTTATTTTGGCTTTTATTTCCCTTGCCCTTGGAGAAAATCATTGCTAAGACTGATGTCAAGGAACTTAATGCCTTTGTTTTTTTCTAGAGGTTTTATAGTTTCAGGTCTTACATTCAAGTATATAATACATTTTGAGTTAATTTTTATATGTGGTATAAGATAGTAGTCCAGTTTCATTCTTTTGCGTGTGGCTGACTGGTTTTCCTAACACCATTTATTGAAGATACTCCCTTTTCCATATTATATATTCTTGGCTCCTTTGTGTAAATTAATTGACTGTATATTTGTGAGTTTACTCCTGGGCTCTCAATTCTATCCCATTGATCTATGTGTCTGTTTTTGTGCCAGTACCATAATGTTTTGATTACTATAGCTTTCTAATATAGTTTGAAATTAGGAAGTGTGATACCTCTGCCTTCATTGTTTCTCAAGATTGTTTTTGCTATTTGGGATCTTTTGTGGTTCCATACAAATTTTAGAGCTATTTGTCCTAGTTCTGTGAAAAATGTCATTGGGATTTTGATAGGGATTTAACCAAATCTATAGAGTGCTTTCAGTAGTATGAACATTTTGGCAATATTAATTTTTCCATTGCATGAGCATGGAATATCTTTACATTTACTTTTGTCTTCTTCAGTTTCTTTCATTTATGTCTTAAGAGTTTTCAGTATCCTTGTCTTTCATTTCCTTGGTTAGATGTATTCCTAGGTATCTTATTCTTCTTAAAGCAATTATAAATGGGATTGTTTTCTTAATTTCTCTTTCTGATAGTTTATTATTTGTGTATAGAAAAGCAATAGTTTCTCGATACCAATTTTGTATCCTGTTACTTTATTTTTATTTTATTATTATTTTTTTACACAAAGACAGTTATTTAAGACCTTTATTAATGGGTGCTTGCCGTTTGTTGACTTTTTTGAAAAAAATCAAGTTGTAAACTTTTATTACAAATTAAAAATGAGGTTCTTAAAAATCTCAACTTGACCAGACATGAAACAATTTAAAAACCTTTAAAGGTGTATTGAGAAAAACCAGGCTTTTGTTTTTTTTCTTAAAAAACACGTTTGTCATTACCAAAAAAGAGACGTCTTATTGCTGGAATTTCATCTTCATTTCTTCGTGTTGGATGACTGAAGCGGATGATGGTGGAGATGGTAAGCCGGCATTTACTCAGCCCGGCTCTGCTCAGCCTCTGGAGCGGACGAATCCTCAGCTGGTGGATCGGCTGCTTTTGTCTCTTTGCCATCTTGTGGTTTAGGGTTTTCTGGGCGTCTAAGTCGGTAATTGAAGTTGCGGCGGTGCCGACGTTGAGGTGGCTGCTGACCCTGGGTCTCATCTCCTTGATTTTCCTTATCTTCCTCATTGCCATCCTCTCTAGGCTGTCTTTGGCGAGGAGGACCCCTGCGGAATCGTGGTCTATAACCCCGATACGTATTCTGTCTCACTGGTCTACCTTGTTCTCCTGCACCCTGCTTGTCAGCACCTTCCAAGGAGGGTTGGAACACCGTGGTCGACGCCCACAGGGTCTCCGCATGTAGTAAGGTGGGAACCGTTGCCTGCGGTAGGGCCGGCGCTGTTGGGCCTGGCCTTCGGGAGCACTTTCCGATCCCTCGTTCTTTTCCCCATTCTCACTGTTCTGGTAATTTTGCTGGTAGTTGCGTGGAGGACCCCTGCGACGTGGATAGCATCTATAATGGTTACGGTCTGCTGCATATTTACTGCCTGGCACTGGAACTCCACCAGGGCCTGTCACATTTGCTGCCTCCGCACCCTCTTCTCCTTCAACAACATCAAACTCCACAGTCTCTCCATCTCCTACACTGCGAAGGGACTTCCTGGGGTTATTCTTCTTTATGGCAGTCTGGTGTACAAATACATCTTCCTTGGTGTCATTCCTGTTGATGAAACCATATCCATTTCTTACATTGAACCATTTTACTGTTCCCAAAACCTTCGTTGCGATGACCTTCTTGTCCCCGCCGGCAGGCGCCGCCGATGTGAGGCCGCCCGGGCCGCCGCTCCCTAAGCAGCTGCGGGTGGTGCCGGGCTTGGTGTCTGCAGCGCTGAGGGCGGGGGCGGCGGGGGGGCGGAGGGCAGGGGGCGCGGCGGGCGGCTGCTGGGTCTCGGCCTCACTGCTCATGGTTGCGGTGATGGTGACTGGGGCTGGCTGCGGCAGCTGCGGCTCCTCCCGGGGTGTGATGGTAACTAGGCCGGCGGCGGCGGTGGGGCTGCTCAGGGCTCTCTGGGGTCCGCTCTCCGCTCCCGCTACCGATCGAACGAGCGAGAATGGCGGGACGGGAGGGATCTATCCTGTTACTTTACATTTATTGCTTCTAACGGTTTTTTGGTGGAGTCTTTAAGGCTTTCCATATATAATAGTATCATGTCATCTGCAAATAGTGACCATTTTACTTTTTCTCTCTAATTTGGGAGGCTTTTTATTTATTCTTCTTTCCTGATTGCTCTCTCTGGGACTTCCAGTACTATGTTGAATAAAAGTAGCAGGAGGGGGCATCCTTGTCTTGTTCCTGATCTTAGCTTTTCACTGTTGAATATGATATTAACTGTAGGTACACATTGTTTCAATATAGTATTGCCCTGATGACATTAATTTTAATACCAATAAACATCATTTAAATTTGGATCAAGATAAAAGCAATGATTTATTTATTCTGAGAAATTACCAATTTCATCTTCTACCACATTGGACAGTCTCATACCTTACAGTGTTAGAAGGTCAACAAAAATATGATAAATCGTATGTACAGATGAAGTATTTTTTGCTGAAATCTGAAGGACATTCTGAGCAACCTACTGGTGCAAGCTTATGTTTATGTCTGGTCAGTCCTAGAGTTTAGAATTCCACAATTTGAGAGATAAGGTCCTGAAAGTAAGGTCATTTTAGATTTTCCCACAGTTGAGGAGCTAGAAAACAGTTTTAGAGACTATCTAATCCAGGGGTTTCCAATTGATAGTTTACAGGCCAAATTTGACCAACAAATGCATTTTGTTTGGCCTACACAGTGATGGCTCAGAAATTTAAAAAATATATATCTAATTAGTCACATTTCCAAATTTTTGAAATCACATTAAATCACATTAAAAATCTGCATTTCCAAATTATCTTGAAAAAAATTTGGAAGTATTGGCAACATTGAGCCTATGGGAGAGTAGTTAATTGAAACAAAATATAGGCTGCTAATTTTTATTTATTTATTTTATTCTAATTTTTTTAAAGAGAGAGAGTGCATGTATGTACAAGCATTGGTTGGTAGGGTGGGGAAGAGCAGAGGACAGAGGGAGAGAGAGAATCTTAAGCAGGCTGCACACCCAGCATGGAACCCAACCCCAGACCCAATTTCACAACCCTGAGATCATGACCTGAGCCAAAATCAAGAATCAGATGCCTTACCAACTGAGCCACCCAGGTGTCCCTAGCCTGCTCCTTTTATATGGGGAAGGAGCTCACCAAGTTCCTGTATCATATGGTTGGAGGTTTCTGTGATTTGTCCTGCATAACTGATTGCCCTGACCTTCCCGTACCCAGGCAGGAGAAAGAATGTTGTTTGTGAGACTTATGCGGCATAAGTGACATTGGGAGCCTGATTAATGGACATTAGCCAGCCTCCAGGTCAGAATTGGCCCTTCTGGTCCAGAGGCTAAGAGCTGTAAATCTTGCCTTACATCTCTCTGGCTCCAAGGTGGACTGCCCCCCTCCTCCCGCCCCCAAATGGGATCTGGGAGGCGAGACAAACACACCTAGCCCAGGCTCCTTGAATATATAAAGACATTATAATGTAGAAATCAGCTTACTCCAAATCCCACATAGGTGAACAAATGTTTAACTTCAGACCCCATCATTTGCTCTATAAATACAGTCCTGGGGATCAGTTGAAGTCTCATCTAAGAGGAGGATGCACCCCCCAGTCCTCTCAATCAGGACCCAGCCTGGCTGTCTCCAAGGAGCTTCCCCAGCTAGTGAGGTTGGAGGTTGTAAGTACCCGATTTGATATAACTTTGTCTTATTCTCCTTTACTGCTTACTGTTGCCCTCATCTATGTGAAGATTTCCCTTTTCTTCTTTCTGTTTCTATAGATTTTTATGATCTCAATAAAGTGTTGTTGTTGTTTTCACCTGTGAAACTGAGAGTACAGCTGCTGTGAATCTTTGTTTTCAGAAGAGTCCCCAAAGAAACCATCCCTCCCCACTACATAACACCTCAGTTTGCTTTACTCATCCACATTACACACACAACCTCTGGAAGTATTTGAATTTGTAACATCTGAATCTGCTCCAGTCACTTAATTTTACAGATAAGCAAACAGAGGTTCAGATAAAATGGATTCTGTCATCAGCCAGTGATGGACTTAAAGTATGGTGTATATATAAATCCTTATTAGCTGTGGGTCTGGTATTAGCTTTTCTTCCCACATGGCAGCTGGCTGAGGGCAGACTTAATTTTGAATCTGTGTGAACAGGCAGAAGAGTCTGGGATTTTCCAAGACAAGAAAGCTGGAGAGCAGTTTAGAGAGACACCAGGATCAGTGTCCCCTAAGTCCCTAAGTGGCTAGAGGGTGCGAGCCCCTGGAAGGCAAAGGAGGAGCTGAAAGACAGAGAGCAAAGAAAACAAACATGTTTTGCTTCAATATTTTGTTCCTCATCTGCCATATTGGCCTAACGATCTTTGCTGGGAAAACATTTCGCTACATTTTGATGATGTTGATAGACTTTGGAATGCATGTAAGTCTCTAAAAAACACAGAAGAAACTGTGAGATTCCAACTATATAGATGGCCAAGTCTTAGTTTAAAAATATACTTCTTAAAAGTTCTTTAGAAAGATTTTTTTAAAATCTCATCAGAAGAAAAAGGAAATTTATAACTAGATGTTGTAATGGATCTTACCTAGACTTGCCATGGTGATCATATCACCGTGTGTGTGTGTGTGTGTGTGTGTGTGTAATTATGTTGTTCACCTAAAATGAGTATAATGTTAACTATATCTCAATAAAGAAATAGTTCTTAGAAATCTGTCTTCCCCTATATCCATCATTAGCCAGGTTCTATCTTGAAAATGTATCTTGAATCTGTTAGCTTCCTTCAATTTCATTCCTATTATCACCGTGGGAGTTGAGGTCACCCTGCTTTCCCCCAGCCTCTTGACTAGTCTCCATGTTTGTGGTGGGCTCTCATCAAACCTGCTCTGCTCAGACCCTCCCATGCATTATAAATCAAGAGATGAATTGTTGCATAGGCCCACAGATCAGTCTGTACTTCAAAGCTGTGGTGTGATTATATAATTAGTGAGCAATTAACAGGATGTGATGGTGGCTTTTTCAGGAATTATACTTGGAGTAAAGATGCTAAAATCAGGTCACAGGGTTTGCTAATGGTGGTTTTTGCAACCATAAAAATTAATTCTGCTGGGATGTAAGGTTGTTGTGGTTGGGGACAATGAAGTGGTAATGCCCTTGGCATGTCCTAGCTTGGAAGTTTGGAATGTCCTAAGGCCTGGAAGGGTCTGTGGACAGATAGGTGATGACCATTGCCACCAACCAGGGACATTTTCGATAAATACATGGGAGATTCACTGAACATTCAATAGCCTAACGTCCTCAGATGTCCCTTGTGGAAAATGTATTCTTTGAGTTCGTTAGAACAAAAGTAATCTGTGTATATCAGAGTCCTCCATTTCACCAATTCTCTAACTTAATCCTTGTGTCTACTGATTCACTGCTTTCAGTTTCTTCCATCCATTTCCTTCTTCACATACCTGACAGAATAATTTTTTAATCACCCAAATCTAATTAGGGCATTTGTCTACTCTGAAAATGTAGACCTTTGATCTTAGGATATTTTTTACCCCTTTCTTACTGCCCAAGCTTCTTTTCTACTTCCTTCTCCTTCACACTTTAAAATTCAGCTTTAGAAAATTGTGGTTAATCTTGGAATGAGACTTGATCCCTCCAGCCTCTGGAACTTTGCACAGACTGCATTGTCCTTGCAGGGGATATGGTTTTCCAAACTGCTAAGGATTGAGTGTTTGTATCCTCCCCAAATTAGTATGTGGAAATCCAAATGATAACATTTGTTGGGGGAGGGTGGCTTTTAGGAGGTAATTAAGGTTAGATTAGGTCATGAGAATGGAGTCATCATGAAGATACTGATGCCCTTATAAAAAGAGGAAGAGACATGAGTTCTTTCTCTCTCCGTGTGTACCCCTCGAAGGAAGGTTGTGTGAGGGCATATCCAAGAAGAGGGCTCTCACAAAGCACCAGACCATGCTGGCACCCTGATCTTAGAGTTCCAGCTTCCAGAGCTGTTAGAAATGTTTGTTGTTAAAGCCACCCAGTCTATGGTATTCTGTAATAGGAGCCTGAAAAGTTCAAGACACAAACCATGCCTATCAGCTTAATTCCTGTCCATCTATCAGGTTTTCCCTGATAGATTGTTTCCCTGAAAATTTCTTTTTTCTTTCTATTGAAGTATAGTTGACAATATTACATTAGTTTCAAGTGTGCAACGTAATGATTTGATAAGTCTATACCTTATGCCATGCTCACTGCAAGGGTAGCTACCATCTGTCACCATACATCACTTCTAATACCATTGACTACATTCCCTATGCTGTACCTTTATCCCCATGACTTCTTCCAGTCCGTAAGTGGAAGCCTGTATCTCCCACTCCCCTTCACCCATTTTGCTCATCCCCCGACCCACCTCCCCCTCTGGCAACCACTAGTTTGTTCTCTGTGTTTACAGGTCTGTGGCTGCTTTTGGTTTGCTTGTTTGTTCATTTGTGGTTTTTTTTTTTTTTTTAGCTTCCCCCTCTGAGTGAAGTCATATGGTATTTGTCTTCCTCAGTCTGACTAGTTCCAGTTAACATAATACCCTCTAGGCTCATCCATGTTTTTGCAAATGGCTGAGTAATATCCTATGATATATTTTATGTGTCTTTTTATGGATGAGTAATAGTCTATTGTATAAGTATATGTGTATAAATATGTGTATGTATATACGTTACATCTTTATCCATTCATCAGTAAATGGATACTTGGGTTTAGCTTCCATATCTTGGCTGTGGTAAATAATGTTGTAATAAATATAGGAGTGCATGTATCTTTTTGAATAAGTGCATCCGTTTTCTTTGGGTAAATACCCAGTAGTAGATTAAGTGAATCATACGCTATTTCTGTCTTTAATTTTTGAGGAAACATCAGACAGTTTTCCACAGTGGCTGCACCAGTTTACATTCCCACCAAGAGTGCACGAGAGTTCCTTTTTCTCCTGAGATGTTTTTATGACTCTTCTAGTCTGGGTTGGTTATCTTCCTAAGTGTCTCCATAACACGTTATACTTCACTTTCATGTGGTTACCATGCTACATCATAAAATCTTATTTACTGTTTTGTATCTTCTACTTGACCATAAACTCCATGGTGGCAGACATTGTGTCTGCCTTGTTTGCAGTTTTATCCTTAGCTTTTAGCAGGTGGTAATAAATATTAATAAATTAGCAAATATTGGCTGGTTGAATGAATAAATTAGGTAGCAAGAAGAAGCAATTTAAGAAATCAGTCAAGCAAACAAAAACAACAAAAGAAACCTTTTTTTAACTTATGATGCTCTTTATCTTAGAGGTAGCTACATTCTCACATCTTTAAAGACAACTTTTACTTGGCTATGGTCAGATGTAGTCACTTGCTAGTGAATTTGTCATGACCTGTCTGATTCATTTTAATTTCTTGTCTTTGTTTTCAGCAAAGAGAGAAAATTCCTTTAAAATCCCACCAGTTTAAAAACTCAGTAACAGAAAAACTTAATAGACAAAGTCTCCCAACAAATATATTTCTATATATACTGGGTGCTTACCCTTTGCAAGCTTGAGAATTCACAGGGCCTGCAACTGATTATATTCATCCAAACTATAATCATTTCCTTTGGCATAAATAAAGTCAAGCCGTTAGTACAAGGCCAAAGGCCCTTGCAGCCATTTTAGTACAGTTTGGATGGATGCAGATGAAATTATAGAGTCACATTTTATTTGTTGGCTGCTGTCCCAATTATGAGCTTAGTCACATTGGAGAGTTCAGAGAGATCAGGATTGGGGTGGGGAGAGGATACACAGTTCTCAATAATTATCCCATGACAGGACGGGCTTTCATTTGCTCTGACCAACATAGAGATTAACTCTAGACCTCTGACCGTCTGATCCGATGTGGATTAAAAAATTCTCCAATCTTCCAAAAACATTCATTAAATTCTCTTTAGGAAGTTTAACACTTACACAGCTGGTGATGGGGGTGGGGGTGTTGGGAAGAGATAGGGTTGGGAGAATGGCTGATTCAGATGCTACAATTATTTTGGGACTGGAAACAGAATTGAAATGACCCAGATGGTTAGCCTAATGAAGCCGAACTGAAATTTATGCCAAGAGGAGTCAGAGCCACGTTTCCATTTTTCTGTGAGGGGGAATAAGTGTGTGTGTGTGTGTGTGTGTGTGTGTGTGTGTGTGTATGCACGCGTGCGCACAAGTGGGCATGCATGATTGATTTTGGCTGGAGCAGGCTTGGGGTTATAGGAATAAAAGTGTGGCAGGCCAAGATGAATGTGCATAGGAAAGAAATCACAACAAAACACAAAACCTTTTTCTGCTTCAGTCTGGCCTCAGGGAGGCCTGCTCCCTCTCAATTGCACCAGTGTGGAAAATCCTCTTTCCTTTGGCTTTTAAAAGAGACCATATTTCCTGGGAGTGTATGGTACCTTTTGGATAAGGTGCTTAAGGTAGGTCATGCAGAGCAGGGGACATGCATGCCGCTGACTTGTGCCAGGGCATTTGTCCAAAGCTCTATTGCTAGCAAAAAACATATTGGCCTACATGCCGCTGTGACTGCTCCTCTCACCTCTGTGGACTTTGGTTTATTTACCTACATGAACCAAGATGCCTGCCGCAGTGCTAGGAGGCAAAGGATGAGGACAGGGCTCAAGGCGAAGTCTGTATCTGCCTGGGTTTTGGAACCATAAAAGGGTCTTTAATTTTATTATTTATTTATTTATTTATTTGACAGACAGAGATCACAAGCAGGCAGAGAGGCAGGCAGAGAGAGAGGAGGAAGCAGGCTCCCTGCTGAGCAGAGAGCCCAATGCGGGCTTGATCCCAGGACCATGACCTGAGCCGAAGGCAGAGGATTTAACACACTGAGCCACCCAGGCACTCCTAAAAGGGTCTTTAATTTTAATTAAAGTAGTTAATATATGTAAATCTTGAGGATACTGCCTGGTACATAAGATATAGTAATTCCATTTTAGCTATAGTATTATTATTATTTTTTATTTATTTGCTATCTTAGCTGTGGGATTTGCTGTGTTTGTCATTCAAAGGGACTTCTCTAATAAACATGAAGAGCCATGAGCTTTACGTTGGATCAGAAAGGAGATGGACTTAAGAACTGATAGGGCAACTATGCTACCTTGTATAATTGGGAATAAGCCTTAGTTTCCTTAGCTGTAAAGTAAAATGAGGATGGGGCAGAGTATCCCTCGAATGGTCCCCTCAGTAGGGGGAAATAACATTTATTGCCTACAGGTCTATGTGTTATGACTGTGTGGGGGTCTTTACATACATCAGCTCATTTAATCCTCACAATGCACTTTTTAAAAAATTATTTTTATTAACATATAATGTATTATTTACCCCCGGGGTACAGGTCTGTGAATCATCAGGCTTACACATTTCACAGCACTCACCATAACACATACCTTCCCCAATGTCCATAACCCAACCACCTTCTCCCTACCCCCCTACCCACTGGCAACGCTCCGTTTGTTTTGTGAGATTAAGATCTCTTATGGTTTGTCTCCTTTCCAATCCCATCTTTTGAATTTGGCTTTAGGAAAATGAAATTCATAGAACCCAAGAACATTACAAAATAGAAATGATTTTTATTTATTGAGTGCCTTGTGCCAAGCTCTCTACATACCGTATATCATTTCCTCATGATCACCCTACTGGCTATTATTATTATCCAGACCTGTAAGTATGACAAGTATGGCTCAGAGAGACTCAATAATCTTGATTCATGAAGATCACATAGCCAGTAAGTCCTGGAGCAGAGATTTGAACTCATGTCTCCTCAATTCATAAATCCAGGTTCTTACTATTAAAATCGAGCTGCTTTGTGAGGTTGCCTTCCTATTAAGTCACATTGGATCTAATCGTACTTGAATGAATCTAAGGTGCACTTGCTTGGTAATAAATTCTATTGACACTATTCAAGAGCTAAGGGAATAAAAAGTGTCCTAGGGAAACGCATGCTTCAAAAAGCACAGCTTGGGGCGCCTGGGTGGCTCAGTCGGTTAAGCAGCTGCTTTCTGCTCAGGTCATGATCCCAGGGTCCTGGGATCGAGCCCCGCATCGGGCTCTCTGCTCAGCAGGAAGCCTGCTTCCTCCTCTCTCTCTGCCTGCCTCTCTGCCTACTTGTGATCTCTGTCAAATAAATAAATAAAATCTTTAAAAAAAAAAAAAAAGTACAGCTTGCCATATGTGCAGAGGAGAGGAAATTGAGAAGAAACCAAATTGGTGAGCGGTTCCAAAGACACAGTGATATAAACAATTTCTAAACTAGAGATATGATGTGGTATTAGTCCCAGTGTGAAAGTGTGTGTACATGTTGGGGAAGGAGAGAGATTCGGATAGGGTTAAGTCTGGACCCTTGTCTCACAGTACAGAGCAGAGGCTGCTGCTCATGTGCGTTTTCCACAAGTGCATGTGGGGATAAGGTTGTGGGTGGGCGGTGGGAATGGGGAGAATGACTAGCCCATATACGTCCTGTGGTTTAGTGGGCACTGCTGTGTGGATTCTCACTTTGGCCTTGTATTTGGGAAGGGATGGCTTAGGGAAATGTGCTGGTAGTGGGAGGGTGGCAGCATTTTCCCTGTGTGTTTGTGTGCGGAGTCCCTGGCTCCAGCTGAGGAACTGCTCGTGATGGCAGTATATGTCTCGTGGGCAAGGCAGAACACGGAAGCTCTGATTCTGTCTTGTTGTGTAACCCCAAGTGTATCCTTCCAACTCATTGAACTCTGAGGCTCACAGTGACCACCTAGCTCACAGGGGTTCTGTAAAGAATGGACAATAAACACAAAGTTAAGTGCCATATAAATGCTAAGTAATGCTGTTAATCCTCCCCTAGACAGTGGTGTGCCTATATAATTCGCTAAATCTCTCTTAAGTATGGGACCTCAGGATAGGATGTTCCTGCAAAAAGAGTTTACACCACAAAGCAGATGACGTTAGGGGGCTGGCTCTAAGAATGGTGGACACATGAGAAGAGATAGAGCTGAACAGTCATGATTAGCTCCGTCTTCTGGGCTCTGGGGTCTGCACACATTACAATGCACCTCTGTACCTTTCTGTTTACAAGTCCCTTTCTCAGAGTGCAAATCTCTACCTGCTTTTATCTATCTAAACAAAACTGGATTCTGAACTCCAGTATATAAGTTTTCTGCAAGTGCTGGAAGTACTGAATCAGGAGATTGGATGTTTTTATTCAGTCTGTCTGTGTGCTTGGTTCAGATAGAATTGCTCAACTGCTGGCAGTGATCCATGAAGCCTCTGGCTACCCTGGGTTCCTAAATGGTTTTGAAAACTGCTGGAAACCATTGCAGTGTGCAGCAGAAGGGAAACAGCCGTGTTTGCTGCAGGGGGATTTGGGGTTCAAGCTGCTGGCTCTTCCTCATACCAGTCACACTCGCAGTGGCTTTGGGCAATAAGACTTGACTTCTAAATTTCTAGGTTATGTGTTGATAAAGCGAAAAACACCTCCTCTAGTGGGATTCTGTTGCATCAATCTCTCATACACAAATGGTGAAGCAGTTTCAACCAAAATTGTAATTCGTTCATTCCTTCATTTGACAACATGCGTCATTAACTTTTAGAAGAAAATAAAGGGTTCCAGTTGACTATATGATGTCTGATTAGCTGTTTTAAAATTAGAATCGGGACAGACTTTATCTTTGCTTTCAAATGGGACTCCTTGGTCTGGTTTTCAAAGTTAGAGATTTGTTGCTTCTGGAACTTTCTTGTCCTGGTTTCCCTGACACAACATTCTCCTCATCTTTCGTTGAATTCCTTGGCAATTTCTTGTCAGTTTCTTTTTGCTGGCTCCTCTGCAGGACCTTTAAACTTGATTGATTTAGTTAATGCCTGCTCCTTGATCCTCTTCTCTTTTGAACCCTCTTTTGTTAAAATATTGGGAGATCATTAAATATTGATAACTCTGAAATATAAATCTCAACTCCGACCCCTGCCTCAGATTCATATGTCTGGTTCTCTTTCTCATTCTCCACTTGGAGATGGAACTGAAACTTTCAGATTTACATGTTGGGAACTGAACTTTTGATTTCTCCTTCTCCAAATCTGCCTCTCTCCCAGTCTCTCCTATCTTTCTTAATGTGGACACCAGCCATTTGGTTGTTCAGGCCAAGCACTTGAGAAGTTTTCCGGATTGCTCTCTTTCCTTTACGTTCCTGCCCGGCCCATCAGCAAGTCCCAGAGGTGTTGAATGTCAGCACTTCTCACCATCTACACTGCCGTTAGCATGGATTGGGCTGTGCTTCTCTTATTTGGGCTACATTGCAATGGTTTCCTAAATGATATCCCTGCATTGGTCTTGTCTCCTGCAGTTTATTCCCCATATGACACAAGGTGGAATGTATTACTTATGTTTTTTATTCATTTATATTTCATAGATGAAGAGACTTCAAGGAAGTGTTACTGACTTGTTTCAGATCATATAAGTGTGATGATGGAAGAAGGACTAGAATCCAGTTCTCCATTATCCTGAAATAGTTAACTTTTGAATGATTTCAATCCTGCCACTTAATCATTTAGATTAGAAAAATCAAATGTTAAGGGTGCCTGGGTGGCTCAGTGGGTTAAGCCACTGCCTTCAGCTCAGGTCATGATCTCAGGGTCCTGGGATCGAGTCCCGCATCGGGCTCTCTGCTCAGCAGGGAGCCTGCTTCCCTCTCTCTCTGCCTGCCTCTGTCTACTGTGATCTCTCTCTATCAAATAAATAAATAAAATCTTAAAAAAAAAGAAAATCAAACGTTAAGATTCTACTAATAACAGCTAATATATACAAGTGTTATTATATAGGACTTACTATGTACCAGGCATAGTTAGTTCCAAGGGCTTTACTTAATTTAGGCTCATTAACCTTTACATGAACCCAATGAACCGTAAGCTATTATTATGGCTATCTAAAGATGAGGAAACTGAGGCACAGAGATGTTAAGTGTCCTGCCCAGGTTATGCAGCCAACAGGCAGCAGAGAGGATATTCAAACCCAGGCATCTGGCTTGAGTCATGCTCTTAATGGCTGCGCTACACTGACCCTCTGCGGAATCTATACATTTGATCCCACATGACCCATTTGTCTGTTTGGGGTATTTTTCTTTTTAGACATTAGTTATTTTATCTGTTAAATGAATTAACTATAGTAACAAAAAGTATTCATTACTTTATCACTTGTTTCTCAGGTATAGCTAAGAGGTGAATTGAAGTAGCCTTTAGATTTTTTTTTATATATACATGTGATTTTTGGGGTCCACATTTTTTAGCTATCGGTGATATTCGCCCCAGGGACAGACTCAAAATGAACTCCCAAATTGCCTCAAATATTTCCCTTTTGGTAACATTTCCCCAGAAGGCTCTACCCTGAAAGCTGCTACGTGAAACAGCAAATCCTATCGGGTCCCAAAGGGGCCGATTGCAGTTCAAAAAAAAATTGCCGGCCTCTCTCTCTTGCACCTGTGCTATGCTTGGTAGATTTATTTAGTCAGGGAAAACTTCAAAAAGGATTGGCAATTTGAACTGGGTCTTGATGAGCTGAAAGAATTTTGAATATTGAAAAGGGGAGGTTTCACTCCTGCCAACTTCACATTGTGGGATGTAAGGAAACAAAATCCTGTTTGCAATTTAATGTAATGATCGTGATGCTAATTTCTTTGTGTCTCAAAGGTGAGACATTGTATAGGGCGCCTGAGTGATTTGTAATGTAACATCACCCAGGAACAGAATTCTGCTTCCTTTCACTCCCGGACTGCCTCTCCAGCCCCTCCATCTTTGTGAATAATTCTTTGTTGATAAGGGACTCATTATCATTATTGATTAAACTTTGCCATCTCTGATGTCGGCAAATACCTTGCTCATTTTAATCTGTCTCAAAGCCATGTTTTATACTTACTATGTTTTAATTTGTCCCTAGATTGTATTTGCCTGATGCTACTATAAAGATTGAGGACTCTCTTGGGGCATTTTGTTTGCAGATATATGATGGTCCTGAAGGATAAGCTTGGAGACTCACAAAGAGAACTTCTTGGTGACAACCTCCCTCTGCTGCTGTTGCCTTGAAACTAGACCCATAAACTAAAGCGGGGGATAAAGTTCTATAGTAAAACCTATAATCCACTTACATCTTTAACTCAGGGGTGATTTTTTTTTTTTACTTCAATCCTTAACATTTTCCTCTCCCTGTGATCCTCTATTGTTCTATTGACCTCTATAAATATCAACTCTGTTAGATTTTTGGTGAGTTCAAAGTTTTGTCAAATGTTATGAAGATGATATTTTCGTAGTATTTTGAAATAATTCCACATTCACAGAAAAGTTGCAAGCCTAGAAAAACAAATTCCTATGTCTTTATTGCTCAGATGCCCCAATTGTTATCATTTTATTGCATTTGCTTGAAATGATGCTAATTTGAAATGACTGTTTATTTTTTAATTTTTAAAAACATTTATTTATTTGACAGAGAATGAGAGAGCACAAGCCAGGTAGGGGGCAGCAGAGGGAGAGGGAGAAACAGGCTCCCTACTGAGCAGGAAGCCCAATATAGGGCTTCATCCCACCACCCCCCATCATGACCTGAGCCACAGGCAGACACTTAACTGACTGAGCCAGCCAGGTGCCCCTCATATGACCATTTCTTTATTCTCAGAATTCTAGCTTGCTCACTACTTGTGTGGAGCCATAGAAGGGCCTGTTTGGATGCTAGTGAGAGGAGGCTTAGGGAGGGAATGGGATTCTTGTTAGAAGGAGAGGATGAAGAGAGGAGACAATTGCTAGAAGAAACAGTGGAAACTTTGTAGTAACATTGTCTTAGGAGTGCTCTGATCCTCCAACAAGGCCGGTGCTAGACACGGTGTGCCAGCAACACCAGTTTCTTCTAGGTGCTCAGAATATCTTACTTTCCAAATGAGCTCGAATGTCAATTTTCCCTTATAAATGGGTAACAAATTACAGTATTCCTATTGAGGTGGCTAATAGTGATGCAGAAAATAAAGTCAAGTGCCCCTTTGGGACACTACATGGAAATGTATAAGGATTTGCCTGATGCTGCCAATTGAAGATCTCTCTGAGAAGGTTTCTGAATGACCCACAGGTCACACAGTCAGGAAGACTGCTAGTGAAGTGGCAAATTGCCAGACCTCTCAGCAGGGTGTACCGTCCTGATGGGTGCAGCCGCTGGCTCTCCAGCTTGGCCTGGGAAGGAAATGAGTAATGGGATTTGAATGGGCAAAAACAAGGATTTTCACTTTAAAAGGGATCTTTTATTCTTGAGCCAAAGCCAATTGAAATACCCAAAGCCTGGGCCTTTTTATTCAGACAAGAACAATGAGATCAATTTTCAACAGAAAATGAGGGAAAAGGAGAGAGATGGCAGCTGAGGTAATAGGCTATAAAGGACAAAGTTTGAAATTAAA
This sequence comes from Lutra lutra, assembly GCF_902655055.1. Taxonomy (NCBI): domain Eukaryota; kingdom Metazoa; phylum Chordata; class Mammalia; order Carnivora; family Mustelidae; genus Lutra; species Lutra lutra. Next base: position 79,655,800 of record NC_062279.1, on the reverse strand, counting down.
TATTATGGCTTAAATAGTCCTGTAATTCAGGCTGCCCCTCTTCCTTCCCTCATCCCCCAATCTTGTACTAAAGAAATAAAACAAAAAACTCCTCACCACAAAATGGGAGACAATCTTTTCCTAATAGAAGAAAATTCTCTCTGCGCATGAATTTGAGCTATAGCGATTTGATTTCTATGGAGATAAAGAGGCAGGGAAGTTAGTGCTGTTGGGAAGGGGATGTAAATGCGGTGTTGACTGAGGAGGAAAACTTCACGCAGGCTGGCTTATTAGAATTTGCTGTATTTTATCCTGTTTTCACAGAGCAGCAGAAGGATGTAGGGAAGTTTTATTTAATTTTGGGAGCAATTAGGGAAAGGAAAGCCAGGCTGAGTGACTTTAGACTGCTCATTACCTTCTGGTGGGCAGAAGGAGAGTGCATATTTTAAATGTTAAGATCAGATTATTTATAAGTTTCACTTTGAAATTCAAGGGCATGAAAGGAACGATAACTCGATTAGCAGAGGAAACAGCCTTATATACACAGCTGGTTTCATCTCTGTAATAGGTCAGAGTCTGAAGAGCAGCATTTCTTAGTCTTTCCTGGAAATGACAGATTCTGGGGGGAGCCAATGAGGTTTAACAAAGGAAACAACTTTTAGACATTTCCCCACAAATCTTTAAACAAATGTCGTGATGGGGATAGGCATTTCCAGAAGATCGTGTGTACCTAATTAGTAATGGCAATTTTGATGCTGCATCTTTCTTGGAATGAATTATTGTTTCGAATTCCTGATCCCAGTTTCTCCAGCTTCCATCAGTTCTTCCCTTGAGGATCTATAGGCTGTGGCTGGGAGAGGAAAGAGTGACAGAGGACACACACGGCGGCTGCCTACCCCACCCATGTGTGTGGTGGTTCTTACAGATGGTGCAAGCCTTGTCAGATGGGAAGCCCCCTAAGAATTGTTTATTATATCTAGCCAGTCATTGTGTGTAGGAGAAACAATTTGTTATTTAAAATCCCAGCAGACTGTAGCCGCTCCTGAATCCTGAGGAAGCAGCAGAGTTTCTCTTTGGAATAGATGAGCCATTTAGCTGTGGAAAAAAAGATAAGCTTCAAGGAATGGCTTGGAAAGCATAGGAATGAGAAAAAGAATTAACTGCCTTTATCAATAAAACAAGAATTCAGAGGGACTGGACAAGAGAAAAGGAGACCAACTATAATGAGGAAGATAAGGATTTAAATAGAGTTTACTGTGAGCATGGCCGGGGGCATGGTTGAAAGTCATTTACAATATGGATATCATATATACATTTTTTAAAGATTTTATTTATTTGAGAGAGAGAGAGAGAGAGAGAGCATGAGCAGGGTGAGGGGCAGAGGGAGAAGCAGACTGGCCACTGAGCAGGAATTCCCATGTGGGGCTAGACCCTGGGACTCTGGGATCATGACCTGAGCAAAGGCAGACGCTTAACCAACTGAGCCATCCAGGAACCCTCTTGCATTCATATTTAACTAAGTTTGCTAGACAATGTGGCAGCATAGCCCTCTTGTCTCTCCCTAAAGCTTCCTTGATGTCTGACTTACACCCAGTCCTCAGTTTGTTGGTACTGGTGGGAACTGGTGGTTGAAGCAGTGTGTAGGGTGCAGTGAAATGACCCTGTTAAACCAACTAATAGAACTCACAAGGGACTCTAAGCCAGAGCCAACCAGGAGAAAGGGAAATGCTCCCCTTACCTTTTCTGAGGAATCAGTAGAGGTTGGGAGGAACATCAAAGGTTCCTCTCCTGGTGAAAGGGGGAAACTTCAAGAGAAGCTAACACCAGATGAGTTTTGAGATAGAAAAGTAGGAACCGTATATAAGTTGAAATAAAATGAATGTGGTAATGTGCAGGAATTTTTAGATTGTCCTTTAAAGGTTTCACTTGAACCTAAAACCATTTAAAGTTTCCTTTTTCTCTAAGGGAACACAGAGTACACGCTGCATGTGTTATCATGGTGGGGTGGGGCACTGGTAAAAATTCAAGACGTGCCCTTCTACCAGGAAAGGGGTTCCCTGGGGGGAATGTAAACTATGTGTTTCCAGGGTGGCTTTGTTCTAATGCCATCACTTGCTTCACAGTAGAAGGGAACAGAGGTGTGATTTCCACCAGCCCTCTGGCTGCCATCCTTGTGTTGGACATTATACTCAGAGCAGAAGTAAAATAGCACTATAGAAAATTCAAGCTAGTAAGTGGTTCTGAAAAAATGTTTTTTTTTTTTTAAAGATTTTATTTATTTATTTGACAGAGAGAGATCACAAGTAGACGGAGAGGCAGGCAGAGAGAGAGAGAGAGAGAGGGAAGCAGGCTTCCTGCTGAGCAGAGAGCCCGATGTGGGACTCGATCCTAGGACCCTGAGATCATGACCTGAGCCGAAGGCAGCGGCTTAACCCACTGAGCCACCCAGGCGCCCCTGAAAAAATGTTTTGCTTCGTCAGTTTTCAATTTTTCATTCTGTGGAAGACATTGAATTTCTAGGTGGCATTTTTAAAGGTGCCAAGAGAATCAAGGTAGTTCTACCAGGGTAATGAGTTCCTGATATTGATGTCTTCATTTATTCACTCATTCTTTTATCAAGCACATATTTAATGCACATAATGTTTTTGAAAGATGCCGGGTATTGAATGCATAAAATGGCAGACTTTTAAATAAGGTATTAAAATACTGAGATAAATGCTAATAGAAGGCTATATAAAGTGCTAATGGGAACACAGAATACAGCCACATAAAATAGTTATCCCTAAAATTGGGAACAGGATAATAATGGGGGAAGAGGAGAGAGTTTTGTCTATACCTCACCTTACCTTTCTTTCTTACCACTTATCAGAAAAGGTATTTCTATTTCTTTTTTTTTTTTTTTTAAGATTTTTTATTTATTTATTTGACAGAGAGAGATCACAAGTAGATGGAGAGGCAGGCAGAGAGAGAGAGAGAGAGAGAGAGGGAAGCAGGATCTCTGCCGAGCAGAGAACCCGATGCGGGACTCGATCCCAGGACCCCGAGATCATGACCTGAGCCGAAGGCAGCGGCTTAACCCACTGAGCCACCCAGGCGCCCGGTATTTCTATTTCTTAACTGCTTCCAGACCTTTATATCCCTTCTTCTCAGACACTGTTTTTGGTATAGGAATCTCACCATAGATAGTGGTTATTTTTTGAAATTTTGTTTCCAGTATTAGCTCTGTGGGCTAGCCATATGGCCCTAACAATCAGGCATAGGATTGCCTCAATGAGAAATTGGCTTTTTTTGAGTTTCAGATATACCTTTGAAATAGAATTTAAGTTGGAATCATCTGCATGATGACATTTTAAGTGTAAATTCCTAGCCACAAAGATAAATTTCAAGGACAAGCCTACAGAAGTATAACTGTAGCTATGAAAATAATGTTTCTACCCCGACTCGAAAAGCCACCATAATACATTTCTTCCTTTTTAAAAGATTTATTTATTCTGGGGCGCCTGGGTGGCTCAGTGGTTTAAGCCTCTGCCTTCAGCTCGGGTCGTGATCTCAGGGTCCTGGAATCGAGCCCCGCATCGGGCTCTCTGCTCGGTGGGGAGCCTGCTCCACCCGCCTCTGCCTGCTGCTCTGCCTACTTGTGATCTCTCTCTGTGTCAAATAAATAAAATTAAAAAAAAAAAAAGAAACTTTATAAAAGATTTATTTATTCTACTAGAAAGAGAAAGAGAGAGAGAGAGAGAGAAAGAATGCATGTGAGTTGGGAGGGGGCACAAGAAAAGGAGAGAGAGAATCCCGAACACAGAGCCCGATGCAGGGCTCAATCCCATGACCCCAAGACAGGTCCCTGATATGAGGAAGTGGAGATGCAACGTGGGGGGGTTTGGGGGGTAGGAAAAGAATAAATGAAATGAGATGGGATCGGGAGGGAGATGAACCATAAGAGACTCTTAATGTCACAAAACCAACTGAGCGGGGCTGGGGGGAGGAGGGTAGGGAGAGGGTGGTGGGGTTATGTACATTGGGGAGGGTATGTGCTATGGTGAGTGCTGTGAAGTGTGTAAACCTGGCGATTCGCAGACCTGTAATCCTGGGGCTAATAATACATTATATGTTTATTAAAAAAAAAATAAAAAAAATAATTGAGAACAGGGTCTTGCAGAGATTTGTACACCCATGTTCACAATGGCATTATTCATAGTAGTTAAAAAGTGAAAACAAGGGTGCATGGGTGTCTCAGTGGGTTAAGCCTCTGCCTTCAGCTCAGGTCATGATCTCAGGGTCCTGGGATTGAGCCCCACATCAGGCTCTCTGCACAGTGGGGAACCTGCTTCTCCCTCTCTCTGTCTGCCTCTTTGCCTACTTGTGATCTCTCTCTCTCTGTTGAATAAATAAATAAAATCTTAAAAAAAAAAAGCGAAAGCAATCCAAGTGTCTATTGATAGATGAATGGATAAGCAAAATGTGGTATGCACACACACACACACACACACAATGGAATAACAGAATATTATTCAACCTTAGAAGGGAAGGACGTTCTGACATATGTAACAACATTGATGAATCTTGAGGAACCTAATGTACATTACACTTGCATCAACTTATACTAAGTGTATTAAGCCAGTTACAAAAAGGCAAATACTGTATGATTCCATTAATATGATATACCTAGAGTAGTCAGCATCACAGACAGAAAGTAGAACAGTGATTTTCAGGGGAAGGGGAATGGGGCATTGTCACGCATTACAGCGAGTTATGTGCATAGAATTTCAGTTTTGCATGATGAGAAGAATTCTGGAGATGGATGGTGGTGATGGTGGCACACTTAATGCCACTCAACTGTACATTTAAAAATGGTTAAGATGGTAAATTTTACATTACATGCGTTTTACCACAATAAAAAAAATTGGAAAAAGAGGAAAAAAAGTCTACCCATTTGCTTTCTGAAATGGTTACTTATTTGGGAGTAATTACGAATCTGTTGTTTTCTTAACCAAATCTCAAATGCTAATAGTAAGTTCTACATTGTGGTTTTAGTTAGGCTATGTTAGTAAGAAAAGTCTGACCTAAGCTGTTTGTTGTGGATGCTATGGTGTGCCATGCGTCTCTCCTGTTAATACCAAGAGTCCCATTGCTCTAGCGCTGGGTGTGTTAGCTGCCTGCGGCTCATAGCTGATTCCCCACCCACCCTGCTCAGGAATCACCCTCAGCAGAAGGGAGCTACGTCATTCAAGGATATACCTTCTCCCTGTATCTATTAACTGGTTGATATGGAGGTAAGCCTGCCTGGCTCCTTTGCCTCAATTTGGGACAACTCTGAAAGGCTATCTGTCATAGAGAACAATATTCCATTCGAGAATAGCTCCTAGCATTCTACTGGGCCTTGGTAGAGATGGTGAAGCTGAAACTGGGGTTGGAGTTGTTCATTTTGAGCTCAGTTTGGTCAGACCAAACCAGGTCACTTCTGGGCAGGATCAGCAGCAATTTATCAAATGATGGTAACAATATATTCAAAATCAGGCATGGACAAGGCGAGAAGGCATACGTAAATGTAGAAACCTGTGTCAACCACCACTCTTGCACTAGCATTAATCCCTTAGCTCACTTCCCTGGCCTTGTGGTGGGGGATGGGGTGCAGGGGTTGTTTTATGACCAACTAATTGAGGAAGAAAAAGGCCTCACTTACTTAATGAATAATTTGGCTTATTACATGCATACAAGTTGAAAAGGGATGCTGCTTCATTATAGCACCAGTTGGATGTGACTTTAAAAGATAGCAATGAAGGGCCCCCTGGGTGGCTCAGTTGGTTGAATGTCTGACTTTGGATTTCAGCTCAGGTCATGATTTCAGGGTCCTAGGGTTGAGCCCAACCTCGGGCTTTGAGCTCAGTGCAGAATCTGCATGTCTCTCTCCCTCTGCTTCTCCCTTCCCCCGCTTGTGTGCTCTCTTTCTCTCTCTTAAATAAATAATAAATAAATAAATAAATAAATAAATAAAATCTTAAAAAAGATGGAGAGAGAGAGAGAGATAACAATGAAGAGAAATCCTTGCAGAGGTCAGCATTTTGTGATGAGAGACTTTGCTTTAGTAAAGATATGTATAGATTCCTGAGTGGTGGCAAATGGCTTGTTGATAAAGCAGAGACTAGAAGGGGGAAAGATTGGAAATAGGGACCAGGGGATTGGAGCAGATGGGAGTAGGTACAAAGTATAAAGACCTTTGTAGTTACGTTAATTCCCACTAGAGAACAGCCCCTGTAGGAGAAATATGAACAGTTAAGTAAACTGAACCTGCCAGTCCATGTCAGCCAGGCTCTGTCATCCTTTACTCCAATGCCGGCCCAACAGGGTAGCTCGTCACTGTGATGCAGAAGAGGCTATGCATGGGCCCCAAAGCATGGACGGCCACTTACGAAAGTTGATCTAGGTGCTGTTGCTTCTGAATGTCTAATGTGCCAGTCACAGGAATCAACATTCAGCCCCCAGCCTAACATAATCCCTTTAGGAGACCAATAAGGCATGTGGTGGCAGGTCGATTACATTAAACTCTTTCCATCATGGAAGGGAAAGTTCTTCATCTTGACTAGAGGTGACACGTATTCTAAGTTTGGATTTGCTTTTCCTGTTTGCAAGACCTCTCTGTCTAGGGGCTTATATAATGTTTGACCTATCAACACAGTAACCTATATCACATTACCTCAGACCAAAGGACCCACTTTATAGGAAAGGAGATGAACACTGGACACAAGACCATGGGATCCAGTTATCCTCTAACATACCATGCCACCCAGAATATCCTGACCTGACAGACTGACGAAATGGACTCTTAAAGGTTCAACTCAGGTGCCAGTTTGAAAGTGAAATTCTCTGATAAGTCACTATTTTCCAGTATGTGCTGTATACCATAAATCAACAACTGAGCTCAGAAGTAGAAGTGGCCCTTTTCACTATAACTCTTAATGATGCGCTTGGATAATTTGTGCTTCTTTTTCCTGTGATTTTAAGTATGGATTCTTCCATCAGGGAACACAAAAAGAGCTCCTTTAAGCTTTCAGCTACAGCTGCCACCTGGTTACTTTGGTTTCTTGTGATAAGAGACTAGTAGACAAGGCTGAGAGTCATCATACTGGCAGGGAAGTTGACCCTGATCATCAAGAGGAACTAGAGTGGCTGTTACATGACAGCAGCAGGAAGAACATCTGTAACACCCAGATGATCTACTGGGTCATTGCTTGATACTTCCCCGTTCAATTTTAGTGATCAGACAGGCGCAGCAACCATGGATGGAAATGGTCTGAAGTCTAGGGGCTCAGATCCCTCAGGGGTGAGGGTCTGGGTTGCCTCAGGAAGTATCCTATTTATACCACAGAGCTGTGAAATGAGTAGTAGATAAGGAAGAAGATAAGTATTACTTATGCTCTAAAGACTGGCTGCACTGGTTGCTATAATTTGTTCTTTTCTTCCCTGGGAAAAAAAGACCAATTAAAATTCGGAAGGAATTCTTCTCAGGTAGAGTGGACTTAACACATGATGTGCGTAGATGTAAGTGGTACAAGGGTGAACCAGAATCAGTGCTGTGAGAGCGTCCCAGCTGGCCCCTTTCAGGGCTGAGGTACTCATTCCCACACTGGGAGGAGTTTGGGCTGCTCACAGTTCCCGACTAAACCCCTCCCTGGGAGTTTTCCTTGACAGTGGGAACTCTCTCACCCAGAGTACTTACCCTTCTCTGGGGAAAACTTGGCCTAGTGGCTTGTCCATACAGAGAATACAAAGGTGCAGTCCCCTTTGCTTCAATTCAGGCCAAATCTGAAGGGTCATCCCAGCTCTAGAGCTCTTCATGGGACCTGCTGAGGCTTCTGATACAGCTGTATAGCAGTTCGACTTCTCTTCTTAATCCTGCTTCTCTCATTTCTTTAGAGGCGTTGTTCCCTAGAGCACCTTGCATGAAACCTCCCACATTCAAAATTCTGCCACATAGCATGTTTCTGTTGGAATCTGACCCAGGCCTAAGGTGATTTCAAGTGTGCACAGAACCCAAATTCAGGAAAAGCTGAACTCTCCAGATTCAGGAAGCTGAGAAGTCATAATAGAGCTCAGCCATGTGGAACCAGTTTCTAGAAATAGAGGGTTTCATCTTCATTTCAGGCATTTGCCATTAAGGTGAATTAGCTCCGCTACTTGAGTTTGTTCCTCTCCACATCTGTTTGCTTCCATATCGAAGTCTTTCGATATTCCCAGATCAAATCATATAAAGAGGGATCTATATCTCCCTCCAAATACTAATCAAATAAAAACCAGAAATAATGATTTTATAGTGGAAAAATCTGGCAGATACCAATTTGACCGTGTAATCAAGGTAAATATTACCTTGGAAGAGATAATCATAGTGAGTCTCCAGATGTGAAGTACTGAGAACAGCACAGTGTCATTTCTCTGGCGTTGATGCCTTGGATGGTTGGCCTGATTCTGGTCATAAGGAAACAGTGCATAGACCTAGGTTTGGGGTCACCTTATAGAATAAAAGACCTGAATGCCTTTTTTTTAAATTTAGGTTTTTATTTAAATTCCAATTAGTTAACATACAGTGTAATATTAGCTTCATGTATGGAATTTAGAGATTCATCACTTACATAAAACACCTAGTGCTCATCACAAGTGCCCTCCTTAATGCCCATCACCCATTAGCCCATCCCCCACCAACCTCCCCTCCACCAACGCTCAGTTTGTTCTCTATAGTTAAGAGTTTGTTTTATAGTTCATCTCTTTTCCCCCCCATGATCATCTATTTCACTTCTTAAATTCCACATATGAGTGAAATCATATGGTATTTGTCTTCCTCTGACTTATTTCACTTAGCGTGATGCTCTCTAGCTCCATCTATGTCAATGCAAATGGCCAGATTTCGTTCTTTTTATGGCTGAGTAATTCCATTTTATATATACCACAACTTCTTTATCCATTCATCAGTTGATGGACACTTGGGTTCTTTCCATAATTTGGCTATTGTTGTCAATGCTGCTATAAGCATCAGTCTGCCTTTGTCTTTTTGAATCATATTTTTGTATCCTTTGGGTAAACACCTAGCAGTGCAATTGTTGGGTCATAGGGTAATTCTATTTTTAACTTTCTGAGGAACCTCCATAGTGTTTTTCAGAGTGGCTACACCAGTTTGCATTCCCACAAACAGTGCAAGAGGGTTCCCCTTTCTCCACATCCTCACCAACATCTCGGAGTTCCTGTGTTGTTAATTTTAGCCATTCTGATGGGTGTCAGGTGATATCTCCTTGTAGTTTTGATTTGTATTTCCCTGATGATGAGTGATGTTGAGCATCTTCTCGTCTGTTCGCCGTCTACAAGTCTTCTTTGGAAAATGAAAAGACATGTACTCTCTAAGGCTATGAAGGATGAGAGATAGGAAAAGCCCAAGGGACTGTTCCAGATTGAAGGACACTAAGGAGACAAGTAGAAGTAATGCGTTTTTACAGGTACCATCCTTGACTAGAAACGAAAGAGCCATTATTGAGACAGACGGCAAAATTGATGCCAGTAGATGGCGCCATTGGAATGGTGTCTGTAAATCAGATGTTAGTGTACCAGTGTTTATTTCCTGACTGGAGGGAGTATATGGTATTAACATGAGAGTATCCTTGTTTTGGAGGAAGGGGGTACACACTGCAGTTTTTAAAGGTAATGACTCAACAACACCATCTTTTTCTAAAGAAAGAGAAATGGGGCGAATGTAAGATTTAACAATCAGGGTATTTGTGAAGGGCAGGCTGCAGTTCTTCACGCTTTGCTGATAAATTTTCTGTAGGATTTAAACTATTTCAAAACTTCACAAATTTAAATTAAAAATAGAATCTGATTGGCTAGTTCATAACCATCCCTTCAGTTTACACTGATCATTCCACTTTCCTCATTGGACAATGCCAGTCAATGGATGGTTAATTTCAGGATGCTGGTTGCTTTTGGTTTTATCAATATAGCCAGGGAACTGGGTCATCCTCAAACACAAAATGTTTGCCTAAGTTCCCTTAGTGGAGCCTGGGCCCAGGGATGATGTGAAAAGTGTTTAGTATGTTTGGCAACAAAGAACTTGAAATATTTCTGTTCATTAAAACAACAAACATTTTTCCAGGATATTTACATTACCAGTGCTGTGCTTTCTTGCCCACCAGATTTTATATTCAGACAGATCCTTGCTTGGATATTAGCTCCACTATTTTATGACCCATTTATTATTAGGGTCCCTTTTGGAATAGGTACAAATATACCCAACTAGTAAGAATTTATGATGAGTAAATAAATAATAGAAGGAAAGTGCTCAGCACAATCTCGGGCATATAGTAAGCCCTCAATAAATCATAGGGGTCATGGACTATTGTGGTTTTTATTTTCATTACTTGTCATCCTTCATCCTGGGAGAAGTTTGGGGGGTTTGTTTGTTTGTTTTGCTTTTTTAAATTTTAATTATATTTGAGTGGTAAACCTTTGACACTTCTTTCAAGGAGAAAGATTTGCTTTGGAAACTGTCAGCCAGTTTTTTCCATCTCTATACTCTTAGGTCTATAGTCAATGTTTTTCAATTTCTAGGGGTTAAACGAGGACACCAAAATATTGTTAGTATAGTATTTATTTCCAAGGCTTTTGGTTCTATTTGGTTAAGTGCTTTATGATCCATTTTATTTGTTAGTCCCAACACAGTCTTATGAGGCCTGTGATCATTTTTATTTTCACTCCATAGATGTTCTTTAATTAGCTTATGTGAGTTCATGTAACCTCAGGAAGGTCAGTTGGTGGTGCTTAACTTCAATTTCTTCAAATCCTAGAATTTTATTTCATCCTCTGAGCTTTGACATTTCTCGATTTCTGTGTTTTTAACATGGTTATAGATGTAAGCTATTGTTCAAATGAAAAAAAGCAAAGAAGGCAATATGGCTTTTTAATGAAAGAAGTTAAGTCAAGCAAGACCCCATTGGCTCAGCATTGAATTACATTGATTTACTTTTTTCAAGTTTTAGCTTATGAATCTCACTATTTTGAGTCTTTCTCATGTGCTCTATGTTTTTTCCTCTGCAAATTTGTTAAGTGTCAGACCACTCAAATAATTTGAATATTTAATATTTGACATTTTATGAATTGACTGTCCATCAGGAGTTATGGAATCTTTTTCATGGCTAGTTTTTTTCTTCTGCTTTCAGGACAATGTCAAAATCTGCACTATTCTCACCTTCTATTGAAGGAAATGAGAGAATTACAGAGGTAATGCATTTGGAAATGCAGCTAATACTACATAATGCTATGAAATTTTGAAGTCTTTAAATGGAGACGTGGCTCTTCAGAAGCCGTAGAGAAGGGATTCTCTAGAAGAGGTTTTTCAGAAACCCGAGACAAATTTCTGAAAGTCAAAGAGCTTAATGAAAAAGTAGTGATCATTGCTCCACCCCTTCCTATTCCCAAGATACAGAGCTAATCCCTTTCAACTCTGAACTTCATATTTCTAAATAATAAACAGTATTATTTCCTGATTATTTTCAACTTTAAACATTATCTAATGAACTGAATTGTATTGACTTTTTAGAGATTCATATTAGTTATATTTTACTGTATAGCAAATTCCCTCAAAACTTGGAACCTTAAAACAACAATCATTTATTATCTCACAGTTTCTCTGTGTCAGAAATGTGAGTGCAGTTTAACTAGATGCCTCTAGATCAAGGCTTCAAGCTATCGGTTGCCATCAAGCTATTGGCCAGCTGGTGGTTTCATCCTGTGGCAGAGGAACCAATTCCAAACTCACTTAGGTGGTTCTTGGAGAAATCCTGTTCTGCAGGTTTTTGGACTGGGGATCTTATTTCATCTGTGGATGTTATATGGAGACTTTCCTCCCTTTTTTACCGTGTGAATCTTTCCACAAGGCAGTTCACAACATGGAAGCAGATTTTCTTCAGAATGAATAAGGAAGAAAGCATGAAAGTTGGAAGCCCCAGTTCTCAGTATTTTTATAATCTAATATCATCCATACCTTTTGTTACACGCACACACACACACGTACGTGTGTGTGTGTGTATGTGTGTACACCTTCCACTATATTCTGTGAGTCAGTAAGTCAAGCCCACACTCAAATGGAGGAGATTAAACTAGGGCTTGTATATCAGAAGGTAAAGTATACTGGGCACCATCTTAGAGAGTGTCTCCCATAGTTCATTGTCTGGATCCCTATAATCCAAGTCCATCCTACATGCAAATACATTCCATCCCAACTGATATTTCCCAGAGTTTCTTCTCATTACAACATCATCTCAAAGTCTAGAATCTTACCAAATTATGTCCAGGCACGGATAGAATTCATCATCAAATGTAGTGCCTTACATACTGTTCCTTAGGTATGTATCCGTTCAATCTGTAAAGCTGTGAAACTAAAGAGACAAATTATCTCTTCCTCTTTTCCCCCTCCAATATACAATGGAGGAACAGACATAGGTTATTTATTTATTTATTTTTTTATAAAATTTACTGTTAAAAAAGGGAGGGGGCCCTTCAGCAGAGAAATGGATAAAGAAGATATGGTCCATACATACAATGGAATATTATGCCTCCATCAGAAAGGATGAATACCCAACTTTTGTATCAACATGGGCAGGACTAGAGGAGATTATGCTGAGTGAAATAAATCAAGCAGAGAAAGTCAATTATCATATGATTTCACTTACTTATAGAGCATAAGGAATAACATGGAGGACATTAGGAGAAGGAAAGGAAAAGTGAATTGGGGGAAATCAGAGGGGGAGATGAAGCATGAGAGACTGTGAACTCTGAGAAACATACTGAGGGTTTTGGAGGGGAGAGGGGTAGGGGGTTGGCTGAGCCTGGTGGTGGGTATTAAGGAGGACACGTATTGCATGGAGCACTGGGTGTGGTGCATAAACAATGAATCTTGGAACACTGAAAAAATAAAATTAAATTTTAAAAAGGGAGGGGGTGGGATGCAGAAGGGAGTCATTGATAGGAACTCTGAAATCCATCTAGGCAAATGTTTGATGATTAATTAAGTCTCGAAGTCTGGAATAATTTTTCATGGCTTTTGTCTCTGTTCTCTGGGTTCCTAGTTTCACCTCTCAGTCATCCTTTTTTCTTTTCCTTTATGAAAGGTATCATCTGTTCACATTTGAGTAGTTTTTGCTTCTTGCCCAGGATTTTGGCCTTGTTCCTACTGCTTTCTGTATCATAGATTTCTCATTTATCTCCTAATTCCTCTGTTGCAAAACTTCAGTTCAAAGTTCAAGCTATTGAACCTCTTTAGCAAAGTCTGGACCACACTGACCTACTTACAAGGAGACTTACAAATCTTAAGTTTCTATAGTGGAATGCTGAATCTTCTGAAACTCAAAAGACTAAGAATTTCCCCCACAAAGGGAAGGGATTTTAGATGTTGATCAGTCAAAGGAATGACAAATGTTTCTTACCTCCATCTTCTATTCTTAAGAAATGCATTTGCTTACATATTTATCTCTAAAGTATATAGGCCTTTACACTGATACTTTACAACTATTATTTTTATTTTATTTTAAATCCACGAAATAAAACTCAGAACAAAGTACCATAGTAAAGTACAAAGGAAATGACTTGCTAACTCCTCTGCATAATTCTAGGCCTTAGATTGTTGTCTGTCCATGTTCTATCTGACTCAAACTATCTTTCCTACCTTTAATCTGACTTCTTCAACCTTTTATTGGTCTACTAAAACTCAGCTGAAATATGACCTCCTCTGTGGAAACCTCTAATCATTCTTATTTAGAGACACCCTTCTTCATGCTTCCCATAGCATTTTCTGAGCAGCAGTCACTTGAAGCAACCTCTTTTTTTTTTTAATGTGGAGAATGAAAGTTTAAAAATCAACACCATTTACAATCACTCAGGAAAAAAAAAAAAGAACCAACAACAAGTCTAGATACAAATTCTAACAAAACCAGTCAGAACCTGTGTGTTGAAAATTATAAAATAGTAATGAAATATCAAGAACAACTTAAATAAATGAAGTGTCATAATGTAAACTGTATTCACGATGCTCTTAACAAATTGATCTACACGAAATAATACATTTGAACAAAACAGTGTTCTGAAGGGTAAAACATTGCACATATCGCTTTCTTCAGCATAAAAATGAAATGACACCATTATTAAAACTTTCATTTTTTTTTTAACCACAATGATATTAAAGCTAAAATAGAATAAATACAGCAAGGACAGCAAAACAACTATGACCAAGAGCATATACTATTTCTTAGGCACTAAGCTCAGAGCTTTACATGGATTATTTAATTCTCATGATGCTCCATCAGTTTTACTATTATTTTTCTCAATTTCTTTATTGTGGTAAAATACACATAATATAAAATTTATGTTAACCACTTTTATTTTATTTTTATTTATTTTTAGGAGGGTAGGGGCAGAGAGAGAGGGAGTGGAGAATCTTAAGCAGGTTCCACACCCAGCACAGAGCCCATGGTGGGGCTGGATCTCACAACTCTGAGATCACCACCTGAGCTGAAATCAAGAGTTGGACGCTTAACTGACTGAACCATCCGTGTGCCCCTATGTTAACCACTTTTAAACATACATATGAATTATTTTTAAATGTATAGTGGTATGAAATATATTCATAATTTTGTGGAACTACCACCACCATTCATCTTCAGAATTCTTTTCATCTTGTGAAACAAACTCTTTATACATTAAGCAATAAGTTCCTATTCCCCTGTCCCCCAGCCCCTGGAAACAACTATTCCACTTTCTATTTCTGTGATTTTGACTATTCTAGGTACCTCATATTAATGGAATCATACAATGTTTGTCTTTTTTTTTTTTTTTTGCCAATTTTAAATACAGTTTTATTTAAGACATTGCATTTTCCACTTAACAATACAGTGCTTATAAAGTGCAATGTTTATTTCCTTTCCCTGTGCACATATTCCATATTCAAGTATCAAGAATGCCCAGTTTTTTTTGCTATAGCAGCTCAACATTACAACTGCCATGGAATTTGCTACAAATTTGGGTCCTTTGAATATTGTGTGTGGAACAATGCTCAACCTAATTATTCTCAGGTTGGTTTAGTCAACCTCTTCAATGGTGGGCCCAGAGGAGGCTCCACCAGAGGGAGGAGCTCCACCACCAGGGAAGCCTCCAGGCATTCCTCCTGGCATGCCCCCTGCACTCTGGTACAGCTTGGTGATGATGGGGTTGCAGACTTTCTCCAACTCTTTCTGCTGGTGTTCAAATTCTTCCTTCTCTGCAGTCTGGTTCTTATCAAGCCAGTTGATGATTTCATTGCACTTGTCAAGAATCTTCTGTTTGTCTTCATCATTTATCTTGCCCTGAAGTTTTTCATCTTCAACAGTTGCTTTCATGTTGAATGCGTAAGACTCAAGTGAATTCTTGGAAGACACCTTGTCCCGCTGTTTCTCATCTTCAGCTTTGTACTTCTCAGCTTCCTGGACCATGCGCTCCATATCTTCCTTGCTCAAGCGGCCCTTGTCATTAGTGATGGTAATCTTGTTCTCTTTTCCTGTGCTCTTATCCACGGCAGAGACATTGAGGATACCATTAGCATCAATATCGAAAGTGACCTCAATCTGAGGGACACCACGAGGAGCAGGAGGTATGCCTGTGAGTTCAAACTTTCCAAGTAGGTTGTTGTCCTTGGTCATGGCACGCTCACCTTCATACACCTGAATAAGCACACCAGGCTGGTTGTCCGAGTAGGTAGTGAAGGTCTGTGTCTGTTTGGTAGGAATGGTAGTATTACGCTTGATGAGAACAGTCATGACTCCTCCAGCAGTTTCAATGCCAAGAGAAAGTGGAGTGACATCCAACAGCAGTAAATCTTGAACATTTTCAGATTTGTCTCCAGAAAGGATAGCTGCTTGGACAGCTGCACCATAAGCAACAGCCTCGTCAGGGTTGATGCTCTTATTCAGTTCTTTTCCATTGAAGAAATCTTGGAGAAGTTTCTGAATTTTGGGGATACGGGTAGAACCACCCACCAGGACAATATCGTGGATCTGAGACTTGTCTAACTTGGCATCTCGAAGGGCTTTCTCTACAGGGTCCAGGGTGCCACGGAACAGGTCAGCATTTAATTCTTCAAACCGGGCACGAGTGATAGAGGTATAGAAGTCGATTCCTTCATACAGAGAATCAATCTCGATACTGGCCTGGGTGCTGGAGGAAAGTGTACGCTTAGCACGTTCACAAGCAGTACGGAGGCGACGAACTGCCCTCTTGTTTTCACTGATATCTTTCTTATGTTTGCGCTTGAACTCTGCAATAAAATGGTTGACCATTCGGTTGTCAAAATCTTCTCCACCTAAGTGGGTGTCTCCAGCTGTGGACTTAACCTCAAAGATCCCATCTTCAATAGTAAGGATGGACACATCGAAAGTGCCGCCTCCCAAGTCAAAGATCAGCACATTCCTTTCAGCTCCAACTTTCTTGTCTAGGCCATAAGCAATAGCAGCAGCAGTTGGCTCATTGATGATGCGAAGCACATTGAGACCAGCAATAGTTCCAGCATCTTTGGTAGCCTGACGCTGAGAATCATTGAAATACGCAGGTACTGTGACAACTGCATTGGTAATGGTCTTCCCAAGATAAGCCTCTGCAATTTC
This sequence comes from Lutra lutra, assembly GCF_902655055.1. Lineage (NCBI taxonomy): Eukaryota > Metazoa > Chordata > Mammalia > Carnivora > Mustelidae > Lutra > Lutra lutra. The sequence continues at coordinate 79,639,154 of NC_062279.1, read as the reverse complement.
CTTCATTTTCGTCAAAACCATAGAAGACACCTCCTCTGGATAAAAGCTTTTTGTCTCTCCCTTGTATTCTACTTGGACCTTGGGCCTGCCAGCATCATTCACCACCATGAAAGGCCAATGCTTCATATCAGACTGGACAACAGCATCATCAAATCTCCGTCCAATCAGGCGTTTGGCATCAAAAACTGTGTTGGTGGGGTTCATCGCAACTTGGTTCTTCGCAGCATCACCGATCAATCGTTCGGTGTCCGTGAAGGCGACATAACTTGGGGTGGTCCGGTTTCCCTGATCATTGGCAATTATTTCCACTTTCCCGTGCTGGAAGACACCCACGCAGGAGTAGGTGGTGCCAAGATCAATGCCAACTGCAGGTCCCTTAGACATGGTTGCTTATGTGTGGGCCTGGCTCAGGCTGAGAAGACAGCAATCCAAAGATGTAGCCCCGCGTTCAATCTGTTTGTCTTTTTTTGATTGGCTATTTCACTCAGTGAAATAATATCCTCAAGATCCATCCATGTAGTAGCATATGTCAGAATTACCTTCCTTTGTAAGGCTGAATAATATTCCATTATAGGTATGTACCACATTTTGCTTATCCATTCATCTATTGATGGACAGTTGGGTTGCTTCCACACTATAGTTATTGTGATTAATGCTGCTATCAACTTGGGTGTACATACATCTCTTTGAGAGACATGTGGCTTTTACTTCACTCTTTTTGAGGATGATTTTTTGGCAGTAGCTTCCACCAGAATGACACTGATACATAATAACCAAGTAAACTGGTTATAGCAGCTAGGTCTCAGTGGAGAATAAAATTTAACTCTTGTGGTATAAGATATTTTAATTGAGAGAGTACTTGTATTTGGGTGTAGGGACTTAAGGGAACTTATCAATAAGGAGTGTTGAGATATCCAGACATTCGTAACAGCAGAAAGCAGTCAGCATCTTTAGTTCTGAATAGCCAAGGAAAGGAAATGGTATTAACAGAGTCCAGTGGGAGCTGGAGCTAAAGAAAAGGAACCACAGACAGTAGGTGAACCCCTAGAAAGTTGTAACCTCTGCTATAATACTGGCCCAGAGTGGGTAGTTATGGGGACAAAATACCTTGACCTCTTTTTCCTCCTCTCCTCTGATATTTTGCCATTAAAACCCATTGGTTGAACCCAGTCAGAAGTCAGCTAGCACGAACCAGCTGTCCATGGAGATGCAGCCTTATATTGGTCAGTCTCAAGGGGAAGGAGCTGGGCAGAGAAGGACAAAGAAGATGAAGAAGGGTTTTTCCTTCAATAAACAATCTTAAATCTTAGAATTTATGGACAGGGATACTTGGCTTCTTCTTCTTATATAATTGAAGAAGTTTCATTCAATTTTTTCTGTCTACTTAGATGCCAGGAAATGAGGCACATTGTTCAAGAACTTAGTTTTTCATAGCAATGTGCCTTTAAAAACTGGATCAGAAAGTAGAATGGCCAGAAATGGATCATTTAACACTTTATGCTAAAAGACAGGAGCATTTTAAATTTACTTATATCAAACTCACTCCCCAAGAAAGAATCGAAGACTGCTCTGTATAAGCTATAGTTACAGCTTCTGTCCCTGAATAATGTTCATGCATGGGTGAGAAGAAATGCTGACTGAGAAAAAAGCTGAAATTGAAGAGAATCTGTCAAAGTGATGAAAAATGAGCTGTATGGGCTTTTAGGCACACTGCATGACCAGATGGGTAAAATTAGAGATTGTTATAAGAAGCTTCTATAGAGGAGCCGTGATTGAATAAAATTATTTTGTGATGTGAAAAATGCAAAAAGTGGCATATATTTATGTATGTTTCTGGGGGATGGGTGTAAAAAGAAGGGAAATTAGTAATACTGATAGCAACATACGGAGAAAGTGTAATATCTAACAGCTTTCCATTATCTAAGAGGATAAGTGATAGTCTCAAGAAACACAAGAAGAAAGAATTTTTATATACACAGAAACTTTCACCATATTTAACAAAAAACATGTTTTTTTTCATCTTTCAGAACCTTCATCAATATCTTATCACTTGTCCAGTTCTCCAGGAAGGCAATAGCCGAATGTAGGCAATTAGAGGGCTGGATTTGTACATAAGAAGTAGATCCAGATTCTGATCGAAGTTTAAATTTCTTTCTTTCTTTTTTTTAAAGATTTTATTTATTTATTTGACAGAGAGAGAGAGAGAGACAGTGAGAGCAGGAACACAAGCAGGGGCAGTGAGAGAGGGAAGCAGGCTTCCTGCCAAGAAAGGAGCTAGAGGCTGGGCTCGATCCCAGCACCCTGGGATCATGACCAGAGCCAAAGGCAGAGATGCTTAACAACTGGGCCACCCAGGCGCCTTCAAGTTTAAATTTCAACAAAACTTTCTGCTTCTAAGTTCAGTGTACTGATTAAGTAGATCTGCCTTTCAATGCATTTTTACATCTCCCCTTTTGATGTAAGCACACATGTCCATCACACCTTCCCAATACAATTCTCCATGGGTGACGCCATTTCAAAGCAATGTTTGTTTAACAAAGTAGTTTACCCTGGCAGTGTTTTCTACATAATTCATGGATGGTTTCCATCAACTGAGAAAGAAATATTGGTCTCCATGTATAAAAAAGTGAGTAGTCAGTATTTATCTTTAAGTAGACAAAAAGTACCTTTATCTAAGGATATAATATGTAACTAAAATTTAGAAATAATTAGTGCAATTCCCTTAATGGCATGACTTGTCACATAAGATGACAAATACTTAACAAAAGCCTTACCTGATGGCAATTGTTCTGTAGCTGGCAACTCTAAGCCCCCTGGTGATGGGGCATTGAGAAGTTGGTCCCATCTGTATTATATACTCAGTGAATGTTTTCATAATTAATCTGTCCTTAAAATAATATGCTATCAGCTTACTCCAGCTCACTTACAAACCTAAAATAAAATTAAAAAGTGGAATGAGAAAGAAGCAAAAATTCTGGGAATCGGGAGGTCTTGCTAGTTGACCCTCTACCACTAACAATCTGTGGGACTATTGAGAGTTAGTTTGATTTCAAAATTTTTTTGGCATTCTGAGACAACAGTGAAATAGAATTAAGCCCCCAACACTTGTATGAATGAATTTAAGGATTCTTTGACATCCCTAAATATATAAACTAATAAGTAATTTGGAAGTCTTTATTAACCACATCTTTTAAAAGTGGATTATAAGAAGAGTTAATTGTTAAACATGAAATTTTGTGTGAATAATTGTGCACTTTATCCTTTTCTTCTAATATGAATATCTTTGGACCTCTCCACCACTTGAAATTCTTAAAAGCCTCATACTTTTTTTTTTTTTTTTTGCTTTTGGGCCTTTGCTTGTAATTTTTCCTTTCTCTGTGTCCTGTCTTCACCTGGATAAATCATCCTCATCCTGAATCCCCTCCAAAACCAGACTCAGTGAGCATGAATGAACCCTCCTAATTGTGAGGCAGTATGTCCATGCCTGGGTAGGCTAAGTTTGCAAGAGTAATAGAGTGTCCCAAATTTCCAAAAGGCTTAACGTAGTAAGTCTTTGATTTTCCTCTATACTACATGCCCAGTGCTGGTTCACAGGAGGTTTCTGCTCATTAACTCCTCAGGGACCCTGGTAATGAAAGCTGTACTTGATATATACTTCCATCACCTCAAGAATGAATTGTGTCCTGGCCCCTGAAGTCTCTAGTGGAGATGACAATCACGGGTACTCACTAATCATTGGTTAAACAAGCACATGGGCCACCCCTTTCCAATTTCAGTATTTGTTCAATAGCCCTAGTGATTTATCAGCTATCACCTTGGTGAAGAGTAAGATTTGAGCATCAGACAACTTGGGCTCAAATTCTGTTTCTGATCCTTGCTGGCTGTTATTTTTGGAAAGTTATTTAATCTTTCTTTTGTTTCCATTTCTCATCTTTCAAATGGTGCTTATAATAGTATTTTTTCTTTGGGTTTTGAAAATTAAATGACTTAACACATGTAAAATGCTTATAACAGTACTTGGCATTATATTAAACCAGTATTAGCTATCATTTTACCCCATATTTAGCTTTTGCTGAATTATAATGTAATGCATTTCCATAATCATTTTCCCTACAGGAGTATTCTCTGTGTTAGTGAGAATCTCCTTGCTGAGCCTTGCAATTTTGGTTTGTAGAGTAGGAACACAACAGGTATTTTATTCCCTTTGAGTTTTTAGATGTCTGTACCAGCTCTTTCAATTATTAAGATGTTGCTCATGAAACTACTGCCTCTCTGCAGCAAATTGCACTTAGTGACATGTAGAAATTTGCTTAGTTTTCTTAGATACTCAACCAGCTGCAAAGTGCCTTATCCACAGAGATAATATGTTTTAGTGAGGAAACTTACAGGAGTAAACAGCTACTTTCTACCTGTGTATCTTTTATTTCTGTGGCATGGGAGGACTCGTGAAAGAAGAAAAACACTCCTAACCTTCATTGCTTCATTAAAAATAAAATAGTTCCATAGACGTAAGAATTGAAAACATTTTCTTCCTCCAAATGTTTTCAGTAAACTTTCATGAACAATATATGAATTACATAGAGCAGAGTTTAAATGACATGTGGGTAACAAGAACATATCAGACTTCAATGCAATTTCACTCACAATTTGATTCGGCAAGGCAAGGAAAATAGGTTGCTTAAAAACTGTCAGAATTGCAGTCCAGGCTTGTTGACAGCTGTGAAGAAAAGTTGAATAACGCTGTGCTGAAAAGGTCAACACTTCTTGTTGATATTGGCTGGTTGGATGGGAAGGCCTTTGGGATGGTCAATGCCCTCTCCAGGGACATATATTGCACTATAAGTTGAGAGGTCAGACTTTCTGAGATAAGGAGCAGGACTTGTTTTCTCACAATAGTTCTGAACTCAGAGGTCATTCGTGAACTCTTTTGAATCACTTTTCCCCCAAAGGCTCAAGTAAAGAATGTGGGTTAATAAAACTGGTAATAGTAAGGTTTGCAGGAGACGCAGGAATCATTATTCTGTGCCTTTTAACTGAGTTTCACAGTGTGTTTGGAGAGAAAGTAAAAATACAGGAAAACTAGTGAATTTAGCCAAAAAAAAAAAAAGAAAGAAAGAAAGAAAAAGAAATACACGCATTGGTGGTTTTTTTTTTTTTTCATCACAAACTCCATCACTGTGGATCACCTTTCTTTAACCCTAAGTAAACCCTAGTAAAGTACTTCATATAGTGTTCCTTTCATTTAATAGGTATGGATACTTACACTGCAGAACTATAATCATTGGAACAATAATCATTGGGATGAATAAAACAATCATCTCTATTTTCCATGAAAAAATACACCAATAGGCTTCAAGATTGATGGCTTAAATCGTTTGTTTAAAACCTTTTATCCAGGTGTTAGTATTGTGCTGACTTGGATTAGAACATAATTCCCATGCTGTGGGCCAGGGGCAAAGCCAGGCTACTCTGCTATTTAAAAACCCAGCTTAATAAGGCGGTACAGGAAGGTTACCAGTTCTCATGTAGGTTGTATGTCCAGGTTTTTGACATTCTCAAAGCCACATAAGTTGGCCATAGGCTGCAGTGAATCGGGACAGCTAAATCCATAAGTTTTCACTTTTGTTACAGGAATACAGAATAGTAGCAAATATGTAATAATCGTGTTCATTATCAATACTTATCAGTACTTATCATTAAGTTCTTAGTGCTTTTCCCATCCTTTACCTGTGCTACTCCATGAAACATTCATATCAATATTATAAAGCACTTTTGTCGCATTTCACCGATGAATTAACAGAGGCACAGTGAGGTTTTCCTAATCTTGCCAAATTCCTCATGCTAGTAACTGGTAGGGCCAGATTAAAATACAAGCAGTGTTGTACCAAAGTCATTGGTTCATACGTTCTAATCTATGTTGTTAGGTTTGGCTTCCGAATTCTTGACCATGTGAATGGATTCCTGAACAACTCTTTGATCTAAAATTGTATTTATTTCCAATACTCATTCATGTACTATTAACTAAATATATGTAGATTAAAGCAGGAAGTCTCACTAGCTTGAAGAAGGATATTATACTGGGCATGTAATACAGCCTTAATCCATTGGAATGAAAATCTTTTATTTCACAAAGAATAGAATGGTTGTTGCCAGGGTCTGGGGGGGTGAAGGTCAAAGGGTCCAAATTTTGAATTATAAGAATAAGTTCTGAGAATCTAATGTACAGCATGGTGATATAGTTAACAATATAGTATTGTGTACTTGAAAGTTGTCGAGAGAACATCCTAAACTTCATCATGCATTCATGCACAAAGAGTCAATGATGGATGTATTGGATATATCAATTATCTTGACCATGGTAATCATTGCACAATGTCTATGTATGTCAAGTCATCACACTGTATACTTTAAATATATATAATTATATTTGTCAATTATTCCTCAATAAATTTGGATATATTGCTATTTAACCCTACTTCACCCCATCACCTCTAGTCAGTTCCCTATAAATATGTTTTGATACATTAAATACTTTTCTTTGACAATTTGTAGGAGGTTTGTAAGGATGCGTGGGTAGCTCAGTCAGTTAAGCATCTGCTTTTGGCTCAGGTCATGATCCCAGGATTCTGGGATTGAATCCTGCATCCAGCTCCTTGCTCAGTGGGGAGACTGCTTCTCCTTCTGCCTCTCTCTGCCACTCCCCCTGCATGTGTTCTCTCTCTGTAAAAATAAATAAATAAATAAATAAATCTAAAAAAACATTTGTAGGAGGATTGTAGAAGTGAATATTAAAACCTTTAATTCTTAGCATTTAAATAATGACAAAGTTGAAGTTCTTATATATTTATCTACATCAGGTTAAGTAATTTATTGCTTCAGTGACTTCTTCTCAGACTCTAGACAGGAATATACCATCAATTGGTTTTGATTTGCTTTTTATGAAGTGAGAATAGGGATGGAATTCAGGAGTAAGAAACTAGGATTTTAGCTTCTCTGAATATTAGTGGCCTATCACATTGGGATATGAAAACTATAAAATGGCATTATAAAATTCTCTTTTGTTATCAAAATATTCAGCAAAGATAAGCTAAATATACATTCATTAAAAAATTACCTAATATACCTTGCTGATTATGAGTTAATAGGATACATGATGTCCAGTATTTCTAAATGGATGAGGATTTTTACAGACCTGAATGAAAGGGATGAGAATCTGGGTAAAGAGGCTAAACAATGATTTTCTCAAAATAAGAATAAAATAAAACTCCTAAAAGTAAGACTGTATTAATCCAGCACTCACTTTTGTGCAGCCAAATGTCTAATTGCATCTCTGCCTTTCCATTTGTAATATGCAGGCAGGTGGCATGCTAGCTGATGTTTATCATAATTACACTGCATCTTAGCACCTGAGTAGAAAACTACTGAAATATTGCACAGAAATCTTTCAGTGTAATAAAATTGCCTATCAGGACATAAATATCGGTAAGAAGATATGAACAGAACACTTCATATATATATTACTAATAGCGATTATATAATTTCTTGACAGATTATCAGTATTGTTCCCTTTCTCTTACCCCTGCTCTCTGGACAAGAGTAGAGTAGATGTTCAAGGTCAATGTCATTCATTTTTCACAGTCTCAGGGACCTTTGAATGATTCAACATAACCAAGTGGCCATACCATTTTAAAGGGCATTAACATTCCTATTAAGCTCTTTAGAATTTTGACCTTTCTTAAATGTCAGAAAAGGGATATTCTGCAGATACATTGTGATCAACTAGATGCATGATATACCAAGTGTTTGGGTTCTTCTGTGTACTTCAGACCTCATGGGAGGGGATGGATTTAATGAAATGCTATTTTCTATTATACAAGAGTGTTTGATAATTGGCTTAGTGACTCTCCTGGCACAGAAAGTCCTTCAAGGTCTGACATTAGTGATCGCAGAATTGTATTCATCAGAACCATTCCCCACCTTTTACAAATGCGAAAACTGAGGCTCAGAGAAATAAAATGATGTGCCCCGAATCAGACAGCCCGTTATTAGCAGAGCTGGGAATAGAATCCTGGTCTTCTGACTCCTAGCTTGATACTCTTTCTACTTTATCACACTGAACTGTACTTTTTCTCCCCTGTACTTTTCTTTTTATGCAATTCATTATATGCTGAAGTTCCGAGTGGAGGAATTGAATTTTTCATTATAATTTTAATAAGGTTCCACAAAACATGAAATTCACATTTGAATCCCAATTTTCCTTCTTAGACTATAAAGAATGCTGAATAGTAGAGACAAACCAAAACCACATAAATTACCATTGCGTCTGGACTTCCCAGTTTTGATGGTTATATATATGCCACTGTAAATCTAAACACTTCTCTTACTGTGCCTTTTTAAGGTTTAATCTTATACACAGCTAATTATCAGCCCTGCCAGCTCTTTGACTAATTTTATTTTCTTCTGGCTCAAATAACCCTTGCTTGAGCCTTAGTAAAACATCTGTCAAGAAGACTCAGAATGTGGACTGTGTGTGTGTGCATGCGTGTGTGTGTATGGGTGCATGTGTGTGTGTCTGTGTGTATCTTTTCCCTCCACAAATCTCAAGAAGTTTATTTTTTCTTCCACATAACTCCCAAAGTATTACCGCTTTCAAGTGCTGATTCTCCTGTGCTTAAACTGCTAGTTTTCTACACATAAATGGCTGGGAAGGGTTGTCTTTGGCAGTTGCTGATACAGTTGGCATTCACTGGGATTAAGTGAAAAAATCCATTGCCTAAAAGGTGACATTTTAAAAATGGATGTCCTATACCAAATAGGAAACTGCATGAAGTCAGATATGTTCTTTCTTAAAATTATCTGGAATCGCTGTAAACTGCACTTTAATCTCAAAGAACACACTTGTAACGTTATCTATGAAGTGAATTTTAACATATATATGGTATTTTGGAGTTCTGTGAAAGTGCTTTTATCTGATTTGAAATACCATTGTTTGAACAGTGTGCCAGTTGTCATGTTATCACTATAAATCTTGCACTGAACTGGCAGTTCCCTGGCTTTCCTGCTGCCTAGCATCCACACACACCCCCACCTCTCCGCCCTTATTGTCAGCTCTGAAACCACTTTCCTTTTGCCCAAATCCCCTGCTGGGTACAATCGTTTTACCAACTGAGGCACAGCTCTGTTTCATTTATTTATGACCAGCCTTCTTTTCTAGGTTGCTTAGAGAACCATATATTATTATTATTTTTTTTTTTTTAGAATAACAAAAAATATTTTACTAAAACATAAGATTTACAGAAGTTTCCAGACAAGCCATACAAAATGGTCACAAGCTTTTTCTTGAAGGAAGGATTCTACACTTGACAGCAAAGTCACAATGTTATTAGTGAGGGCTGTGATGTTTGTTTAATGTTCCCATTTTGGTTCAATCAAGCTTGTCCATCTACAGTGTCTAAATAAAGTTAGACTTGGCTAGAGAGCATATTCTAAAGAACTGGTTAGCTGCTTTTAACCAATGCAATTAGATCACCATAAAAAGGGGGAAAGGAGCCCATAAAATTAAAATAAAACTACCTCTCCCCCTCAAAAAAGTAATAAAGAAAAACACCCACACCCCTGCAGCTAACCCTGACAACTACCTTCATTCACAGTGCTTAACCACGATGGGGGAAATGAATAAAAGCAGAGAAGGGCCGCTGCTTTTAAACGTTTCACAACAATCCAGATGGTACTTCTAGCCTCTGCTCATGCTTTACAACAGTGAATCAGGACAAGACATAGATTTGCTAATGTGCATTTAATCACCAAAGGACTGAAGATGTCTGGACTTTTATTCTGTAATGTTTCTAAGACTGTGTCCATTAAATGCAAACAAAAAAGGAAGAAGTCTTGGCAGAACAGGATAAGTGATGCACACTTGATGATCAGATCGATTTTAAATATTATTCATGGCATATAGCCTAGTCCATGCTCTAGCTGTTTCTATGGCTTGGGCCTCGTTGGTCTTCCACTGCTCTGCTACATCGTTTGCTAACGGATCATCCGGATTGGGAGCACTTAACAAAGCCTGGATCGATAGCAGAACTGTGCGGATCTGCAGTGCTGGGGACCACTTATCTTTCAAAATATCTAAACATATTCTTCCCAACTTGTCTACATTAGGATGATAAATTTTGGTCATGAAACGTACTTTAGGGGCTGCCATCGGGAATTCTTCTGGTAGGAATAGTTCAAGCTTAAAAGTCCCTCCCTCAAAGGGGGAATCCTGAGGGCCAGCAATGACCACATGAAAATAACGGGCGTTGCTCTCATCTGGTTCTGCTTTAATGCCAGGAACTGGTTCTGCCAGCAAACGCTGGGTTTCCTTGATAATCCTGCGGGGCAGCCCGGCCATCTTGTCAGATCCCGAGTTCAGCCTCTGGTCTCGACTCTGGCTCCGCTCGCCTCATGCACGAGTCAGAGAACCATATATTATTACTGAAATAAATTGTTACAACTGAAAAAGTCCTTTGACAATCACTCAGCACTCAGTCCAGCCCTTTCATGTGATAAACGAGGACCAGGAAGTGTAAGTAAGTGCCCTGCTCAAGTTCAGAACTTCTTAGTGGCCTTGACTGAAACAGAACCCGCATATCCCAATATTAGCTTCCTGCCTTTTCCTATTCTTCTCCCTTTGATAGGCTGCTCAACATTTAGTCAGATTTGGTATGATAATCTCTGGATAGATCTGATTGTTTATTATATAAAGCAACACGACTTTATAATCCTCAGAAAGCCCCAATGTACCCAGAACCTGTAATCTTCAAACATTTCTTTGAATTTAATCCATCGGATCTTTGTTTTAAGAGATTCTGTGTCTCACATAATATCTCAATCCTGTTTCACTGAGGGCTCAGCTTGAATCTGACCTTTGCACATTGCTGGTGCCTGGAGGTCTGGTGCAGGATACTCAAGTAAGAGCTATAAGAGCCCTTTGGAAATGAAAAGAACCTTTGCTCCAGGACAAAGAAGGCGTAAAACATGGAAGCTGGCTGGATAGAAGGTCTCAGTTGGGAATGGGGGATAAATATAGGGATAAGGAGTGAGGAGAAGAGCCAGATTGTCTCACTAATATGTGTTCTCTAGCCATGCCACATGAGCCAATGAATATATCCAAAGGAGGGAGGTGTTAAAAAGAAAGGTAAACAAAAGAAATTAAATCAGAAAGGCTATTTTAACTAAAATCTCCATGAGACATTTGCTGTGTAAGGCAGCACTTAAGTTAAAACCAGAACATTAGAATAGCTCAAGTCAGTCTTAAAGCTTCCACATGGAATTCAGCACTGCTTAAATTGATGGCAGCCTTCAGACAGCTCAATGCTCTGGTATCAGTGGGATCTATTACCTAACTTTTTCTCTGGATCAGACCCCAGACTCTTAACCAAGGTCTTGTGTAAGAAAGATTACAAATGGCTGCAGAGTGTAGGGTCTATTTGAATAAGGGACTGAAAAACTTTTGGGTAAATCAGGAAGGAAGAAGTAAAACTGTCACTATTTGCCAATGACATGATACCATCTCCATATAGAAAAACCTAAAGATTCTATGAAAAATTTGTTAGAACTAATAAATGAATTCAGTAAAGCTATAAAATAAAAAAATCAGTGTATAGAAATCTATTGTATTTCTATACACTAATATTGAACTATTAGAGATATTAAGAAAATTCCCTTTATAACTGCATAAAAAAGAATAAAATACTTAGAAATAAATTTAACCAAGAAGGTGAAAGACCTGTACACTGAAACCCACAAAAAATTGATTAAAGAAACTGAAGACACAAATAAATAGCAGGGTATTCTGTGCTCTTAGAACAAATAGAAGAATTCTATTTGAAGAAGAATAGAATAGAATAGAAGAATCCATACCACCCAAAGCAATCTGTAAGTTTCAAAACACTTCCTATCAAAATCCTAACGGCATACTTCACAGAACTAGATCCAATAACTTTAAAATGTGTACGGAACCATAAAAGATTTCAATTAGCCAAAGCAATCTAGAGAAAGAACAAAATTGGAGGTATCACCTCTCTGATTTCAAACTATACTACAAAGCAATAGTAATCAAAACAGTATGATACTGGTACAAAAACAGACACAGAGATCAGTGGAACAAAGTCAATAGCCCAGAAATAAATCCACACATATGTGGACAATTAGTTTACAACAAAAGAGCCAAGAACATACAATGTAGTAAGGACAGTTTCTTCCATAAATGGTGTAGGAAATATTGGTCAGTGGCATGCAAAATAATGTAACTACCTTATACTATCATATACAAAAATTTACTCAAAATAGATTAGAATGTAAGTTTTGAAACCATAAAATTCCTGGAAGAAAACATATGCAGTAAGCTCCTTGACATCAGTTTGGAAATGTTTTTGTGGCTCCAACTCCAAAGGAAACAAAAACAAAAACAAAAACAAAAAAAATAATAAAATAAAATAAGTGGAAGTACCTCAAACTAAAAAGCTTCTGCACAGCAAAGGAAGACATCATCAAAATGACAAGGCAACCTACTGAATGGGAGAAGATATTTGCAAATCATATAGTGAAAAATCATATATTCACAAACTGTGTAAAGAGCTCATACAATTCAACAACAAAAACAAAACAAACCATGAAGTTAAAAAAATGGGCAGATTATCTGAATAGACATTTCTTGAACAAAGACATATAGATGGCCAACAGGCACATGAAAAGATGGTCAGATCACTAATAACAGGAAAATACAAATCAAAACCACAATGAAATATCATCTTGTACCTGTCAAAAAGGCTAGTAGCAAAAAGATAAGAAACAGCAAGTGTCAGAGAGGATATGGAGGAAAAGAATGCTCATGCACTGTTGGTGGGAATGTAAATTGGTGCAGCCACTATGGAAAGCATTATGGAGATGCCTCAAAAAATGAAGAACAGAACTACCATATGCTCTAGCTATCCCACTACTGGGAATTTATTAGAAGAACAGAAACACTAATTTGAAAAGATATTTGCACCCCTATGTTCGTTGCAGCATCATTTACAATGACCAAGATGTAGAAAGAACCCAAATGTCCAGCTATGGTTGGATAAAGAAGATGTATATAAATGGATTACTACTCAGCCATAAAAGGAATGAAATCTTACCATTTGCAGCGACATGGTTGGACTTTGAGGGTATTATGCTAAGTGAAATAAGTCAGAAGAAGAAAGACAAACACTGTATCACTTCATGATTTCACTATGTGGAGTCTAAAAAGAAAACCAAAAAAGGAATAAACAAACAAAATGAAAACAAACTCATAGACACAGAGAACAGGTGAGGGTAGTTACCAGAGGACATGGGGATTGGGGGCTGGGTGACAGGGGTAAAAGTGATAGGAGCCTGAGTGGCTCAGTTGGTTGGGCGTCCGACTCTTGACTTCAGCTTGGGCCATGATCTTAGGGTTGGGGGATCCAGCCACACTCCCTAGGTGTTGGGCTCCTAACTCAGAGACTGCTTGGGATTATCTCTGTCAGCCTCTGCCGCTTGCCTCTATTCTCTCTCTCTCTTTCTCTCAAATAAATAAATAAAATCTTAAAAAAAGAGAAAGGGATAATAAGGGGGGGTCAATTGCAGGGTCATGTATGATAGCTAGACTTTTGGTGATAATCAATTTGTAGTGTATGCAGACATCGAACTATAAAGTTGTAGACCTGAAACTTATATAATAAATAAAAAAAAGGAAAAATATCATATGTCTTCTACCCGGAAACCCAGTCCATAGCAACTTTGTGCATAATTGATTTGAACACCCGTATTGTGTCTTTTGTATGCTATTGTAATAAGCATACTAATTCCAAAATGCTCATAGGGAGAACAAAGAATTCTACTGTAGCCCATAAAACTGTGTATTTTTGTGTATCTGTCTGTGTCTACATGTGAATTTAAAAATATATTACTGTCATATAGGTATTGAAGTCGCTATTTCAGTAGTGGCGCTTGTCAGAATAAATGACTTTGTTTCTTAAAACAGCAACAAAGAAAGACTGAAAACTTTTATGTGAAGGACTTTTCTGGAAGGTCTGAACAAAAAACAATCATGCTTTTACATCTGTCTTAGAGTAGGAAGGAAGGGGACGACATCTTTTCCTCTTTACCACCCAGCAATACTTTGGTATTACATTTTAAGGATCTCACATGGTCAGTGGTGGTGATGCCCAGTGTCACCTGCTGAAAAATGGCAGCCACACCTGCCAGACAGTGTAGAAGTTGCTGAGAAGATGAGCAAAACAAGAGATGACTTTTGGGAGCTATTCACAGTAGAGGCAGCATCATGCCCAGTTGGAGCACGGGCACCAACAAGATGTGGTATTGTCATCCAGGGGGTGCTTATCAGAGAGTCTGTAAACATTTGCGAGACCTTTCACGGGACTTCACAGTTCCCCTGGGGAGAAAATTCAGAGGCTGCTGAGGTACCACATGAGCAGGTGGAGGAAAGCCTATGGAAACTTGAGTTATGTTTGCTCTCTACTTCTCAGGTCTTTTGATCCTACTTGAATTGTCCATTTTAAGGGTTGGAAGGCCATCTTGTATTTCAAATTTATAAACTAACACTTTTGTGAATACTGGCATTCTCATGAAGGATTGCGGTATATTACTATTTTCTTGAATTTCCTAAAATAATAACACTCTCTGGATGAACAACTTACAAATTAACTTCTCTGTAATTCACACTGTGATATTACAGAGTTTATTTTCTCTTTTGTAACTTTACATATTTAGGTTAAAAAAATTTCAGTTTTCAAATTTTTCAGTTTTCAGATTTTTCAGTTGTCTCTTTGCTACGGTGACAAACAGATAGGAGTAACAGGAAAAACAGAATGACTTCATCAGCAACCTTTTCAGTGTCTTAACTTTCCTTAAGATCTCATGTCCTTGGTCAAACCGAGTCTCCAGATGGCACTGTTGTCAGAAAGATCTAGGAAAACAGATGACCCGAATATATTTTTATATCTGTGTTTCAGTTTATAAATCACTTGTTTTGTGTTTGAAGTGTTTTTCAGGTCAAAGCAGTTTTAAGATCCCTCTTCAGCAGTTACTTGCCATTCTTACCTTATTCTTCCCATTTTCTGTATATTAGATACTTTTTCAGTCTGGAATTTATAGTTCCCAGTGCAATACCAAGAGCTGGTTGAGAATCCACTTTTCGTTCTCTGATGAAGTTGCAACAACAAAAGTACTTACTATTTGGTTTTTGAGAATTTCTAATCAACATAAATCACCATTATTAATGAATCATATACTTACGTGGACCCACGATAGTATGGCCTTTTTTTTTTTCAATACTGTGATAAAAATAACATCAGATCTACCCACCTGACAACATCTTATGTTGTCACTTTTATGTACTGTCAATTTTATGTATTGACAGCAATACGGTATTGTTAACTATAGGCACAGTCTTGTAAAGCAGATCTCTAGAATTAATATAGTGTGTACCTCTGCACTGAGGCATATTTCAGAATTTTCCTCCCGGAACCTCCTTATTATGACATATTCTTTATTTTGCAATAGGCTTTGCACACATTGGATAGAAGGCTTGGAATCAGAAGCATGTGTTTCTGTAAAAATTAGCCAGACATCGTGTGCTTGCTTTTCGAGTAAATGTTTATAACCTCTGTTCTTGGAGCTACTTCTTTGGATCAGGTGAACATTTGTACATGGAGGGCAAGAGGGTAAATGTTTTCAGGTTTACACCATTTTTCAGAATGTATTCATTGCTGTTTGTTACAAATTGGTTCTCCATTAGCATGATAAGTAAGAAGCCAAATAGCACATTCTTTGTTGAATAAGGTATTCAGAGAGTTATAGTCATAAATGACCTTGAAGTACACATGGGGCCACCCTCCAAACCACCTTCCCTGGTCTAAAC